>NC_090739.1:104170751-104175751 GCF_036898095.1 Palaemon carinicauda | reverse complement strand
AAATAGAATCATTGTTAGGCCTGCATGGTCTACCAAACAGAATCATTGTTAGGCCTGTATGGTCTACCAAACAGAATCATTGTTAGGTCTGTATGGTCTACCAAACAGAATCATTGTTAGGCCTGTAAGGTCTACCAAACAGAATCATTGTTAGGCCTGCATGGTCTACCAAACAGAATCATTGTTAGGTCTGTATGGTCTACCAAATAGAATCATTGTTAGGCCTGCATGGTCTACCAAACAGAATCATTGTTAGGTCTGTAAGGTCTACCAAATAGAATCATTGTTAGGCCTGTATGGTCTACCAAACAGAATCATTGTTAGGCCTGTATGGTCTACCAAATAGAATCATTGTTAGGCCTGTATGGTCTACCAAACAGAATCATTGTTAGGTCTGTAATGGTCTACCAAACAGAATCATTGTTAGGCCTGTAAGGTCTACCAAATAGAATCATTGTTAGGCCTGTATGGTCTACCAAACAGAATCATTGTTAGGTCTGTATGGTCTACCAAACAGAATCATTGTTAGGTCTGTAAGGTCTACCAAATAGAATCATTGTTAGGCCTGCATGGTCTACCAAAAGAATCATTGTTAGGTCTGTATGGTCTACCAAACAGAATCATTGTTAGGTCTGTAATGGTCTACCAAACAGAATCATTGTTAGGCCTGCATGGTCTACCAAACAGAATCATTGTTAGGTCTGTAATGGTCTACCAAACAGAATCATTGTTAGGTCTGTATGGTCTACCAAATAGAATCATTGTTAGGCCTGTATGGTCTACCAAACAGAATCATTGTTAGGTCTGTAAGGTCTACCAAATAGAATCATTGTTAGGCCTGTATGGTCTACCAAACAGAATCATTGTTAGGCCTGTATGGTCTACCAAACAGAATCATTGTTAGGTCTGTAAGGTCTACCAAATAGAATCATTGTTAGGCCTGCATGGTCTACCAAACAGAATCATTGTTAGGCCTGTATGGTCTACCAAACAGAATCATTGTTAGGTCTGTATGGTCTACCAAATAGAATCATTGTTAGGCCTGCATGGTCTACCAAACAGAATCATTGTTAGGTCTGTAAGGTCTACCAAATAGAATCATTGTTAGGCCTGCATGGTCTACCAAACAGAATCATTGTTAGGTCTGTAAGGTCTACCAAACAGAATCATTGTTAGGCCTATTTGGTCTACCAAATAGAATCATTGTTAGGCCTGTATGGTCTACCAAACATAATCATTGTTAGGCCTGTATGGTCTACCAAACAGAATCATTGTTAGGCCTGTAATGGTCTACCAAATAGAATCATTGTTAGGCCTGTATGGTCTACCAAATAGAATCATTGTTAGGCCTGTATGGTCTACCAAACATAATCATTGTTAGGCCTGTATGGTCTACCAAACAGAATCATTGTTAGGTCTGTAAGGTCTACCAAATAGAATCATTGTTAGGCCTGTATGGTCTACCAAACAGAATCATTGTTAGGTCTGTAAGGTCTACCAAATAGAATCATTGTTAGGCCTGTATGGTCTACCAAATAGAATCATTGTTAGGCCTGTATGGTCTACCAAACAGAATCATTGTTAGGTCTGTATGGTCTACCAAATAGAATCATTGTTAGGCCTGTATGGTCTACCAAATAGAATCATTGTTAGGCCTGTATGGTCTACCAAACATAATCATTGTTGGCCTGTATGGTCTACCAAACAGAATCATTGTTAGGTCTGTAATGGTCTACCAAATAGAATCATTGTTAGGCCTGTATGGTCTACCAAACATAATCATTGTTAGGCCTGTATGGTCTACCAAACAGAATCATTGTTAGGTCTGTATGGTCTACCAAACAGAATCATTGTTAGGTCTGTAAGGTCTACCAAATAGAATCATTGTTAGGCCTGTATGGTCTACCAAACAGAATCATTGTTAGGCCTGTATGGTCTACCAAACAGAATCATTGTTAGGTCTGTAATGGTCTACCAAACAGAATCATTGTTAGGTCTGTAAGGTCTACCAAATAGAATCATTGTTAGGCCTGTATGGTCTACCAAACAGAATCATTGTTAGGTCTGTATGGTCTACCAAACAGAATCATTGTTAGGTCTGTAAGGTCTACCAAATAGAATCATTGTTAGGCCTGCATGGTCTACCAAACAGAATCATTGTTAGGTCTGTATGGTCTACCAAACAGAATCATTGTTAGGTCTGTAAGTTCTACCAAATAGAATCATTGTTAGGCCTGCATGGTCTACCAAACAGAATCATTGTTAGGTCTGTAATGGTCTACCAAACAGAATCATTGTTAGGTCTGTATGGTCTACCAAATAGAATCATTGTTAGGTCTGTAAGGTCTACCAAATAGAATCATTGTTAGGCCTGCATGGTCTACCAAACAGAATCATTGTTAGGTCTGTAAGGTCTACCAAATAGAATCATTGTTAGGCCTGTATGGTCTACCAAACAGAATCATTGTTAGGTCTGTATGGTCTACCAAACAGAATCATTGTTAGGATCTGTAAGGTCTACCAAATAGAATCATTGTTAGGCCTGCATGGTCTACCAAATAGAATCATTGTTAGGCCTGTATGGTCTACCAAACAGAATCATTGTTAGGTCTGTATGGTCTACCAAATAGAATCATTGTTAGGCCTGCATGGTCTACCAAACAGAATCATTGTTAGGTCTGTAAGGTCTACCAAATAGAATCATTGTTAGGCCTGCATGGTCTACCAAACAGAATCATTGTTAGGTCTGTAAGGTCTACCAAACAGAATCATTGTTAGGCCTATATGGTCTACCAAATAGAATCATTGTTAGGCCTGTATGGTCTACCAAACATAATCATTGTTAGGCCTGTATGGTCTACCAAACAGAATCATTGTTAGGTCTGTAAGGTCTACCAAATAGAATCATTGTTAGGCCTGTATGGTCTACCAAACAGAATCATTGTTAGGTCTGTATGGTCTACCAAACAGAATCATTGTTAGGTCTGTAAGGTCTACCAAATAGAATCATTGTTAGGCCTGTATGGTCTACCAAACAGAATCATTGTTAGGTCTGTAAGGTCTACCAAATAGAATCATTGTTAGGCCTGCATGGTCTACCAAACAGAATCATTGTTAGGCCCTGCATGGTCTACCAAACAGAATCATTGTTAGGTCTGTAAGGTCTACCAAATAGAATCATTGTTAGGCCTGCATGGTCTACCAAATAGAATCATTGTTAGGCCTGTATGGTCTACCAAACAGAATCATTGTTAGGTCTGTATGGTCTACCAAACAGAATCATTGTTAGGTCTGTAAGGTCTACCAAATAGAATCATTGTTAGGCCTGCATGGTCTACCAAACAGAATCATTGTTAGGTCTGTAAGGTCTACCAAATAGAATCATTGTTAGGCCTGCATGGTCTACCAAACAGAATCATTGTTAGGTCTGTAAGGTCTACCAAATAGAATCATTGTTAGGCCTGTATGGTCTACCAAACAGAATCATTGTTAGGCCTGTATGGTCTACCAAATAGAATCATTGTTAGGCCTGTATGGTCTACCAAACAGAATCATTGTTAGGTCTGTAAGGTCTACCAAATAGAATCATTGTTAGGCCTGCATGGTCTACCAAATAGAATCATTGTTAGGCCTGTATGGTCTACCAAACAGAATCATTGTTAGGTCTGTATGGTCTACCAAACAGAATCATTGTTAGGTCTGTAAGGTCTACCAAATAGAATCATTGTTAGGCCTGCATGGTCTACCAAAAGAATCATTGTTAGGTCTGTATGGTCTACCAAACAGAATCATTGTTAGGTCTGTAAGTTCTACCAAATAGAATCATTGTTAGGCCTGCATGGTCTACCAAACAGAATCATTGTTAGGTCTGTAAGGTCTACCAAACAGAATCATTGTTAGGTCTGTATGGTCTACCAAACAGAATCATTGTTAGGTCTGTAAGGTCTACCAAATAGAATCATTGTTAGGCCTGCATGGTCTACCAAACAGAATCATTGTTAGGTCTGTAAGGTCTACCAAATAGAATCATTGTTAGGCCTGTATGGTCTACCAAACAGAATCATTGTTAGGTCTGTATGGTCTACCAAACAGAATCATTGTTAGGATCTGTAAGGTCTACCAAATAGAATCATTGTTAGGCCTGCATGGTCTACCAAATAGAATCATTGTTAAGCCTGTATGGTCTACCAAACAGAATCATTGTTAGGTCTGTATGGTCTACCAAATAGAATCCTTGTTAGGCCTGCATGGTCTACCAAACAGAATCATTGTTAGGTCTGTAAGGTCTACCAAATAGAATCATTGTTAGTCCTGCATGGTCTACCAAACAGAATCATTGTTAGGTCTGTAAGGTCTACCAAACAGAATCATTGTTAGGCCTATATGGTCTACCAAATAGAATCATTGTTAGGCCTGTATGGTCTACCAAACATAATCATTGTTAGGCCTGTATGGTCTACCAAACAGAATCATTGTTAGGTCTGTAAGGTCTACCAAATAGAATCATTGTTAGGCCTGTATGGTCTACCAAACAGAATCATTGTTAGGTCTGTATGGTCTACCAAACAGAATCATTGTTAGGTTTGTAAGGTCTACCAAATAGAATCATTGTTAGGCCTGCATGGTCTACCAAACAGAATCATTGTTAGGTCTGTAAGGTCTACCAAATAGAATCATTGTTAGGCCTGCATGGTCTACCAAACAGAATCATTGTTAGGCCCGCATGGTCTACCAAACAGAATCATTGTTAGGTCTGTAAGGTCTACCAAATAGAATCATTGTTAGGCCTGCATGGTCTACCAAATAGAATCATTGTTAGGCCTGTATGGTCTACCAAACAGAATCATTGTTAGGTCTGTATGGTCTACCAAACAGAATCATTGTTAGGTCTGTAAGGTCTACCAAATAGAATCATTGTTAGGCCTGCATGGTCTACCAAACAGAATCATTGGTAGGTCTGTAAGGTCTACCAAATAGAATCATTGTTAGGCCTGCATGGT
>NC_090739.1:104148251-104158251 GCF_036898095.1 Palaemon carinicauda | reverse complement strand
TAGGAGCATCCTGTTTTATATCAACAAAATTGATGAATGATCAGACTTTACAAAGACTGTCAGTTCCATCCATCACTTTAATAAGATCTCGAGATACAAATTCCTTCATTTCTCCCTCTGGATTAATGAGGTCCAAACTAAACCCGATACTTAATCATTCTAAGCTCCAATAAGCATATATCATGCAATGGTATTTCTCCTATGCTATTTTATATATTTGTAAAGCAAACGTCTCTTTTAGACCATGATAAGTCACTTTTATTGACATAATAATAACAAGTTCATTTGGTATAAAGGCAACTCACGAACGGCAGATGCAAGGGACAATGATATTGCCCTAGCAAGCAGGACAATGCCTTAGAAACTTAACATATACTTATGATCAGCGCCTAATTCCCCTCTCCACCCAAGCTAGAACGAGGGTGGACCAGGCAATAGCTGCTGGTGACTCAGCAGGTAAACCTATAGACTCCTCAAACTCACTTATCCTTAGCTCACAAGGATGTTGAGGTTGCAGACAGTAAAGAAACTAACGAATTTAAAGGGGACTTGAACCCCAGTCTAGCGATCATCAGTAGAGACGTTACCAATAGGGCACCAAATCCCCTATGTTAATTTTGGTTGCGCGGTATTACCTCACATTTTTGGCCTTAAAATTTCATTTGAATATCTAGTCTGACAATTGAATCTTCGCAACAAACTACTACGATATGATATATACTTTGCAGTAAATTGCTCATGTAAATCCATATTTATACAAAATTCTTTATTTTCATTTATAGACGATTTTCTCGCTTGAAGAGGCGACTAGCGGCTCGCATATTGGTTTAAAATAAATCTGTATTTACACAAGAAGGGTATATCTCATATTTAAAATTACATTTCTTATATAAATATAGATATGTGAAGCAAATTCAAGGTTCTCATCATATTACATTTATGAAGAGTGAGTAATAAAAAAAATTCAGATAGTATTAACATTCGGGTAATGGGAATAACATAGAGAGAGACAGGCGACCAAGTTTTGTCTTGAACTTCATGTAAGAGATTAATTAAAAAAGTCTTCACATCAGGTAAAAGAATTCGACAATAAAAGGCTATTTGTTACCTTACACACAATCACACATACATACACAAATACACACACACACGCATATATATATAATGTATATATATACATATATATATATATATATATATATATATTATTATTACTTTTATTATTACTATCCAAGCTACAACCCTAGTTGGAAAAGCAAGATGCTATAAGCCCAGGGGCTCCAACAGGGAAAAATAGCCCAGTGAGGAAAGGAAATAAGGAAATGAAAAAATGGAGAACAAATTAACAATAAATCATTCTAAAATAAGTAACAACGTCAAAACAGACATGTCATATATAAACTATTAACAACATCAAAAACAAATATGTCATAAATAAACTATAAAAAGACTATGTCCGCCTGGTCAACAAAAAAGCATTTGCTCCAACTTTGAACTTTTGAAGTTATACTGATTCAACCACCCGATTAGGAAGATCATTCCACAACTTGGTAACAGCTGGAATAAAACTTCTAGAGTACTGCGTAGTATTGAGCCTCGTGATGGAGAAGGCCTGGCTATTAGAATTAACTGCCTGCCTAGTATTACGAACAGGATAGAATTGTCCAGGGAGATCTGAATGTAAAGGATGGTCAGAGTTATGAAAAATCTTATGCAACATGCATAATGAACTAATTGAACGACGGTGCCAGAGATTAATATCTAGATCAGGAATAAGAAATTTAATAGACCGTAAGTTTCTGTCCAACAAATTAAGATGAGAATCAGCAGCTGAAGACCAGACAGGAGAACAATACTCAAAACAAGGTAGAATGAAAGAATTAAAACACTTCTTCAGAATAGATTGATCACCGAAAATCTTGAAAGACTTTCTCAATAAGCCTATTTTTTGTGCAATTGAAGAAGACACAGACCTTATGTGTTTCTCAAAAGTAAATTTACTGTCGAGAATCACACCTAAAATTTTGAAAGTCATACATATTTAACGAAACATTATCAATACTGAGATCCGGATGTTGAGGAGCCACCGTCCTTGACCTACTTACAATCATACTTTGAGTTTTGTTAGGATTCAACTTCATACCCCATAATTTGCACCATGCACTAATTCTAGCTAAATCTCTATTAAGGGATTCACCAACCCTAGATCTACATTCAGGGGATGGAATTGATGCAAATAGAGTAGCATCATCTGCATATGCAACAAGCTTGTTTTCTAGGTCAAACCACATGTCATGTGTATATAGTATGAAAAGTAATATGTGTGTATGTATATATATGCATAGATATGTAAATTTTCCCAACGCTATCTGTCATATTTGGAGGTCATCCCTCCTGGATCTAACAAAGACAAAGTTTCCACAATACCACTGACCTCACAACCATTTTCCTATCAATCGCCTTAAATGGAAACCTTTAAATCTGCACTCTTTGGTGTAGACACAACAGTTTCTCCTTTGCTTAAACCAGGTGGTTCTGTCACTCAGTGGATAAATAAGAAAATATGTATTCACTCACGAGCTATGTCATTCAATTCCTCCTAAAATAAAGAAAAATTTTCTGATTTTTCCCACAACCACAAAACATTTACTACCTGATTTTTTCAAACATGATAGCTTTCCCTTTTCATATAGTAGAAATTAATATGTGTGTACAATGAAACATATTTAGTATTTTTCTTGATAGAAAATAGTGTGTATTTGATCTTGTATTTAGTTGACTTTGGCTCCTGATTTTAAAGGACTCCTTCGGTTTTGAGTCTTTGAATGATGAGATTATAGACACTAAAAGTTTTGGTGCTTTGAAATCTTATGGGTATCTATTTAGAAGCATGATTTTTTTAAATCTTGCTTTCAATTCTTGATTAAGGATTCATTCCATTCAGTATCAATATTCTTCCCAGAATAAGTTTATTAGGAATTCATGCGTTTATGTTTTAAAACGTTTTATTATGTATCTTCATCTTCCATACTCAGCAGTAAACAATATTGTTCCAAAACTAAGTTTTACTATATTTATCCTTTTCATATCTATATTTAAACTTAGCTCCTCCTCTCCATTCTCGTGGTGAAATATGTTTAAGTCGAAAATATTAAATAAGTATTGCGTATAACTCTCCCCACTCCCGCCAATTCACATATATATTTCAACTTAGATGTTCCTCGTCCATTCTCGTGAAGAAATGGATATGTGACCTCTCTCTCTTTATCACTCCCTCCTCTTAGAAAGGATGTGTTACATCTCTCTCTCTCTCTCTCTCTCTCTCTCTCTCTCTCTCTCTCTCTCTCTCTCTCTCTCTCTCTCTCTCTCTCTCTTCTTAGTAAAGGATGTGTCACATCTCTCTCATTCACTCTCTCTCTCTCTCTCTCTCTCTCTCTCTCTCTCTCTCTCTCTCTCTCTCTCTCTCTCTCCAAACTTCGTAAAAGATCTGGTCTATGGTGCAATTACGGAAGTGCAAAATTCTAACCAGCTCGAAACTCCTTTCCTTCTGCTTGTCTTCTCAGATATTGGGAAAGACCCAAGTTTGAACGCCTCACCTGAAAGTTCTCAAGGAAAGATCCCAGTGAAGTTGTATCACTGCTTCTAAAATCACAGGATTTCCTCTTGCACCCAGAAATCTCACGAATGATTTGCTGGGGGGGGGGGTTAATGTATTTAGTTTTATTTTGATATTTGCAAATAGTTTCATTATGTAACATAAATATTTTCTATTCTATTATATACGTATTTAAAAGATCCTAAATAATTATTGCTATTGAGTTTTAAATTTCTCTAATTGGAACATAAGCTACACGTTAAACAAGAAGATTAAATAACGAAGATTGAAAGGCCGTTTTTGGAATTAAAAAGATATAATCATTAAAACAAAAGTGTTTTTTTTTTTTTTTTTTTTTTTTTTTTTTTTGGCAAGAACCTACACTTGCCACTTATAAGTGTATATTTATGGCTTGCGATCTTATAATAGTCACTACGGGAAAATAATAAAGTAAGGTAGTCAATAGAAGACTTTAAGTAAGCAATATTCCTAGCTATATAAGAGTTCATTATTTGGCTAAATAAGGGAATGGCTACAGTATAGTGAATATAATTACACTTACATTTAAAATGTTTGCAAATAAGAACTTTTACAGCCATCTAAAATTAGACTAACCTATTAAAATATTTTAGTAATGTAATCATACTAAGGAAGTACAGATTTTAAGACTCTGTGCGACTTACTCTTAATAGTTATCGAACAGAAGTTGAATCAAAGTTATGTATTTTACGATTTCTGATATATAACAAAATGACCCAATCAAAAAATATGAAACGGAAATCACAAAATCATCCAATTTTCCTTTCAATTTATGCTGAGATCAATATTATCATGAGAAACAGTAACACCGAATTGTTTCATGTTTTTTATACTTATTATTAATGAATTCTTATTCATTGTGAGAATCGGAATCTTCCACCAGCATGGGTTTCTTTCTTAGCTCATCTGCCTCAATAAAGAACAACGGAAGATATCATGATTAAATACTGTGCTGATAAGGAGGAAGGACAAGCCTCTCATCGCTGGCTACCAGTGATCCTATAGATCGTGTGACGTCACGGGGAATTAGCGCTGATTCTGTCTGGCAGACCTGTTCTAAGTGGGTCTTGGGTAGAAGATAGAGCAAACAAGATAATCTCTCCCTCTCTCTCTCTCTCTCTCTCTCTCTCTCTCTCTCTCTCCTCTCTCTCTCTCTCTCTCTCTCTCTCTCTCGTATTTTATACATTTCAGTTCTGACTGAGCTAAACGTTTTAAGATATACCCTTCAAAACTGGGTTAGTACTGTATGAATATACATAAAGCTGCCATAATATAGTTAAAAAATAAAGAAGGGAATAACCAAAACTGGTGAAATAAAAAATAGAGTATATCGACATAAGAAACGAATCTATTAAATAGATGTTATAGGTAAATAAAGAAAATCATTTTTTAACAAAATAATATAATAAAAATGTATTTGAAAAGCAGATAGGAAAAGAGAAATAAGAATAGATTATGCAAACGGAAAGAGGTTGTCGTTACCGCAAATATTTTTAGAGCTTTAGAACTTGGTAACTGACAAGATGGGAATTTGTATCTGCGCCTTTAAATTATTCTTACCACGCAATGCTAAAGACGTGAGTCAGTGAAAAGTGGATATAATACCTTAGTACAAATAATGAATAATTCTGCAGTTGATAAAAAATAAACAATTTTCATTAGCATGTAACAAAAACTGGTCTCCAGTCTAAAAAAATACATTTCTAATATATCAACAACAACAAATACGCCCATTTATAGTCCACTGCAGGAACAAGACCTCAGACATGTCAATTCATGTCTGGGCTTTGGTCAGTTTTCATCAACACGGAGATCATTGCGAATTGGTGATGGTGGGAGATTTTTGTCTGATCGCTTCCAGCAAAACAACCTCGTATGGTGGCCCTGACTAGAATAGCTTTGTTGGTCATGGTGATGTTCAAACCCTTCTACCACGAGAAGGTATCCCCATTCAGAAAAAGTCTAATATATTGGACGGAAACAAATAGAAAAACTATGGAAAATATAAACTTAAATCTAAATGAAAATATTGTTGATTTTAGGTTAAAAGGAACTTTTTCCATCATGCGCTCTGCTACCTAAACAGTGCCAATAAAACAGATTTTTTCTGGTTTCATATGGATCCATATATGATATAGAAACTAGATATATCAAATAAATTCCACCATTAAGTAAGGGAGTCTTAGTAAAAACAAGCAAATAAACCTGTCACATCCATCGATGTGAGATGATATAAGACCCAAGACCTTTGGACTAATACCTCATTCTATATTCCTGAGGAAGCTTCTTAATAAAACACGAATAACCCCTATTTAGTCTATCGAGGATTATTTATTTTTACTATTCCCATCTTCTTCCCGTCGCTTTTTATTTTTTTCAACCAGCTATCATCTCCATAAAGTCCTCTTGTCCTTAGAGGCACAAAAGACAATTTTATCTGGACCACCTACTGTAGGCCTCTCGAGACAAAGAGTAACTAGAATTCAGAAGATTAGATTTTTTTATAGGATACATGTAATGTTTTGATGTTTATCCTAAAGATGTTAATATATTGCAATCTAAAATATACAGCTGTCATCATCTATTAGCGTGCCTTTTTCCCATTCTTATGGGGTAACACGGTTGCCTTCTTTTGAAGGACATACGGCTGTGTTTATAGTAATTTAAAAGTAATTTAATTGAAGTATATATCATTTGTGCTTAAAAATACATTTTAAATGAGTAACTTTTTTTATTCAAAGAGCGAGGTATTTTTCATAAAATATTGCTATTAATCATAAAGTATCTAATGAATAAAGATCTAAAAACTAACAACTCTATAAACATTATATCTCTACGTAAATACGTATGCATTTACGTAGAGATATATTGCATATATAGTATTTTTTAATCATATTCCTATTTTAAATGAAAGGGGCTGATGCCAGAGGATATTAGGCGCCTGGTTATCAGCTGATTCTAGTTTTCTATTTATTGAGGTTGTTAATCACACACCCAGCCACGTGGATTTCTAAAGAGAGGGTTTTCCTGTGAATAAATAGAATTTCGTGGAATTACAATCCCATACAATCATTTGTTTGGGAAAATATTCTTACTGTAACATTGTTCCCATAATTATACATAAAAATATAATTCATTGTGTAATTTTTTTTCATGTAGCGAATAAGATTGATAGAAAAGTAAAAGATTGGATCTTGCAAGTTATTTTCTTCGTGCTAGTAGCAGGATAAACTGTAAAAACATGGTCAAAATGGTTGTGTGCATATATATATATATATATATATATATATATATATATATATATATATATATATATATATATATATATATATATATATATATATATATATATATATAAATTAGAAATAGTCCCAACCCGTTATCGCTTGACCTTTTGTGACAATTTTAACACTATGAAGATTGCGCAGACAAATATTTTCTATTTGAGCTTACAACACTAACTTGGCTACCAGCAAGGTTTGAACCAGTTCTACTTCGGGGAATGTATTGCACCACCGGGAATAATTCCACACGACATCCTTCAAGATGAGCAGGATGCTGGTTTCTATGTAAAACTGGAAGAACTCCCTTGGTGATAGAAGAATTTACCAAGAAGCTCGGAAAGCTCTCCAGATGTCCATAAAAAAATATATTTCAATGTTTGCCCAACTTTTGTTAACTCATTAGCCTTATTTTTCAAAAATACTTTGATCTTGTGTGACATTTTCCAATTTAGGAAAACCTCCTGGAAAATTTATGAGCAAAAACTCTAAGACTGGAAAGAAAGGTTCAAAGAATTGCATATGGGTTTGAATTATAGATAAGATACTTATCTTTTTATAGACGTCTTATTTCCAATTAATATCTAAGCAGAAAATACTGTTTCCTCCAGCATCAAGTTTATTTCATTTTAATAGAAATAAAACCGTGACGACGACATGTTATGATTTAGGATTTATTTGATCAATATTCTACAATGAAATTTCTTATACAACTAGTAATTTGTATTCAGTATTGAATAAACGTTACCTGGTTATTGATATTGATGTTCGACTTTTCGAATAGTAAACATGTGTGATTACTGGTGCCAATCATCATAGTACCTTTTCACAAAGACATTATACCAAATCTATTTCTGGTATTAATGGCTTTCTATGGATCATATATCAAAGCGATATGAATATTTCATTCATTATTTTATAGCTGATATATTAGCATGAATAGATATCAACATTTGTCATGTTGTAACTGTTTTAATGAGAACTCTCTCTCTCTCTCTCTCTCTCTCTCTCTCTCTCTCTCTCTCTCTCTCTCTCTCTCTCTCTCCAGGGGTTTCTTTTCTGGAGATGATATTGATAGTCATATGTGCTCTAACCTCAACAAGCATAATCATAGCAACGATGTAGACTGGAGACCTAAACTCAGCTAGAATACTTTCTTCCAAAGCGATATTAAACAAACTAAGTAAAAATCGTCATGCTTATCAGATGGCCAACTTTCCAGGCTTAAAGGTCTAAAGTTAGCTAATGAATCTCAGAAGCAAGGGACAGTGACACTGCCCTAGCAGGACAATGCCCTACAGACTGTCCATATATCCATAGGATCAGAGCTCAAGCTCCTCTCCACCCAAGCTAGGTCCAGGGAGGGCCTGAGGTCCAGGGAGGGCCTGGCGATGGCTGCTGATGACTCAGCAGACAAACCTTTAACTCCCTCAAGGATGGTGAAGTTCCAGACACTACAAGAAACTATCGAGTTTGAGCGGGACTTAATCTCCTGTCCAGCAGAACGCCAGACAGGGACGTTTCCAATAGGCCACTGGTTGATCCTCACGTTCGTGATTTAAACTACACTTGACGGGATCGAGAATCTTGACGTGTACAACGAGACCAATGTTATGTCAGCCTGGGAACTATGGACGATTGGACATTTGTTAAAAAAACTAATTAGTGCTTAAGCCGCGTTAGTAAATTGTAGTTGATATGACGTCTAAAAAATTGCAATCGATAGATTTACTTTTGTACTTTAAGTCATCAGGATTGCTTAGTCAATCAAATGTATTTCAGGATATACAAACTTAGATAATATCATTTCATCTTTCAGATATACAGTAGGCCTATATAGTAAATAATTTTTTGAAGCATTAATCAAGAATATAATTTACCTAAATCTTATTTACCTTTTAACGTTTTCAATTTATGGTTATCTTAATTATCTATAATCATAGAAACTTTCCCTTTGGTGTCCCTCGGAATGAAATCTGAGTTTATTGAATATCCTTATATCAGTTCAAAAATAGTCTGAAATCACGAAAATTCCGTAGGGAGGGTCCAAATAAATATCGTTCTTTACAAAAACATTCTTGTACTAAAGGTGAAACAAATTTATATTTGCTCTTCAGATACTCTTTTTTGGTCGTCCTATCTTTACATGAATTCAGTTATCTATATCGTTTTTTTTATTTAATTTCTTTATATGTCATTTGTAATGTTTAATGAAAGACCTAATTCTCTTTATTCTTTCCTGATAATGTTTTAGTTCTGTTAGAGATTCTAAGATCCCTCAAGAGTAGCAAAAGAAAGAACAGTTCATTAATTATGTGGTTGCACCAGTCCAAGACTCCAAGTATGTGTAATTGCAATCAGTGCAGCAGCCGACTTTCCACATATAAATAGGACCAAGGTTGTGAAGCGAAGACCCAGCAGGTAGGCCTATGCAACAACAACAACAACCCTTTTCGTAGATCTAGAAGATGGACAGCCGTGTTTACATCTGAAATGCTTCAAACCGCGGGAGCTACTTGAAGTCAGGCCACTCAGATTGTATGTTGCCAGATAATCCACTAAGTTATTAAGGGAAGCTTTAAGCTCCTTCAGTAGCGGGCTTTTAACTTAAGTATTAAAGTTTACATATTCAAGTTTGTATGTTTTCATATACAAAGGATGCTATAAAAAATTTTTTAATCAAGTTCAGGTGTATTTTTAGCTGCAAAACAGTAGCGTAAAGAGCGTATACCTCAGATGTATTGATGGCAGTTTTTCTTTTCATTTAATCCTCAGCAAATTATTTGATAGATTTAAAAAAAGGCTAATTAAAAAAAATAAAACTCAAGATTACCAATGCCACAAAATATCAACTCATGAAACTAACTCTTCCAGCATTTTAAATTTCATTGAGACTAATATTTACTCGTCTTAAAATCTGTTCGAGTTCTGTACGATTTTTGTTGACGAATGAAGTTCTAGGGCTCCTGTTCACATGTTCCTATCACCCAAAACACTTCCCTCTCGATAATAAAACTTTGAGAATCCAATGAGGCTTTCAAATTTACGCCCCCCCCCCCAAAAAAAAAAATATAATTACTTTTGA
>NC_090739.1:103980751-104140751 GCF_036898095.1 Palaemon carinicauda | reverse complement strand
TTGAGTATAAACCGGTGAAATTTCGCCACAGCTACCGTTTAACATAAATATATTTGGTTATTTGGAGGATTTCTACCTTTAATGGGCAGGTATATATATATATATATATATATATATATATATATATATATATATATATATATATATATATATATATATATATATATATATATATATATATATATATATATATATATATATATATATACAATGTATGCGTGTATCTTTGTGTGATCTGCGTGTTTATAAGGGTATTTGAATGTGTACATTCTTTATCGGGGTGTTGTCCGTGCAATATTTTGCTTGAATAAAAAAAAAGTCTGGAAAAAGTCAGAAAAGTAGTTCACGGTATTTCTTCCATCTTATCGTAAAACCAGCTGATTAAATATACATGCACTTAATGTACATTTTATTCAATCTATATGTCATAGTATTCAAACGAAAGATATGATCAAATCAAGATATAAATAAAGATTCCACGTTCCAGTATTCTGCCAAATGTATTGTTCCGCAGTCTGGTGTGTCTGTGTCATTTCACCACCGCCTACAGGTTCAGGTTCAGGTTCTGGTACCGGACTACCGAACCCAGTTCCAGTTGTTGAAGGACGGTTAAGTAAAGCTGACATACTTCTTTTTTTACGACAATTTAGGTGATTGAACGTTAAGCAGTTTTCCAAAGGTTGGTACTACTGATTTAGATACCAGGTCCGGTATAATTAAGTGTCTTAAAAGTTATTTTCAAATATGAAATGGATAGCCGTGTAGTTTTGTAATGATGGTATGCCTTCTCCGTTTCAGCCGTCGATCATAGGCCAAGACATTTCACCAATGGCATAACTTCATAGGTCCAATTGCCATTTGCTGTGCAAGTCCAAGTCAAACGCATAATGAGTGCTACTCTTGGGTGTATGTATGATGACGGCTGACTAAAACTACACCTGTGTAAGAGGGTTCTCGGGGGGGGGGGGGGGTCAAGTAGGTAAGGACACAGCTTGTTAGGTTAGGGGGGAAGTTTAGTTTAATTGGTGTCCATATTTTATGCTCGCTTGAAGAACTGGCCACTGATATACAAAGCCTCTGTTACTTTTAATGGTATTATTATATAACAACACAGGAAAGGCTTTACTAAATAAAGAAATGGGGATTTATATTAAAAACTTCAGTTTTCCTTCGAAAATGACCTCTACATGTCGCGAAATAATAATAGTATACCATATAGGGACCATCTGTTGGGAACCGGGTGTTTTAAGGTTGAAGAAATTACTGAAGAATCTATAAATAATAGTAAGGGAGCCTTTGTATATCAGTGGCCCGTGCCGGTAAATGTCTAGGAGAATGCCACACCCGTTTTTCAAGTATTAACGACGAAAAACGGCAAAAAGCAACCAGATTAATGTTGCACAGTGTATAGAAACATGAGGAAATGAATAAAAAAGAACCCCAGTGGGAAGCGGGGCTTTTGGGTGGGTGGAGGAGGAGAAAAGTGATTTTTCGGGGCACTACCAAACCTAGTACAACCACCTAACCTACCCTGGGGGCCCTGTACCCCTACCTAGGCCTACCGGGGGTTGGGGGGGGCTCTGCCCCCCTTGCGACCCCCCCCCCCTTGCGACCCCCCCCCCCTTGCGACCCCCCCCCCCCTTGCGACCCCCCCCATACGGCCACTACCTAACACATCCATCAAACCAATTCCCAAGTGATGGTACTGCTGTATACATCGTTATATTATCACCATTATAATATACTCCATAAATTAATTAAGCTTACCTTAAACTGTTGGTAGGTAAAGATGTGCTGCTGCTTTGAGGAAAACGTGAAGCCGTTGCGATGGTTCCCTGACATGCAACTTGAAGTAGGAAATGGCCAGGTACCCGACGAAGTGTTTTTTCCTCCTACCATATTTCGTCATTAAATTCTTCACGTCCCGCCACTTCCTCTCCACAGTATTGGTATGAGCCTGTGTCTGGGGATCAACAAAGTGAAGGCTGTGGTTAACAGTCAAATGCTCAAAACCTTCCTCTGCCAGACAGTTATAAGGTCGCCAACAGTCAGAAATTATGGTTGTGCCTGGCTCGATCCTCTCCTTAATCAGCAAGAGCAAGGTGTCACGATCCCGGGTTTCCACGGGGACCAGAAAAAAAAAACTTATGATTCGCGGCAAATACCACTAAATACTCTCTGGCCGTCTATTACTCGGCCAACGTTATATTTCCGTTTGCCGAATTTTGACTCGTCAACTTCCACTGTACAATTGTTGCCGCCAATTTTCTTGCTGCGCCGAAATACCCAAGTAATTACAACTTCCCTGCAAAATGAAGACCAATCGCATACAGTACCTTTATTTAATTTTAATTCAGAAATGGCCACTTCGTAGCAAAACCAGTTTTGAACCCACAAAACTATAAATTTTAAATTAGTTTCAATGTCCAGTTTTCCTTTTGAACACCAGGTACCCACAAACAAAGACTCTTCATAAGAACAACGCTTATGTCTACGTCCTTTCGTAATGTAAGATTTATCACACCTAAAACTGTTTCTTGTAATCAACCCTACACACTTCGTGACACTGTGGACAATTTTTATTTTGTAAAATTAAATTGTCTCTCTGGCACAAATCCACAAGTTTTTCGATATTCCCCGAATAGGCTAAAACAAATTCACCGTAACTTAAGAAACAGTCAGCACAAGAAACTGGAATTTCAATTTCTTGTGCAATATCAGATGACGTGCTTGCTACGGCCTCCATGTCTAGAACGAAATAAAATGGCTGGGTAAGAAAATGTATTGTCGCACTGTGATGGGTAAGAAAATGTATTGTCGCACTGTGATTGGCCAAATGTGAAGACGTCATAGTAAACTAGTTTTTTCAATATTTAACTTAGCCGGTGATTATAATAGCTGCAACTCTGTTGCCCGACAGACAACTCTACGGTAAAAACTCGCCAGCGATCGCTACACAGGTTGCGGGTGTGCCCAACAGCGCCATCTGTCGTCCAGATACCCAGTACTCAATGTAAACAAAAGACTCAATTTTCTCTCTGTCGAGCTATCGACAAGACGTACTTACTCGCTGTTGCTAAACTGGAGTTTTTTTCACAACTAATTGGTGAAGTACTTTATTCTAGTTTTGAGCTTTCGCTATGCAGGTGTTTTATCTTCATCTTAAATCTTGAATTCGTTTTGGATAGATTTAATTATGGTGACAAAGAGAGTATGGGCTTTCTCTCACTTTTAAATGGCTGACCCTTCCCTTAGACGGAAGTGTGTTTAGGCTTTTAGTAATTATATCACGTTATAGATTTTCCTCTATATATTTTATATCTCTCCGCCTTTATTAGGCCTCTTCGATTAACTTTCCATTTATTATAAACATATAAAAATAATTTTAATGTTTTGTTTATATAGACCTTTCCTGAGAGTAGGCGGTCCTAACTTGGAAACCGAAGTTAATCAACGTTGAGCCCTTTATATCGTAATTAGCTTTTAAAGAGCTAAGGATTTAAAACTTTTTAAATGTAATATTTTATGAAAGAATTTCTTTGATAGTCTTCGTACTGTTTTCAAAGATGAACTAACGTTTAGTTTATTGATGCTACGCAGTTGTTGACGTTCAGGACGTTCAACATGCGCTCTATCGTTACGATAGAGAGAGAGTGTATCACGGTTTCACTTTGCAGTAAGAGTAAATCGATTCTGACGTTTTGTTCATTCTTTCTTAGCTTAAATGTTTTAAATTCTATTTTAAAGGAACTTTTTATTTGAAAAACCTTTTAGTTTTTTCCTTTAGTCAAATAACATGTTTTTTTGACGAAATATAATTGGGCTCTTCTCTTAGGTGCGAAATCAAGAGAGAAAGAGAGAGAGAGATAGAGACGGAGGGAGAGAGAGGAGAGAAAACGTTCCGTTCAAGCGGGTGACGTTGTTCTCGTGTTACTCTCGTCCCTAGTCGCTGTAAGGGGAGGAAGGATAAAACTTTTTAGTTTTTTATTCTCGTCCCCAGGCTATGTGCGGTGAGAGATTGAAAACGTAGTTATATGAACTAGTGTTTAGTCTTTCCCAGCCACTGATTTTTTTATCTTAAAATATGTTTTCTCTTTTTTGCTGGTATTAATGAGCTTGCATTATACGACTGATTTCGCAATTACTACCTTTTAATGAAGGGTAGAATTGCGTGTTTCAGGTAGAAATCAGTAAAAGTTTCGATTTCAGTGAAATAAGTGCAAAACAGAAAATCGAAGTGATAAAGTGATATGCGCAAAGTGTTACAGTGTTGCGTCCGAGGGTTCGTCTGTTCGTGCCTGTCGTTCACCTAGTCCGGGACCTCTTACATGCTCCCAAGCCCAGGGGAGAAGTAATGTCAAACGACTTATGGGTTCGAGAGGCCTTGACCAACGAACAGACGTTTTCCCTCTATGGTATCGGGTGTATCTTACCAAGATCTCCCCTACCATAAAACGAGAGAGACGTTGTTTCTCCTCGTCATCCGAAGGCTTTTTGCATAAGAAACCTGTCACAAGGTTTCGAAGCCCTTAAGCGAAAGCCAGTCCTTTCAGGACAGGTCCAGCGTCCTGGTTACAACCATTAGGACAGCTCTGACCCTATGCAGTCATCGGATAACTGCTCGCCGCCTAACAAAAGCGTAACACAGACTCCGAGAGTCTTTTTTTGTAGGCAAAGTGTTGCGGTCACAGACGTTACCCTCGTCTCTTACCACAACCATTTCCGTTGATCCTTAATGGGTTGTATGGCAAGACATGCAGTATATGCTTGCCTCCCTTATGGAAGACTATTCTGCCGATTAGTCCGTTGAGTCTAGCCGTTTATCTCATCGATATCCTGGCTTTCAGCCAACCTAACGTTCCTTTGTGCTTACTGTTGACGTTGGCGTAGCTTAGTCACGTCAGTCAGGTTGTTTAGAACCACACTCGATGCGGTCTCGTGTGGTTTTTCAGCCGCATTTGGACGTTAGGCCACTTGCTGATGCTCCTGTTGACGTTCAAGACGTTCACTAACAATCGGAGTTGACTTGTTTTGACGCTGTGCGTCAACCTCCGCATTCTAGAGTTGTTTTGACTGCTCAGTCTAGGCAGTCAAAGCAGTCTCGAGTGGACGCTGTGCGTCCTCACGCACCTGTTGTGGTTGACAGTTCAGTTGTTGACAGTTCACAGACTGTCAAGCAGTTACATGACGTTGCGTTCTGGTCCGCTACTAATGCACCAGTGAGTGCGGACTCTGCTTGTAAAGCATTGCCACCGCGGTAGGTCTCTCCCTTGCTTGAGACTCAGCTTTTATCGGACAAGGTTCCTGTAGATGAGGAAGTTGCTGTTCCCCCTCCTACTGATATTCCCTTGAGGACTCTGTCAGATGGAGAGGAGCCTAAAGATGCTTAGCCTCCTATGGACTTTAATTAAATCATGATGATTTTTTTAAGGATCTTTGTCCGGATCTTTTTGTAACTGCTGCTCCTCGTTCGCCTAAACGTCAGAGCTTACACTAGGCCTAGCTACTTCGAAGCCGTTGTTTTTAAGCTAGTGCTCTCTCGCTCTCCTAGAGAGCTTTACGTTGGCTAGGCGACTGGTTTTTCACCAGGAGGAGTTTGGGGGATACAGCCTTTGCTTTCCCTTCTTTTAAACTGGTTTATAGAGCGAGTGTCTCATATGACACGAGAGAAGTTCTCGGCTTGGGAGTTCATGCTTCTGCCCAGATAGACTTCTCAATTCTCGTAGACTCTCCCTGGCGCCTGGCCAGGAGACGCTCCTAGTTGTTTGCAGGTCAACTTCACAGCTGTTTTCGAGCCTTTGAAGTTTTGCTGTACAATTATGTCACGCATAACAAGGCTTTCAGGGATGGTAAACGGTACCGCCTCAGTCGCTAACCCCGTCTGTTGCCACACCTGCTCCCGTAGACCCTAAATGGGCTTTGCTGCAAGACATGCAGTCCAAGCTTGCGTCCTTGATAGAGGACTTTAATGCGGAGAAGGTTGCTACCGAACCTTCTGGCCAACAACCTTCCAACCGGTCGGGTGTGCGCCCTGTTGACGCTGAGGTAACCTACTCGCGTATGCCAGTTGAGGTGGTTCCTCCACCGATGCGACCCAGTGTGGGTTGCCAGCCGCACGTTGACGTTAAGCGACGCTCGGAGGTGGTTGTTGACGTTCAGGACGTTCAACAACCAGCAGAGGTGACTTGTTTTGACGCAGTGCGTCAACCTCAGCAACCCGGTAGGGTGTTGACTGCACAACCCAGACGGTCTAGACAGTCTCGGGTTGACGCTGTGCTTCCTCGCGCACCCATGGTTGTTGACAGTTCACAGACTGTGCAGCAGTTCCATGATATTGCGTCCGGCTCCGTCACGCATCCACCAGTGCGACCGGACTCAGCGAGCCAGACGTTGCCCACTCCGTTGCCGTTTCCTCATCAGTTTTCGGATGAGGAACCCTCTGATGAGGACGTTGCTGAACAACAAGACGATCAGCCCCCAGAATAGATCAAGCCCTGCTATCCATCCAAAAGATGCTGAAGAAGGAACGCTGCTCAGTCAGGCTGTGGATGAGTCTGGTAGGGACGCTGTCATCCGTGGAACAATTTGTGTCACTAGGAAGACTACACCTCCGTCCTCTTCAATACCATCTAGCTTTTCACTGGAAAAAGGACAAGACGCTAGAAGCGGTCTCGATCCCGGTTTCCGAAAAGATAAAGTCTTGTCTGACTTGGTGGAAGGACAATATCAACCTAAGAGAGGGTCTTCCCCTGGCTGTTCAGACTCCCAATCACGTTCTCTTCTCGGACGCATCGGACGTGGGCTGGGGCGCGACACTAGACGGTCGGGAATGCTCAGGACTGTGGAACTCGAGTCAGAGGAGCATGCATATCAACTGCAAGGAGCTGTTGGCAGTACATCTGGCCTTGAAAAGCTTCAAGTCTCTCCTTCGAGGCAAAGTGGTGGAAGTTAACTCGGACATCACCACGGCCTTGGCGTACATCTCCAAACAAGGAGGTACCCACTCACTGACGTTGTACGAGATCACAAGGGACCTGCTCATCTGGTCAATAGGTCAAGACGTCTACCTAATAACGAGGTTCATCCAAGGCGACTTGAACGTCATAGCAGATTGTCTCAGTCGGAAAGGGCAAGTAATTCCAACCGAATGGACCCTCCACAAGGATGTGTGCAAGAGACTTTGGGCCACTTGGGGTAAAACCATCCATAGATCTCTTTGCAACCTCGCTGACCAAGAGGCTTCCAATCTATTGCTCTCCAGTCCCGGACCCAGCAGCAATACATATAGATGCTTTCCTCCTAGATTGGTCACATCTGGATCTCTACGCATTCCCACCGTTCAAGATTGTCAACAAGGTACTGCAGAAGTTCGCCTCTCACGAAGGGACAAGGTTGACGTTAGTTGCTTCCCTCTGGCCCGCGAGAGAATGGTTCACCGAGATACTTCGATGGTTAGTAGACGTTCCCAGTAGTCTTCCTCTAAGGGTAGACCTTCTACGTCAGCCACACGTAAAGAAGGTACTCCAAAGCCTCCACGCTCTTCGTCTGACTGCCTTCAGTCTATCGAAAGACTCTCGAGAGCTAGAGGCTTTTCGAAGGAAGCAGCCAGTGCGATTGCTAGAGCAAGGAGAGCTTCTTCCATTAGAGTCTACCAATCGAAGTGGGAAGTCTTCCGAGACTGGTGCAAGTCAGTTTCTGTATCCTCGACCAGTACCTCTGTAGCTCAAATAGCTGTTTTTCTCTTTTACCTGAGAAAAGGACGATCCCTTTCAGCTCCCACTATCAAGGGCTACAGAAGCATGTTGGCATCGGTCTTCCGGCATAGAGGCTTAGATCTTTCCAAACATAAAGATCTGCAAGACCTCCTTAAGTCTTTTGAGACCACCAAGGAGCGTCGTTTGGCTACCCCTGGATGGAATTTAGACGTGGTACTAAGATTCTTCATATCAGACAGGTTGGAGCCGTTACAATCAGCCTCCCTGAAAGATCTCACTCTTAAGACTCTTTTCCTGGTATGCTTAGCCTCGGCTAAAAGAGTCAGTGAGATTCATGCCTTCAGCAAGAACATAGGATTTTCGTCAGAAAAAGCCACTTGTTCGCTACAACTTGGTTTTCTAGCCAAAAATGAGCTGCCTTCTCGGCCTTGGCCTAAATCTTTCGATATCCCCAGCTTATCGGAGATCGTAGGCAATGAACTAGAAAGAGTCTTATGCCTTGTTAGAGCTCTTAAGTTCTATTTAAAGCGTACTAAACCTTTACAAGGCCAATCTGAAGCTTTATGGTGTTCAGTTAAGAAACCATCCTTGCCTTTGTCAAAGAATGCTTGGTCAGACTTTATCAGATTAATACGAGAAGCTCATTCACATCTGAGTGAGGAAGACCGAACTTTGCTTAAGGTGAAGACGCACGAAGTTAGAGCTGTAACAACTTACGTGGCCTTTAAGCAAAATATATCTCTGCAAAGTATAATAGACGCAACCTATTGGAGAAGCAAGTCAGTGTTCGCGTCACTTTACTTGAAAGATGTCCAGTCTCTTTACAAGAACTGCTACACACTGGGACCATTCGTAGCAGCGAGTGCAGTAGTGGGTGAGGGCTCAACCACTACAATTCCCTAATTCCATACCCTTTTAATCTTTCTCTTGAAATGTTTTTATTGTTGTTTTTTGGGTTGTCCGGAAGGCTAAGAAGCCTTTCGCATCCTGGTTGATTTGGCGGGTGGTCAAAGTCATTTCTTGAGAGCGCCTAGATTAGG
This sequence comes from Palaemon carinicauda, assembly GCF_036898095.1. Lineage (NCBI taxonomy): Eukaryota > Metazoa > Arthropoda > Malacostraca > Decapoda > Palaemonidae > Palaemon > Palaemon carinicauda. The sequence goes on along the minus strand of NC_090739.1, from coordinate 104,131,996 downwards.
GGTTTTGATGAGGTCCTGTTGTATGGGTTGCAACCCTTGATACTTCAGATCCTAGGGGTCGTTCAGCATCCTAAGAGGATCGCGAGGCTCCGTAAGGAAGACGTACTTAAAAGGCAGAGAAATTGTTCAAGCCGACTTCCTTACCAGGTACCTATTTATTTTGTTTTTGTTATTTTGATAACTTCTAAAATGAAATAAAAACTCTTAGCTCATAATAATGTAAACATATATTGCTGGTCTCTACCCACCTCCCTGGGTGTGAATCAGCTATTATAATCACCGGCTAAGTTAAATATTGAAAAATGCTATTTTGATAATAAAATAAATTTTTGAATATACTTACCCGGTGATTATAAATTAAAGGACCCTCCCTTCCTCCCCAATAGAGACGCAGTGGAACGAGGAGAAAATTGAGTCTTTTGTTTACATTGAGTACTGGGTATCTGGACGACAGATGGCGCTGTTGGGCACACCCGCAACCTGTGTAGCGATCGCTGGCGAGTTTTTACCGTAGAGTTGTCTGTCGGGTAACAGAGTTGCAGCTATTATAATCACCGGGTAAGTATATTCAAAAATTTATTTTATTATCAAAATAACATTTTCTGCGGGTTATAGTAGTTACAGGGCTCATTTGAGCTAAAAACAAGACACAGTCAACAATAACAACAGACTTAGAAAAAATCTGGGAGGAAGACAAGAGTAGCGCGAGTTTGATCATCGATATTTCGACTATTAGTGAATTTCACTAAATTATCTCTCACTCGTATACCACTATTTACATACATTCCTACACATTCTAGTAAAAATAAATTGAATATCACTGATAGCTTCATGAGGCCCTCTCCTAGACATTAACCCCAGTTCCTCATGCGTTGATTAAAAATGGACCTCGACTTTCCCCCCCCAACCTAACCTACAAGCCGTGTCCTTACCTACATACCTAATGGGGGGGGGGTGCTAACCTCCCCCCTCTGCAACCCCCCCTCACACTGCCTCATTCTAAGTTAGCCATAATAATTCATACAGGTGGCCGCTATCATACATACACCACATAGTAAGACTTACTTATTCTTTTCTATATATTATTTTCTGAGACACAATAAATACACAAAAATTAAACAAAGCATTTGCATAATTCTACATTCGCTTGTATCCCCTAGTATGAGGGAAGCCGTTAGGTTCAATTGTAGAATGGTGCAATATTTTGAATACCATATACTACTGGCAGAAACCTTTAATAACAAAGTTACAGGCTTAATAAAAATACTAATTTTCCTCCTTTTGTCAAAGCACATCATAGGAGTCTCCATCCACCTGGTAATTTACAAAAACCCTGGTAAGGGGTGCTTGTGTCATAAGTTACTTATTGGAATAGCATCAAAGGACCAGCTTATATGTTTTAAACCTCTTTGTTATTCGTTTTCTATTTGGAATGTGCAATATTATCATAGTTCTTACTTTATTGATCATGTTATCAATTAAAGGTTTCGGTAGAAACGTGTGTGTGATATATTTAGTCTGATCGTAGAAACGCGTGTGATATATTTAGTCTGATCACTGGAAATGGAAGCCAAGACCATGCTCAAACAGATGCTAGAGCATGAGGCTACAACTCGCCCTTTAAGTGTGTAATCACCTCTTTTAAGTTTGTATAATCAATAATTAACACCAAAATAACATTGTCCACATGCCAGAACATAGGAGCAGTGAGGTAATGTTTATTCGCGAGCAATACGAGCATACAGCAAAACAAATCTAAATCATTGGCTTAATTAAGTAACGAGGTATTTGTAAAACGATGAACACCACTGCTATTAACTAGAGGTACTCTACCAGGGCACTATACTACGGACCAATACATAGAAAATGGGATGGAAAACCCCGTTTTTAGTGTCCGGGAGTCATGACAAACCGAATCTCAGGTGTTTTGACAGTTTCATTACTGTTAATCAGTTGTGATTATAGTAGTCTTTATATTACGAAGACTTTTTGATGACTATGACTGGCAAAAACAAAATTTTAGGAAAGTTAATTCATATATCAACACAATTAGACATTCGTTATATTTAAAGGTGTTTTGAACGTAATTAATAACGATACCTAGCGCAAAGCCATAGCTTTTCAGTTATGGAAGTCTACCCCTCAAAACTCAAAACTTATGGATTTCCGCTAGGAATCTTTTTAAAAAAATGCTGAAAACTACAAAATGCAATATAAACTGGTCTTATTTTCTATCAACCATTTATTGCACCATTCTATAATTATACCAGCCATTATATGCAATTTACTTTTATAACCCCATTGTAGTTAGTGTTACTCCATGTAAATGAAGTAAGGTAGGACATTATTTGTGATTTACTTCGTTTTTTGTGCCCGGGGAAGGGCAGTGGGAGGGGGGGGGGGGCCCTGCTGGCTAGGTCTGTGACCTGGGAACTATTAGTTTAGGTTAGGTGGGATACAATAGGTTTTGTGGCCTTTTCAATGAGTCAAAATTTATACTTTTATTCAAGAAAAACTTACCATACGGAAGAAACTTTTTCCTACAGGTAGTAGTGTGTTTGCAATGAATTTACATTTAATTCAGTCATAAATAATCAAGTTTTTCTTCTTTTCACCCACCCAAAGCCCCTGGTTCCAACCTGTCTGTTGGGAAGGGAGGAAGAACGGCTCATTTCTGGCAGAATTAAAGGTCAGATTCGATGAAAGCACACTATTTACTGTAGGATAAGGTTTTTTTCTATTAGAAATCTTGTTTCGTGTTAAACTGTTAATTTCACTAGTTTGTGACCTGGGAAGGTGGTCCAGGGGTTTCCCCCCTTTGTAGGATTGTGACCGGGGAAGGAGGGTCTCGAAATCTCAAAATTTATATTTTAATCAGGAAAAAGTCATTGAGGAAAACTTTCCTTATGGGCCAAACTTTTTTTTTTTTTTACAGGTAATCGTTTGTGTGCAATGAATTTTACCTTTATTCCAGCAGTATATATTCATGTTTTTCCATTTTCCCCCACCCAAAGCCCCCAGTTTTTGTCTGTTTATGTTGGGAAGGGGGGAGAACTGCCTATTTGTGGTGGAAATAAGGGTAAAATTTACTGAAAGCACAATATTTACTATAGGAAAAGTTTTTTTCTGTTAGAAATCTTGTAATATACTAAGTTATAATTTTACCAGTTTGTGACCTGGGAATTGGGGTTAGGGGCACTTTCCCCCTGGCTAGCTCTGTGGCCTGGGAAAGATGGTCCGAGGCTTCCCCCCCCCCATTAGGTCTGTGACCTGGGAAAGGGGTCAGGGGTCTTGCCTGCTGGCTAGGTGTGTCTTGGGAACTACTAGGTTAGGTTCTGTGGCCTTTTATGAATATTGAGAGTTGAGTAATCACTTTATTTCCATACTAACAAACCTTACTTTTAATTATTGTGGATTATCTTTCGGCAAAGCTGGAAGGTAGCTATTAGACTAAAAGTGCGAGGGGGCAACCCTGCCTAATCACTTGGTTACCCAGCTGCTTATATATACTCTTACAGCTGTGAGCTACATCATTTTTTTCTTTTGGCTTGTAGAGAGTGTACGTCTCCTCACTCCTCCAAAGGCTGCTTTTGGAGTTTGCAATTTTTTTTTTTTGCTTTCTCTTTTCGGGTGTGCTTGTACAGTACTACTACTTGCTGCCCTCATGCAGAAGTGTTCTGATCGCAAGGGTGTCGTTTTCTGTACCCTCATGTCTTCGGTGGATACCTACCTGAACTCCTTGTGTCCAATGTGCAGAGGGCATCGCTGCGAGCAGGGTTCGCCCTGTGATGAGTACAGGGAGTAGTCTGGTTCCCAATGGTAGAAGTTTGGATGGTGCAGGAAGAAGACGAAGAGCGATCTCTCTCCCTCACTGGCAAATAAAGCACGTTCTTCTTATTGCACGCCCAAACCTCTTTTTCTAGAGCTATTCGCTCGCTTTCCTCTAGGAGGCATTTGAGCAGAAGTGCAGATCAAATACTGTAACACCTTGGCAACCTCAGGGTACTGGGGGCGTGGTTGCTTCACCTAGAGGAGCAACTTCACCTCCAGCTGCCAGGGAGCCATTCTCACATGCGGATGTGTTGCAGGCGTGGCCGTCCTTAGGGGTTTCTGCTCCCCCTTCGATGGAAGCTTCACTTCTCCTTCAATGCGATGTTAGGAAGGATCTATCTCCAGAGCCTTCAACATCTTGACGCTCTGGAGGTCTGCGAAGTCCACCTGTCGTCCTCTCCTGGACCTTCCACGAGTGTACGTGGCGATTGCTCGCGTTCCCCCCTACTATCGGCCTCCTGCTGATGACGGTTCCGCTCGCCATCCAGGGACCTCGTTGTCTCCTAATCTTCAGCCTTTTATTTCTCCCCACAGGAATCCTTTTATTTCTCCCCACAGGAATCCTCCATCTGTTGACGATAATCTTCACAAGACCAGTTCTCCTTCTTTTTGCAGAGCACAAGGACGACACACTCCATCTCCTTGTCCTTTGCGACACTCGTCTTTCGATCGTCGTTCATGACAATCGGAAGATCATCATAGAGATCGCAGGTCATCGCGATCTCTCAACGCTGTTCTTCTACAAGTCATTCCTGCTTTAGAGCTTCACGCTCCCAAGAACTATGGTCTTAACACTTGTAGGAGGCGTTCCTCTTCACGAGGTAAAGTTCGTGCACAAGCAAGACAGTCTAGATCTAGGTCTGGATGCTTGTTCTAGACTGCGCCGAACTAGATCATGAGGACATCGCCCACGTTCACGAGGGCGACTCATGATCGCAAGCCCAACACCCACGTTCGTGAGCTAGGCACTAGAGACATTTACGCCGTTCACGATCGCATGCTAGATGCTCACGATCGCGAACCGCATGTTTACGATCAAGGTCTAGACATTCCTCTCCAAGAGGAAGAGGCAAGGGCACGCGCAATTAATCCACACGTTGCTCCTCAGATCATCCCTCACCTCATTGACCTCGGATCGAACCTGATCTTGCTATGGAACACCCTACAGTCAGGCGTCTAGTTAATTTACCCCCCAGTGCCCTTTGCTGCCTGGGGCGCTTTAGCAAAGCGTTCGTCTATGCAACGTTCTCCAACGCGTTCCTTTGTGATGCACTCTCGAACGCTTCGGTTTGCCTGTGTTCAGAGGCCCTTACTGCCTACTATGTCATGTGTAGGCAATTCTCTGGAGCAACAGGAATCTTCACGGTTTCCATCTTCAAGTACAGCTCCTGGTGCTTGTAAAAAGAGAACATTCCCGCATGAATCTTGTGATTTTATGCGCAAAACAGCAATTTCCACGAGTACTTCGCGAGTAGAGGTATCGGAATTGAGAGAAAGTACGGTTGCAATACCTTCGCCTTCACCTTCAGCTGCTTTCACCTCTAGCAGCAGGCCTATATCCTTCCCAGAGGGGTTCAAGCAGCCTCCTAATAAGTATGCTAATGCCTATTATTCCTGATCGCCCTCTTCGTTTGTCGAAAGAGCATCTGTTGGCCCAGAGGCCATCTCCTATGTTGGCCCAAGCTCCATCTAGGATTCCTCTTAGACGACGTTCTCCTCCCTCTATGTTATCCAAGGAAATCCAGGACTTCTTGAAAGGCAATGACCTTCATTCTTGGGTTAGTACCTTTTTATCAACCCTGCAGAAGTCTTTGCGTGTGGCTCTTCCACTGCCATAGCCCCTGACTTTTCCAGTCACGGCTATTCCACGGATTCCCTTATAGTCCAATTCGAGTTAGCCACATGAGAGCTCTGATCCTAGAAGGAGATCTTCGTCAGACAAGGCACGACGATCATCCCCATCTCAATCTAGTGCCAAGGTGCCTCCAGCTGTAGATCAGTTTCTTGAACCTTCCCTTTACTCCAGTTAAGGGTAAGGATCTTCCGCCTTGGTGCAGATGGACAGCAGTCTGATCTCGTCTTCCGACGGGCAACGGTCTTCCCGACGGACAACGGCCTTCCAACGGACATCAGTCTCCCGGCGGACAGGCGACGGTCTTCCGATCGACATCTGTCTCCCGACGGACAACGATCCCTTCGGGGCAAAGGGTTGCCTCCCACGGGGGTTCTTCCCTTGCGTGTCAGGGTTCCCCTGCGCGCCCTTCTGCTGTGTTCTTGGGTTAGTACCTTTTTATCAACCCTGCAGAAGTCTTTGCGTGTGGCTCTTCCACTGCCATAGCCCCTGACTTTTCCAGTCACGGCTATTCCACGGATTCCCTTATAGTCCAATTCGAGTTAGCCACATGAGAGTTCTGATCCTAGAAGGAGATCTTCGTCAGACAAGGCACGACGATCATCCCCATCTCAATCTAGTGCCAAGGTGCCTCCAGCTGTAGATCAGTTTCTTGAACCTTCCCTTTACTCCAGTTAAGGGTAAGGATCTTCCGCCTTGGTGCAGATGGACAGCAGTCTGATCTCGTCTTCCGACGGGCAACGGTCTTCCCGACGGACAACGGCCTTCCAACGGACATCAGTCTCCCGGCGGACAGGCGACGGTCTTCCGATCGACATCTGTCTCCCGACGGACAACGATCCCTTCGGGGCAAAGGGTTGCCTCCCACGGGGGTTCTTCCCTTGCGTGTCAGGGTTCCCCTGCGCGCCCTTCTGCTGTGTTCTCCCCTGCTCCTGCTCATCAGCGCTCTCCTGTTCGCCAGCGCTCTCCTGTTCGTCAGCGCTCTCATGATGATCATCCCTGCTGTTCCTGTTGATTCCTGTTACGCACCCTGTGCGCCCACGTTCGCCCTCGCGATCTAGAACTTCGGTTCAGGTCTGGGTCAAGGACACTTCTTCTATGCACAGGCTTCCACGCGTTGCCTTCTGCTCGTTAGCGATCATCAGCTCGCCAGCGACCTTAGACGCGTCAACGTTCACCTGCTCGCCAGCGATCTCCTACGCGTCAACGATCGCCATCGATCTGCCTGCGCGCCCTTCTTTGCCACACACCAATGGGCGCCAACTGTTTTCTGACCGTCTAGGATCGCCTGATTAACAGCTGGCTTCAGCGCTCACCTTCCTGATGCACCTGCGCGCCTTCTGTTAGCGCGATGCGCGCTAACCATCGCTAGTCTCTCTCGCGTTGGCAATCGCCTACGCACCTGCGCGATTCTTCATCGGCTCGCTAGCGTTTTGTTAACGCACCACCGCTCGCCAACGCGCCGTCGCTTGCCGACGCGCCATCGCCCACCTGCGCGTCAGCGCTCACCAGCTCACCACCGATCGCCTGTTGATTCACATCGCCAGCGGTCTTCCTTGCCCACGCGGCAGCGCGTTTCCTAGCCATCGCGCTAACGCTTGCATTCGCCGCCTCGGACACGCGCTCATTCACCTGCCCACCCTCGCGCCCACTCGCCTGCGCGACCGCTCGCCCGCCCGACCGCTTGCCTGCCCGACCGCTTGCCTGCCCGACCGCTTGCCTGCGCGCCCGCGCGATCATTCACCTGCTCGTCCGCATGCCCACGTGCTGCACATCTACGCTCATGCACGTCCGGGCACATGCTCTCCAATGTTCGCTGCGCGCGAACCGACGGCATTCCATCGCGCGGACGGACGGCGTTCCGTCGCGCGAACCGGCGGAGTCCCGTCGCGCGAACCGGCGGCGTTCCGGCGGCTTAATTCTTGCAGTATCCATTGCTCGTCTATGGGTTATCGCTCGCCGACCACCAGCTCTCGCCCTCCCTACCACGCTCGCCCTCCCTACCACGCTCGCCCTCCTTCTGCGCTCCTTCGCTCACCTTCGTTTGCGTTCCTGCGTGACCGCGCATGGGCGCTTCCACGTTCGCCCACGCGCAAATCTTTGATTTACCATCGCGCGAGCTCCAGGGCGATTGCGACCACGATTCCCATTGGGGTTTTCGCAGCATGGCCAGCCTGGCGAGTTCTTCTGGAGCGTATTTCCAGAACACGGCCTCACCCCGTAAACGCAGAGCATGGCACTTGCAAGAATAGGAAGAAACTTCAGGGAGGTCTGAGCAACACTCCTCTTTCCAGAACCTGGGTTAGCCCTTCCCCGTCATTCCCTGGAAGGATTTTTGGCGGGGGGCTTTCCGTTCAAGATTTCTCCATCGGCCAAGGGGTGACTGCTTACCCCTTCCTCTGGGGGCTTCCCAGGTCCTTTCCCTCCTCGGTTACGGCCCGAGGTTTGGTTCAAGGAAGCTAATGGAAGATCATGGGTACTTTCCTCCTCTCGGGCCCAGGCACCTTGGCTTTTCGTCGTTAAGTATCTAACTTACGGACAAGCACGATGTTGTACCATCTGGACGCGCTGACAGAGGGCCTCCTTCGGGTGTCTCATCTGTGGATGTCGACAACCTTAGACACCCTTCCATCCTTGAGAAGAGTTTGTTTGTGCCCAAGGACAGAGACTTAGACAGCGGCTGTGCGGAGGAAATCGACTTTCGTTTTCACTCCTCCAAGGCGCTTTCTTCCAGACTCTGCAGGGCTGCAGCGCCTTTTTCTTTCCACCACGTCGGCCTAAGTTATCGGCTACGACAACTGAGACAAGGTGTCCAATTGCAGTTTCCTCCTGTCAGGAACAGATGGCACGGGAGGCTCCCCCGGGGGGGGCATAGTCCTAAAGGGAGCGGCAGAGTTCACGAACTCTAGGATTGCAGATTTCACGCTGGGAGGATGCTTAAGGTTACTCATCCGGATGACAGCTTCCCGATGCCCATTCCTGCACGATCTCTGTGATCAGCCAAGGATATCGCGCCTGCCGTCTCTGTCAGCGAATTCAGTGTCTCTAAACCTCTATGCCATAGCGTCGGCAAGAGTTACCCGGTTGGGCAGAATGATCCATACCTTAGGCGAAGGTCCTCCATAGGATCATCGACGGCTTCACCCCCGGCTTCTTCAGTCGATCCTCTCTAGTAAGGAAGGATCTGAGAGGGGAGTTCCGTAGTTGACCTCTCAGCCCTGATTAAGTTTGTCGAACAAACTTCGGCCAGCGTAGAACAGCAGAATCGATCAGACTGGTAACGAGGCGACAGGATCAAGTCCTTAAACCCTGGATCGGAAGGACGGGTACTTTCAGTTTCCATTCCATCCATCTTCCAGGGAGCTCGTGGAATTCAGCCTAGACTGCAAGTATTCCTGCTAATGATGCAGTGTGGCGATCCCGCCGTGGCATAGCAGGTTTTTTCCCCAGAGAAACTCTCCCTGCTTTCCTCATGGCCGCTCAGGTGCAGGCTTCCGCCTCCTTCGCTTTTTGGAGGGCTGGTCAACTCCGGTAGGCTCGGGCTCGACCTTCTTCAGCGCCGGGACAAGCTTCCGGATGCTTACCATGAGAGTGGGTTCATGGTATTTTGCTTGGAGCCTTCTCTTCTTCGGCCTCAACATCTGGAGTATCTGGCCATGATATTGAGTCAACGTCCTTACCACGTTGGAAACCCCGCTTCTCGTCCGTCCAGTGAGGTTAAGCAACGTCGGTTCTTGTCGGTACTTGGATGGCTGACCACCTGGGGACGCCAGATTCTGTAGCCACATCCTCCGAGCCTTCCTTTCAGTTGACTGTGGCAAGACTGAGGAGAGTCGCAGTACCTGTTCTCAGTCAAGCAGAGCTTTCAGCCCTATCTTGGAACGTTTCTTAGTTCTCCTTTCCTCATTGACCCTTCTATAGTCCGAACGGTCGCCTCAGGATAAGTTCCATGTGGGGCGGTCTAAGTTCCGGTAGTTTCAGGCAACGATTAACCGGACTTCCTGGCCCCTATGGGACCAGCGGAACTATTAGACCTGCAATGGGTGTTGACCTATGGAACCTCTTGATGGTAGTGGATATTCTCGTCCTTTCCCCACATTCTTGATGCTGTTCTCGGACTCGTCAAAGAAAAGGGGGGGGGGGCATGTTCCGGTCCAGGCCTATGGTCAGGACCTGAAGGATACCTCTCCATCATTCAGGCAGGCTTAGGGGCCGTAGTCTGGCCCCTTTACAGATCCTACAGCTCCTGCCGAGTCGCTCCGTGCGCGTCGACTTCAGGATTCTGGCGTGTTCTAACCAGCAGGGGACGCATTTTCACACCTTCACATCTGGTAGTAGAGATACCGAGATGATTGAGATACTCTCAATACCACCATCGGCTCTCTCATTCCAGGCAGAGGAATGTTCTCTCCGACTATCCGAGCAGAGCCTCGTAGAGAGAGTGTACCTGGGGGTCTTTGGCCTTGAGTAACCAGCAAGTCCTGGTCTGGGGGACCTGATCGCGACAGCTTGGAATCTCAAGCTTCCGCTGTTCTTCCCCCCAGTCTCAGACCCCGAGACTCTGGCAAGATGCATTCCGGTGATGGTGGGACAACTTCGACGCCTGCGTCTTCCCTCCTTTTTGTCTGTTGAGAATGGGTCTCAACAAGACCAGGTTGTCTGTCAACCTTTCAATGGGAGAGCTCCACTGGGACTATGCGCAGAACGGTTTCTGGACCCTCTGCTTCCCCTGACGGAACTCCCGGGAGAGCTTCTCCCACGGCGCAGACTACTCAAACAATCACACTGCAACATCTCTCCCGAACCGGGGCGTCGCTTCGGCTTTATGCCTGGAGACACTACGCCGCCTCCTCAAGAAGAGACAACCCGCTACAGTCGCGGAACGGAGGTCGCGTCATCTGCGATAGTCATCCGCAGGGGTCTTCCTTTCGGCGGGAGGAAACTCCTTTCCGCTCTCGGCAATGAAGCCTGTCGCTCACCCTTTCCCTGACCTTCGGGCTTAAAGGAATAACTTTTTCCTGCCCGCTGGATCTTTCCTCGCTCATGCGAAGCTACGATCGTCCCTGCCCTAGTCGGAGGAAGACCTCCAACTTGGAGCATGGCTCGGACTTTTTAGTACCTTAAGAGATCTTCTCAAGACCCTTTACGACAGGCCTCGGATTGTATGCCGCCTTGGGTCTCCTGCTCATTCTGGCCACGGGCAGTGTGTAAGCAATCTTCTTGGTCTCGTACGACTCCGCCCTTTCTAAGGAAGAGGGGAAGGCAACATTCAGGTTCGCTCCTGAGTTGTTGGCTAGACTCAGAATTTGGGGGTCCCGGCCCTTCGGTCCAATTCCTTCAAGATTTCGAGTCTCCATTCTGTATCTGATGTCCCAAGACCTTCTCTTTCTTGCCAGTAAAGGAATCGAGAGGTTAGCTTTGGGAACAGCTGCAGTTTGTCCTCAGTTGCAGCCGATTTGGGAGCACAAGGAGGACACGGGGGAGAGTCACCAGTATACCTCTTCAGCCCGGACTCAAGGACATTCATCTCGACCTGTCTCCAGACCCTCCCCCGTCACGTCGCCCTACAGCACGATGTTGGATACATCGCAACGTCCCTCGCCTTCGAGTAATACTACTCTGTGACGCAGGTGCTACAAGCTGGAGTCTGGAAGCGTCTAATGACCTTCGCAGCCCGCTTCCTGCAGGGCGTGACCCACAGGAGTCTCGATACGTTTTCTATCGCTCTGTGGTGGCTACACAACAGCTGGTCTAACCTCAGGCTCCTTTTTGGACAGGTAGCAGAAGGTTGAGGGCATTGTTATCAGGTTTTAGTCTGCATGAAAGAAAGAAGTATGTCTGGCCCTTAATTCTTTCTTCATCATCCCCTCTACGGGGAAGCAGCATCCTGGTCTCTGCATAGCTGACCTCGAACCTCTGCAGGTAAACCATGCTTCCTTGTGTTCAGAGTATTGAGTCAATACTGTCGCGTCCCCCATACCCTGACGAGGTGGTATTGGGAACGTCCTAACCCAGAGTTCCTTCTGGAACTCCAGGTCAACTGCCTAGGACGGGTCACACTTCTTCCTTCACACACAAGCTTATGTAGGCCACACGGTTCCTTGCGGAGCAAGGAACTTGTGAGGTGCAGGGACTCCTTTTCTCGAGTGCGACTCACTCGGATTCTGAGTCCCCGGGTAAAGCCAAAGCCAGTATGGCTGGGGACTTTCCACCCTACCTAAGGGGTAAGTCACCCAATGTAAATAGCGTGGTTTGTATTTCGGTTACGGAACAAATGACAAATTCGAAGATAATTTGTATTTTTCCTAACCATACAAACCTTAGCTATTTACACATATTTGCCCGCCAGCCCTGTCCCCCAAGACAAGTCCTACCTCTAAGTGAAAGTGAGCATTCATCTCTGTGAGAGGGGGGAGGGGTAGCTAGCTACCACTCCCCTACCCCCCCGCTAACTAGCGCGGGGGTAATACACCCTCGTTAAATTCTAATGGCTCGCTATTTCAGCTGTGCTAAAAGGTAAACCCAATGTAAATAGCTAAGGTTTGTATGGTTAGGAAAAATACAAATTATCTTCGAATTTGTCATTTTTCTTTTGTGTATTGGTGCGTGTTTGGTTATTGTCCCGCTATGCGGACATGTCCAGGTATTGAGGACCGCTGCTGCGGTACCTTCATGTCGTCCGTGGAGACTGACCCTCACATTTTATGCCCGGCTTGCCGGGGATGTCAGTGTTCGCGGGACAACACTTGTTCCGAGTGTAGGAAGGGGCCTGCCTCCTAGTGGAAGACGTTTGCACGTAAGAAGTAGTAGTCTAAGCGCAAATCTTTGCTTTCGGGGTCTTCCTCGAAATCAAAGACATTGCGGGCTGCTGCTTCCTCAACGCCCAAATCTCTGCCCGAAGCTAATTCTCGACCAGGCTCTTCAGGGGCACAGCCGAGCAGTAGCGCAGGGCTTGTGACTCCAGGTCAACCCTGTAGGATAGGCAAAGGTGCCGGCTCCCCTAGTGAGTTGGCTCCTTGCCTTCCCCCAGGGAGCGCCTGTTCCTTTCCAGACCTTGTGTCTTTGTGGCCATCGCTGGGCGTTGATGGGCCCCCTTCGAAGAAAGTTCTCCTGAAACTCCTCCGAAAGGAAGCAGAGAGAAGGCGGTCATCTCCTTCCTCTGCGGAAGTTGATCCTCCTACTTTGGGTGCAGGTGCTGTTGCCCGTCAGTCAGGCCGAGAGTCTGGTTCCGAAGCCGAGGAGTTAGCTAACCTACCAGGGGTGGTGGCAGGGCTCTCTCCAAGGCAAGCTTCCCCTTTGGGGGAACATATCTCTCGTTCGTGAGAGAAGATAGCCTCTTTACATCGGGAATCTCCTTATGCTTTTGGTTCTCCTCCTGGGGCGGAACAATAACCTTGTTATAAGTGTAGTTCTCCTTCGGGTGAACTCTCCTCCGCTGCGTAGGAATTATCTGTAGACCTCGTTCAGTCCCCCCCCCCTGGGCGGAGTCTGTTGAACGCTCCTCAGCGGAGGTTCGTAGAGTGGAGGGGTGGATAACCCCTCTCTACCCCGGACGTTCTCCTCCTCGGGCTGTGAGGAGACGTCTTTTTGAACGTGCTGTTTCTCCTCACATTGGCCCTTCGGGGTCTCATGACGATCACCCTTTTTGGGCTGGCGTGATCGTGAGCTTTCAGGCTCTCGTCGTGTTGATCCTGCGGGTTCTCATGACAGCAGGAGTCCTTCGGGTCTCCATCGCGCTGAACCTTCGGGCTCTCGCTGCTTGAAACCTTCGGGTTTCTGTTACGATGAACCCTCGAGCTCTCGTAACGATGGTAATGTTGAACCTCCGGGTTCTCGTGCCGTCAGTCATGCTGACTTTTCTGGTTCTCGTGACAGAGGAACCTCGGTTCCTCATTACGTTTACCCTTCGTAACCTGAGTTACGCTGAACCCTTGGGCTCTCGTAACTTTAGTCATGCTAACACTTCGGTGTTTCGTGACTGGGAAACTTCGGTCTCTCGTTGCACTGACTCTTCGGGCTCTCGCAACACAGGCTACGTTGGGCCTTTGGTCCCTCGTACCCTTAGTCACGTTGATCCTCCGGGGTCTCGTGACAGAGAAACTTTGGTTTCTCGTTGCATTGATCCATCATGTTCACGCTGAATTTTTGGGTTTTCGTGACCATGGTCATTCTTTTTATGACCGAGTTTTCAAACTCTCGTTGTGTTGATCGTTTGCTCTCGCACAACACAAGCTATCGTGAACCTTCGGGTGAGCGTAGCAGTGAGTCTTTCACCAGTCTGAGAGCTCTTGCGCGCACGGCCAAATTGGCGCACACGACCAATTTGTCGCGCGCAAACAAAATGGCGAACATGGCGCGCGTGTTCAATCTATGGCGCGCCATATGCGCGAACATTCTGTTGCTCGCCATGCGCGCGAACAACCTTATGCGCGCCGTGAGCGCGGACAAGGTGCACGCAATCCGGAAGGGCGAGCGCACGAGCACCCTTCCGCCTACCAACAGTTTGGCGTGCGAGCACGCAACCATTTTGGTGCTCACAATCAGTTTCTCAAGCCTCTTAGGCCTCAACAGAGACAACAGTCGCCTGCACGACCAAGCCCAGATCCTATCCCTAAGGGTAGGCCTGTGCCGATCTTCCCTGTAGGGAAGCCTCCCTTAGACAAGAGGGTTAGGAAACCTGCCCAGGTTCCTAAACCCAGGAAGCATTGCCTTCCTAATGACCTCCCCCTTAGTTCCTCTGGAGCCCGTGACCCCCTGTGGCTTAGAGCCTTATTCAGTGTAATGCGCCAAGCCATGAAAGGTGTCGTTCCCCACTCCCAGTCCTTAGGTGACACACCTAGGATCCCTTTATCGCCACCTCTCTTCCCAGGGTCCTCTCCTCCCTCCGACCCTAGTAGGAGTTCAGAAGATTCTGCACATGCGGGTCCTTCTGGCAAGGGGAAATGGTCATCCCCTAACAAAAGACCTCTGGAGGAGATTAAACAAGAACCTCCGGGTAGCCCCTGCAGTTCATGACGCCACAGGCCAGACCAAAGGGGAAAAGGAAAAGGATTTGTCCTTCGCCCCCCAAGGAGGATAGGGTTACTTCCTATGGAGACTCCTTTTGTCCCTCACCGTTCGAGATAGTGCCTAAGGTGGCACAATCTGCGACCGGACGGGACTCAACCCATACGGCAACGTACTTGCATTCCACCCGTAAGCCATTGGAGCCCTCTAGGCCCTTGGGGACTGAGGACCCCCGGCCTCGTGGGAGGGAACCGAAGGATTTGTTCACATCCCCAAATCCTCGGCCAGGCTTCCTTCCTCACTGCCTCCCAGGCAGCCGGAAGCAAGCACCTCCTTGGCAGTCTCCCTATCCACAGTCTATCCAGTTGACGACTTTGACCCACTCAGGGCTCCTATGGATGAGAGCTCAGACGTGGAAGGGCAGAGCGATTTCGAGGACGACGCTCTGCCAGCAGCCGCTACCCCTAAGCTTACGGAGGATGAGAGGAAGGAGTCGGAACATGCCTTCTGGCAGGTCCTACCTTGCATTCGTTCCATCAATGGACTACCAGATCCATCAGCAGACCCTCTGGATGGAAAAGAAACTGTCCTTGACCAGTTGTACGGCACTCAGATTCCTCAGAGGACCAGTGCAGCTTTGCCCTGGTCAAAGGGGTTGAAGAGTGCCAAATCGAAGGCAGTGTCCCAGGCAACTGGGTCCATCTCCTCTATCCGCTCTAGCTCGTCCTCCAAGCTCCTTCCTCCTCCGTATGTGTTTCAGAGGAGGTACTACGAGATCCTCGGGGAATCTCTTCCAACGCTGCCTCTCGACACACTATAGAGGCACATCGAAGGCCATACAATTCGAGAAATTTACTGGACTTCTAGTCTCCTTTTCGGCCTCTGAAATCCTGAACCAGGAGAATGTGGTGGAGTACGCCAAGCAGGCTACTTCGTGGCTGGACTTCTGTTTAGGATCCTTAGTACAACCACATGTCAACATCTTCCACAAAGCCGTAGCTTCACTTCGACTTCACGCCTGGAGACTATCCAGCACCTCTTCACACAGAGAGGCTTTTCGCAACCGGTTGCGAAAAGAATGGCTGGACACCTCAGGAGATCTACAGATCTACAGAGGCACACTACCAGGCGATGTGGTCAGTTTTCTGTGGTTGGTGTCGTGGAATGGGTATCTCTCCCCTCGATGCCTCTCTTCCAACTATAGCAGAGTTTCCTGTATACCTTTGGGAAGAAATGCTTCTCTTAGTCTCGGCAGTCAAAGGCTACCGCTCAGCCTTGAGTCTTGCCTTTAGACTGAAAGGAGTCTATATTTCCTCCTCGTTGGAACTTACTTTGCTCATACGTAGTTACGAGCTTACTTGTCCCCTGGCAGCGCTAAAACCTCCCCCTTGGAACGTGGTTCGGATCCTCAGGTGTCTGAAGGGCTTCCCCTATGAACCACTACGCTAGGCCTCCGATCGCCACCTCACGTGGAAGACGGTGTCTGCTCGCTCTGGCTTCGGCCAAGAGAGTCGGCAAACTTCATGGTCTATCTGCTGATGTCTCCCACTCTAGGAGGTGGGGTGGGAATTAATCCTCAACTATGTCCCTGAGTTTGTAGCTAAGACTCAAAATCCGGGTGTGCCGGACTCCAGGTTTTGGCCCATTTCGGATAGTCTTTGTTCTCTAACCGAAGATCCAGACCAACTGTTACTATGTCCAGTAAGGAGTCTGAGGTGTTACTTAAAAAGAACAGCAAAAGCTCACCCCCGTCTACAAGCACTTTTTGTGAGCACGGGAAGGTCAAGAGGAGGGTCACGAGGAATAATATTTCCTCCTGGATAAGTAAAGTAATCGAATACGCTCTATATCCAGACCCTTCTATGTCTATCCGACCCAGAGCCTATGACGTCAGGGGCATTGCAACGTCTCTGGCGTTCAAAAAGAATTTTTCTGTGGCAAATGTATTGCAAGCGGGCGTGTGGAAGCGTCAGACGACCTTCACAGCCCACTACCTGAAAGACATAACCCACAGGAGCATAGAAACCTTTTCCATTGGTCCTGTGATGGCCGCACAACAAGTGATCTAATGTCTCAGGCTCCTTGATGGACAAGTAGCAGAGGGTTGAGGGCTGAGGTTACCCGGGTTAGTCTGGGGTGAATGAAAAGAATGTGTGGCTCCTTTCTTTCTTTCACCTCCTCCCCACCCCTGGGGAAACAGCTCTGCAATACCGAAGCATAGTTGACCTCACCCCTCTGCAGGTAAGATTCATATCCCTTGTGCATCCTGAGTATGAATAAATACTTTGTCACCAATACCTCGTGAGGGAGGGTATTGGATATGTCTTGGAACTTATGCTTATCCTCGAGGTCCTATGTAAAGACAAGCCACAAGTCTCTCTCACACAAGCTTCTGCAGGCCGCTATCATTGAGTTACCTTGTAACTACTTTGATTTTAGTGAGGA
Organism: Palaemon carinicauda; assembly: GCF_036898095.1. Taxonomy (NCBI): domain Eukaryota; kingdom Metazoa; phylum Arthropoda; class Malacostraca; order Decapoda; family Palaemonidae; genus Palaemon; species Palaemon carinicauda. The sequence goes on along the minus strand of NC_090739.1, from coordinate 104,114,862 downwards.
TAGGGTTCCTACTAATTAGATCAAAGATCATTTAGAGGGAGCCCCAGGTCATGAGCCAGTTGGTAGAACTTCCTCCCTCCTAAGAGAAAGTCACCTTATAAATAGCGAAGGTTTGTATCTGTGTCGGAACAAATAACAAATTTGGAAATAATTTTTATTGCTCCTAACATACAAACCTGGAGCTATTTATATAAATTGGCCCGCCACCCTGTCCCCCTAGAAGTCCTACCAGAAAGCAAAAAGGTGTGAGTGAGCGGGTTAGCCAGTCTACCCCAACCCCCTCCCGCTAACTAGCGGATGGGGTAATTATCCCTCACTAAAATTGTTTTGGCTGGTTTTCAGCATTGCCGAAAGTAATACCGTATAAATAGCTCCAGGTTTGTATGATAGGAAAAATACAAATTATTTCCAAATTTGTTATTTTTGCTCGGAGTTTATAAATACTTTTTTTTATAGACATTTTATGAGTATTGTGTTTGTGACCAGGTATCCATTGTGGTGTAAGGTAGGATGTTGTATTCAGGGGATTATAATTTATTGCATATCTCTTGAAGAAAATTAAGGAATATGGGGAATTCTGCTTATCTGTGGATTACCAGTGACCGGTTATTCAGTTATTGTAGTGACTGATTATTCAGTTATAGTAGTGAAGTATTGCCTTCAGGTTTAGGAGGTAACACTTTTCCACTTTATACATGTCATGGACATGTCTAGTTGGTCATTAATTCCACTTTTATGTTAATACATTAAAATATTTTATTTCTATAGTTTAGCGTGCAGACTCTTTTCCTAAAAGTATAATCTTGATATTGAAGTGCACAGTAAAATATTTGAATGGGACTGATATATATGTAGAATTAACAACTTTTTATTTTTCAGACTAGTCACCACAAAGAAGAAAATGGTATCTACGTGTACAACTTCCTTCCTAGAACAGGATATTAAACTGAAGATATTCCTATTGATATCAAGATGATGAACAGCAGGGATTTAGCACAGAAAAAAAAAAGAATCCAAAATGATTCAGAGGAAGAAAAATGATCGATTGATTTGATCAAATTTTGATTTCAAAAGGAGGCCTGGCAAATTGTTTTAACTGGAGCGTCCACTCTTCTCTAACTCTTCTGGAGTATTAGCATACCCATTTGAGAACTGTGATTACACTACTACAGATATCTTGAGATGCTCAATTGACCAGAATTATCGAGTTTTTAGGGGTTTGTGTGTTACAATGGTTATTCTATTTATATCCCATACGGTCAATAGCTGTCACTAAGTGTAGATAAAATAATACGAGTAAAGTTACAGTAATTAATATAAATTTTTACAACATTGATATTACCAGAAATTTGTTTATCAGTGTTTATTTCTGGAAGCTTTGAATTTGATTATAAAAGCTATTAACTTTTACTCAATCTTGTAGCAAGTATTTTATTCGCTCTTAATAACAACAATGTTAGTTCTTAATTCTGTGCATCTATGTGATACTAAATTTTTATTGCAGTGTCTTACTGAACAATTATACAGCTGTAGGTTCCCTACGAATAGCAGACAATAGATTCAAAACTACCGCGGTGGCGCCGCCATCGCTGATGTAGATGACGTCATCTCCCTCCACTCGAGGGAGCTACAGGGACAACTGTCCATGTAACATCAATTCGTTCTCTGCCGGCTTCTGGTGAACATCGGTGGTCGGTGCAGACTTTTTTTTCTTCATTTGTTGGGAAGTATTATTTCCAATATCGGTGAAGTATTCAACTCGTGTTTGTAGAATTGAAGCTGAATTTCTTTTCTACAATTCTGTGGTCTTACCATCATGTCACTCTAGTCCTTCAGTAGTTAGGCTTTGCACTGGAGGGTGCAAAACTAGGTAAGTGCATTAAGTGTAGGGGTTGTCAGTGCTCTAGAGAATCTATTTGTGATGAATGCAAGGATTGGAGTGAACAACAGTGGAAAGTTTTTGTTTCTCACTCGGGGAAGATAATTAAGGATAGGAAGAGGAAGGCGGCTCTCAGAGCTGAAAGTAAGACTATTTAGCTTCTTCGGCTTCTTCTATCGAAGCTCCTGGTTCTGTTCCTTCTCCTTCTCCTCTTATTATGTCTCCGATCTTGAGTCCTCCTGCTCCTGTACCTCCTTTGCCAACTTCCCGTGTAGTTTCTCCTGACACCATTGCCAGCCTCGAGTCTAAATTTGAAAAGAAATTTGATGTATTAGGTAATACGGTGATGGTTAGGTTTATCTGTAAAGTCTTTCATAGGAAAGACTTCTAGTAAAGTGAAGTGTCAGTGCAGTGCAATCTGAGGGGGTGGCTGTTTGCCCCGATAGTTCTCCTAGACGAAGGTCACTGTCCCGTTCCCCCACCTCGGGGAGAAGACATACCGGAGGTCCAAGGGAGACTGTCGGGGTTTGCCCACAGACAGCCACTTCCTCCGTTGATCCTGTGGTGCGACAGCAGGATTCGACTAAACACCATTGGAAAGGTGTGTCGTTCGGTAATCAGTTATCGACAGAGTCGAGTGATTCGTCGCCGATTAGATGTCGTAAGTGGCGTGATTCTTCAGTCTCACGTCTGTGGAAGAAACGTTCGACTGAAGAGGTGCCATCTCCGCCCCCCTGTGAAGAGGAACAGAGAAGTAGCTACGATGGACTTCGCCTCGTATTTTTACGACAGCGACAGCTGCCTTCGACTCGGTCGTGGAGCGACTGAGTCTGAGTTCGTCGAGATCTTCGACTCGTCAAGCTGTCAAAACTTTTCCTTCGACTTCGCATGCGACAGATAATTCGACTGGCGCGAGACCTGGTGGGGATCGTGTCGAAATCCACGACCCCAGTTGTTTCGACTTCAACTCAAGAAGACAAGAATCTTATTCCGTTACGTCGACAGTTGCAAGACCTGATGAACTGGATGGAAGAAAACAAACAATGTGCGAAGAATAATGAGTCGAATCAAGAACAGTCTCTGTCGCCTATCTCTTCGGATGACGAGGAGGACTAAGAAGTGGACTCGATCCCTCTCTCATGTTATTCGAAACTTTTACGCTACCTTCTCGACATGTACCTGGATTACTTCGTAGCAGCCGCTCCCAGGTCACAGCCCAGGTCGCCTGCTTCCATCTTCCTGAAGAGAAGGAAGAATTTTGATCCTCTTCTCCCGAAGCTCGTTCTTTCCAAGGCTGCTAAACATTCGTTTCGTGATATAGAAGATTGGTTGAAGGTCAAGAGAGAACTCGGGAAAGCAACTTTCGCCTAACCTCCGGAGAAGCCCCCTCTATGGGAGTTTCTGCCTCCTCCCAGGGGGGCTTCTCTGGCTTGGTGGATGCAACTAGAAGGTCCGTGTTTGCAGCAGCTAAAATATTCTTTACATCGTCCGAGTTGGACCATTTGGTAAAGAATATTTTCTAGATTTTGAAATTGTGAGTTTCTTGGACTGGACGATCGGAGCCCTCACTACGGAAATAGAGGATTGCCCTACTCTTCAGGAAGACCTGCCATCGGACTGGCTTGGGGTTTTGTCATGTGCCAACAAATCAGTTCGGGATGGTTGCGATGATCTGGCCCTTCTCTTTGCATTCGGGGCTCTCAAGAAAAGACAGCTCTGGTGTTCTTTTGTTTCGAAAGGAGTCGCTTCGCCTCAGAAGTCTGCACTTTTGTTTTCTCCTCTCGACAAGGATCATCTGTTTCCCGAAGAAATAGTGGCCAAGATTCTGTCTGCACTGGAAAAGAAGTCTACTAATGACTTGCTTGCCCAGTCTTTTAAGCAGGTTAAACCCTAGACACTGACGACTACCGCCCCGGAATCACCCTTGCAGAAGGAACCCTTTCGAGGGGGTAGGTCTAGACCGTTTGTCAGGCCTCGATCGAATTTATGACACCCAACCAAGTCCTCGACCAAACCCGACACGAAATCATCCAAGTGATTTTTCAACCCGAGAAAGAGAGATTCTCGTGCAAAAGGCTGTCATAGAGGAGATAAGCGACAGACCATCCCCGGAGGTTTACAACCGTCTGTTCATAGTCCCCAAGTCATCGGGGGGCTGGAGGCCCGTACTGGATGTAAGCGCACTGAATTTGTTCGTCCAGAAGACCAAATTCAATTCGGAAACGACTCGTTCAGTGTTGGAATCCCTTCGTCAAGGTGACTGGATGGTATCCCTGGATATGCAGGACTCGTACTTCTACATTCTAATTCACCAGGACTCCAGGAAATTCCTTCGGTTTGTGTTCATGGGCAAGACCTACCAGTTTCGAGCTCTTTTCTTCGGCTTCTTGACAGCACCGCAAGTCTTTACGCGAGCGTTGACTCCTCTGGGAAGGTGGTTACACCTGGTCAGGTTACGCTGATCCCTCGGTTTGTTTAAGGGAAAATGAACGTGTTGGCGGACGGACTAAGTCGCCTTCTTCAAGTACTGCCGTTAGAATGGATATGTGGCGCGCAGGACCATATTGGCTCGCACGACCAACTTGGTGCGCACTAACAACTAGGCGCACGCAATCAGTTGAAGTGCGCGAACAACTCTTATGGCAGAGTTTTTCGAACTCGTTGCGCGAAGTGTTCATGAGTGCTCAAGAGTTTTACTCTTATGACGAGAGTTTTCGAACTCTCGTCCCGTGAATTGTTCGCGCGCGCCCATCGTCATCAAGGGTTTTACTATGATTACAGATGGATGCATGCTGCCTAAGGGTTTACGAATCTCCACAGGTAACTATGACACAGTTCCTTTGGGTCCTGGTCACGTAACACGGTTCCTGAAAATTCCATCATTAATCAGCGACAGAGTTCCTGCGGGTTCTCGGCACAACATTTCTAAAGGTCGTGAGAAAGGTATTCACAAATAGATTCTGAACCCCTAGGTTCTCATCCAAATCTCTCAGTTTCCGCAATCCAGAGGTTTTTGAAAACTCTATGGTCAACCTCCCCCCCTCTACGGGATGGGTCTTCCAAAGGTGTGACTTGTTACGTCACTCTATGCTCTCAGCTCATTACTATATCAGCTAGTCTGGTTTCGCCAGCACCGATCCTTTCGTTTTCGAACGAACCACCGTCATCTTTCCTCCACCTTCCCACTTTGAGTAGTTTGGTTAGCAGATGGAAATGGGCGAGGAATAAAAAATTATTTAATTCCAGTTCATTTCCCTGGCAGGCCTTGCCTGATTTAGACGATAGTTTTTCTCACTAGCGAGAAAGCGTTCGATGGCAGGGTAGGCGGTCAATGGCAATTATGTCTGGCATTCTTGAAGCAAACTCCCACATACGAGACTTCACCCTTATCGGGAGACTCGTTCCTAGAGCATGCGCTCTAGCCAAGACAAAACCGCGAGGTTATTGTCTTAAACTCGGTTCTACCGTTTGATGGAGGCAGCCTCCCTGTCATTGTACCCTGGGTATAACGACTTGCTTTTTACACGATATGCTTCTGAGACCTTTTATGCTATCCTTACAGGGTTATTGTTTCGAACAATTAGTCCCAAAGGAACGTTGTTAGCTGATGTTAAAATAACGATAGCATCAGCGTGGACAACTTTTCATTACGTTTACGAACGTTTCAAACTCCCCTCACAGGTAACCAGACATCCGTTTCTGTGTAATGAACACTGGCTAGCCCTTCATACAGAGGAGGGGTAAACCAAAGGTGAAATGATCGCCTCTATAACTGTATATTTTGTTGAGAACACGTTCGCTCGCATTCATGAAAATATTAGTTAATCAACGATCAAAATTCTTTCGGCAATAATGTTGCGATTTGTCGCACATACATTATTCGCGCAACTTTTCTAATCCGTGGCCACGAAAATTTCTCAAAAACCTGACAGACTTGATAGGCCAGGAAGAAGAAAGACTTATGTCCCGTGCGGGCATTAAGATATTATCTCCGCAGAACAGAGTTTTCTGAGAGTTAATTGTAGAAGTACATAATCAAGCTAACGACGCAGTGTTTCCTTTACTGACAGTGAAAGCGCACGAAGTTCGAGCGGTAGCGTCTTCTCTCGCTTTTCGACACAACTAGTCGCCATCCGCTATCCTGCAAAGTACCATTTGGAAGGTCTAAATATGTGTTTGCTACGCATTATTTGAAAGAAATCTGAACAGTGTTTGAAGATTGTAAGTTTCCCGGTCCACTTTCGGTAGCTGGCATGGTGTTGGGAGGAATGACATAGGGGGTTGCTCCCTCTGTTAGCCTATGTTTCGCCTTGTACCAAGGTTGGCGAGTTAAAGGGATGTCTGGGGGTACAATGTACTTGGAGTACTCACCAATCATTTCAGTGTTAGTTTTGGTGGGTAAAGGTTTTTATTTTGGTGTAGGTGACAGTTTTCTCATGTTGGTTATTTTTGGTCTTAGCCCAGGGCTAGGGCGATATTTTCTTGTATCTTCATTCAGTCAGCGGTGAACACCATGACTACGAGGATCTTCTTCTCCATGTAGAAGCACCCATTGGTCATATTCCAAGCCTTCTACTATGTAAGATGAGCACCGACCAGAGGCAGTATTCTCATGCAGTAGCTCTCTTACAAGGTTAGAGGTACAACAGGCACTAACAGTGCTTTTGGGTATTCTTTATTTTCAAGAATCGTATGCGATTGTTAACGTAAAACTTACATCCACAGCCCCCCAACCTTGCAATGGGTAATCAGTTGTATAATTGTTCGGTAAGACACTGCAATAAAAATGGATTTTTATTATAAAATTAAATTTTATTGCATACTTACCGAACAATTATTAATCGAAGCCCTCCCTCCTCTCCATTGGTGGATGGCTAGGCAGAACGAATATATGTTACCTGGACAGTTGTACCTGTAGCTCCCTCGAGTGGAGGGAGATGACTTCACCTACATCAGCGATGGCGGCACCACCATGGTAGTTTTTAATCTATTGTCTGCCATTCGTAGGGAACCTACAGCTGAATAATTGTTCGGTAAGACACTGCAATAAAATTTAATTTCATAATAAAAATCCATTTTTCTCGTAAATTCCAAACCCAAAATTTAACTTGAAAAATTGGTCCAGTTCAACAATTATGAGCTTTTTACTTTATTAAAATTCAGATTGCAATTCCATATTAATCATTTGATATTAGACAAGCATAATGAAACGCTTAGTTGGCAAATACAAATATACCTTATGATAATATATTCCTATTACATTCTTGAAATAATTACCCAGAATTATTATAGGTAACGTTAAATGAATCGATTTTGTGTTATTGTTTGGAAAATGAGGACATTGAACATTTAAAAGCAACTAAGATCAACAAATTAAAATAAGGAAGGACATTTTTCCTTAGAAGTTTGCTACTCGTGTTTTTAATTTTCATTAACTAGCTGTTAAATCAAACGTTCATTTCTTCTGAACCTCTTAACACACTTCTAGATCATATCATTTGTAGAATTGTGTAGAGATATCTAAATGTGTGACAAGGAAAATTATCACTTTTATTTTTAGCCATAGATTAAAATTGATTCTACAAGCTGTATTTGTTCTGACACAGATACAAACCTTTCGCTAATTATAGGGGTATTACTTTCGGCAATGCTGAAAACTAGCCAAGAAAATTTAATGAGGGATAACTACCCCCGTCTGCTAATTAGCAGAAAGGGTGGTGTAGACCAGCTACCCCACTCACTCACACCTGTCGGCTGAGTAACAACTTTTGCTTATGGCTAGGCATCGTGCAGACGTGTTGTCTCTCTCTCCCATTAACTTGTTAAATTGTCTTGACTTTATTTGTTTTTCCTTTTTCTTTTGTCCCCGGTGAGTGTGTTTGTCCCGCTATGTGGACATGTCCTGGTCGTGAGAAGGGCTGCAACTGCGGTACCTTCTTTTCGTCCGTAGAGGCGGACCCTCACCCCCTGTGCCCGGCTTGGCGGGGACGTCAGTGTTCTTCGGATGACATCTGTTCGTATTGTTGGGAGTGGCCAGCTTCCCAGTGGGAGAGGTTAGGGCTTAATAGGAAGAAGTCTAAGCGTTAATCTTCGCCTTCAGGGTCTGCCGTGAAATTGAAGAAATCACGGGCTTCTGCTTACTCTATGCCAAAATCTCTGGCCGAGTAGCTTGTGACTCCAGGTCAACCCTGTGGGATAGGCGAAGGTGTCGGCTCCTTCCCTTCCCCAGGAAGCGCCTGTTCCTTTTTAGATCTTGTGTCCTTTTGGCCATCACTGGCCGTCGATGGCCCCCCTTCGAAGGAAGCTCTCTTCGAGATCCTTAAAAGAGGAGTGGAGAAAAGGCGGTCGTCTCCTTCCTCCGCGGAGGTTGATCCTCCTAGTGTGGGTGTAGGCACTGCTGCTCATCGGTCAGGCCTGAAGTCTGCTTCCTACGTCGAGGAGTTAGCTAATCCACCAGGGGCGGTGGCAGGGCTTTCTTCAAGGCAGGTTTTCCCTTTGGGGGAACATATCTCTCGTTCGCGAAAGAAGATCGCCTCTGATCATGGGCGATCTCCTTACGCTTATGGTTCTCCTCCAGGGGCGGAGCAAGAGCCTTGTCTTGAGCAACATTCTCCTTCAGGGGAACTCTACTCCCCTGCAGAGGATTTATCCTTAGGTCTGGATCAGTCTCCCCCTCAGGCAGAGTCTGCTGAATGTTCCTCTCCGGAGGTTCGTAGGGTGGAAGGGTTTGTAACTCCTCTCTATCCTGGACGTTCTCCTCCTCGTTCTGTGAGGAGACGATCTTTTTCAACCTGCTGGATCTCTTCACGTTAACCCTTTGGGGCCTCGTGATGATCACCCTTTTAGGCTGGCGTGATCGTGAGCCTTCGGGCTCTCGTCATGTTGATCCTGCGGGTTCTCATGACCGTAGGAGTCCTTTGGGGCTCAGTTGCGCTGATCTTTCGGGGTCACGCGAATCGGAACCTTCGGGCTCCCGTCACGATGGTAACGTTGAGCTTTTGGGCTCTCGTGCCGTCAGTCACGCTGCCCCTTTGGGCTCTCGTAACAAGAGGAACTTCGGTTCCTCATTACGCTGACCCTTCGGGGTCTCGTAATTTTAGTTATGCTGAACCCTTGGGCTCTCGTGACTTTAGTACACCACACACTTTGGTGTCTTGTGACAGAGGAACTTCGGTTTCTCGTTGCGCTGATCTATCGGGGTCTCACACACTGAACCTTTGGGCTCTCGTAACCCTCGTCATCAAAAGTCTTACTCTTATAACAGAGTTTTCGTACTCTCATCGTGTTGAGCATTCGCGCAACCTGCTCTACATTGAACCTTTGGGTTATCGTAGCAAGGAGTTCTCTCTTAAGAGTGCGACCTCTAGGGGTTCACACGATCACACTTAACCTTCTGGTTCTCGTGAACCTAGTCACCAAGAGTTTTACTCTAACTACAGAGAATTTTCGGACTCGTCGCTTGGAGCGTTCGCACTAGCACGACCAACTTGGCAGGCGCGACCAACCTTATGCATGCAACCTATCCTACGCAAGCACAATCAGCGCTATATTGAAGCGCGCGATCAACATTATGTTGAATCCTCTGGCGCGCGCAGCCCAACAGGAGCTAGTGATGAGGTTTCTAGCCATGCAAGTTCTGACAGAGCGTGCGATCGTGGTTTGCGATCCTCCGTTGCTTCCCCCCTGGGATTCCCACCTCTAGACACAGCTCTTCCTCGCTCTGCGTCACGCGACTGTGGCCAGAGGTACCACCCAAACTGCCTTGTGTCCGAATGCCGACCACACTCCAACGTTCACTACGCAAAAAGGTAAAACGGTGGGATACCCAAAAATCTAGTTAACAGATCAAGAGAACGGAGCTCTGGGCACCACCCCTTGACTTATACTGGGCAAGGGGACCAAGCTTAAAATGTAATTACATTTTGTTATTCAAAGGTAAGTGGTTTTCAGGTTAAGTAAAAAAACAAAACAATGATACTAAGAAAAACAAACAAAATTAGTCGCTGAGAAGGGGACACAATGGTGTAAGGTACTGGAATGAAATGCTGTCTTCATAAAAGGAGAAAAATATTTATTTGGTGAAAATGAAAAAGGTTTATATCATTCCTGAGAGAAAAAAATACAAAACTATAGTATGAAAAGTCAGATCTTCAAAAAACATAAGCTGACATCGATATATCCAGGCAAAGCCTCATAGGAATCAACCCTCTAAAAGTTCACAAGACAAAAAATGATTTGAATAACCAAAAAAAACAAGAACTACAGTATTCACATGCTGGACACTTATGGGTTCCAGATACAAGTATATACAAAGGCACACCTAGCTGTGTATCTGTTTGGGATACATTCAAATACAAGTAGCTTGCCTCAAGATCAAAGGGATTATAAAACAAGGTTGCAATTTGTGGCAAAACTAGAATCTCCAAGCAAACCTGCTTTTAACAGTCTTCACCAGGCTGCCTAGCAACATAACAGGTGCAGGATCATGCAATATTATACCAATTAATATGCCTCTATTTGTCTCCAATTCTAGTTGCCTCTTCAAACGCTACAGGGAGTAGGGCGTGCTGCAAAAAAAGGAATATCATTAAACAAGGTTGAAGGACCAAAATATAAAAAACTAACATTCTACTACAAATATAATATATTGATATAAAAATAATTTGTATTTTTTCTTAACTCTTATTTAAATTTTTCCACATTCCCCCCACTAGATCTTTGGTCCACTCAACATTGTCTTACGACTAGCAACAACGCCCTATATTCAAGTGAATAACGTTTACCTTACAAAAATTCAATAAAAAGGTAGGAGAGGGAGACTAAAGCGAAGGTGGATGGACTGTATCAAGGATGACTTTCGATAAAAGGGATTAACCGATGATGAAGTGGGGGACAGGTAGATGGAGAATGCTGACCAGAAATATCAACCCCACATAGAAGTGGGAAAAGATGCTGACAAAGATGATGATGATCAACTAAAAAAGATTTAATTCATCATCCGTCCCTTCAGCTACTTCTCAAATTATGTATACATTAGGTACATTATTTAACAGTTTCATGATAAAAACATGATAGGAATAGATGATAAACCAGGAAACAATAGATGTACAGTACATTACAACTGAAAATTAGATTATCATCCATCCCTTCCAGCAATGCTCCAAAACCATACAATATAATGAATGACACTATTTACAGGAAGCTTTTCAGTATTACAGGTATACACCATCAAACTATCCAGAAAAAACAAATGCTGTTCAAAACCAATATAAAGGAAAACAAAACTTATTGACTCTGGACTACAGGTTTTACAGGATAATAAAATTTACTGAATGTACTGTTAACTGTTGTGGTCAAGGTCAATCTACAGTACAACAATTAATGCAACCATTACACAAACTGTGAATAAATAAAGATTACCTCACACAACATGTCCCATTGTACAGCCTTTTAACTACCCTAATGTGGGAATCAAAACATGCTTAATAAAAAAAGGTAATTACTATCAAATCTTGCGATAAAAAACTGTTCAAAGATCATTTCAGTGGGAGATTTATAGTTGTTCTGAGTCAAAAATCTGTCTCGGGACATGTGCTGGGATTCAGCAATCTGCTGGAGAGCCATGTTAATTTCTCGCAGCACTGGAGACAGGCTAGGCCGGCGACTCCCCAGGTGCAAGCATAACAGTTGGTATTTGCAGGTTATTGACATTCTCTGATGAGAATCAGACAGAATCCGTAGACACAGATGGGGACAATAAAAATCCCTAAAAATAAGGCGATGACTCCGGGCAAAGTTGTGTTTCAGGCGACCCAAACAGTGTTGTAGCATTCAGGTTAGATGCACCTGACTGTGCCACTTCAGCCTCGAGCTCTGATCGGTGTCCTAATCTACCATCAGAATGTCGCAAAGGGTTTGAATTCTGAGGTGACTCAGGAATGGAGGATAGTTCCCTCTCTGTAGTATTTGTCTGGTCAGTTAGACGAGGCCTCCACTCCCAGGACTTGAGGATGAACTAAAGGTAGGTCAGGAACAGGACCTTTTTGACCTAGTCCATAGGGGACTAAATCCACTAGAGGTGGGATCTTCAGGCGACAATCGGTCGTCACAATTGGGTGGCGAAAAGCCGAGAAAGTCATAATCAGGATAAATAGACAATGCCGAGTCAGAAACAGGGCTTTCTAAACTAGCAGATCTTGTCAAATCTGGACTGGAACTCATGGAGCTAGCAGAAAGTAGTTCCAATAATGGAATACTGGAAACTTCCCAGAATTCCCAACTCCTTAGAGGATGAACGACACCTTCCTCTCGGAAAGAGGAAGCTAATAATTGTGGCATTGGAAATTCAGGCACAGGAGAGTGAACCACTGATTCAGGAGACAAAATTGGTGTTTCACATATCTCAGTGGGTCTGTTCTCCCACAGTTGAAGGACCAAACGATCTCGAAACGGTTCAGGCTTTAATACAGGTGTCTCATAAAATTTTTCTGGAGGAAATAACCAAGCATCCAGTACTCTTTTCCTCTCATAAGTCCTAGCTGACTTAACAATGGGCTTAGGCTGAGTAATAGCTCTAGTAGGACGGTGACTTTTTTCTGTCATCGAGACTTGTTACAATCTCGGGATAAAAGGTGTGATGGGACTACTGTAGCCACCCCATAGTAGTTGCTATCTCTACTAGAACCAGAACTCTCAGAGACTTCAGAGGAAGTTGGACTATCATCCACGTGTCCTGGACTATTCCCAGTCTGTTACAGGATCAGGACCCTTCGGATACCAGAGAAAGAGCCTCCTAAGATAAACTGGAGGTTCAAACCAGGCCTTTAATAGTATATGGTGAGCTCTTACCAGTTCACCATCAGGCAGTCTCTGCAACTCATAGGTGACCTTATTCTCGTGTACCTTAGTAACACGGAATATCCCCTCAAACCTATGGATGAGCTTGTTCGTCAGAAGGTGTCCCAACATGTACACCTTTTTAAAGAACCAGAGAACCTTCCTTGAATGGTTTGTACCAAGGATGTCCTTCAGTCCATGGGTCTCTCGTTTCTGCTGACAGCAACGGGATACTATCAACATCGTGAGCACCCATCAGTATGTTCTCAGCTGGAGTACAGCCAATCCCAGTGTGGTGGGAATGGTTGTAGCTGAGAACTGCTTGGGATAAGTACTGGTCCCATTTCCGAGATTCCCAGAAATCACCCTCAGTAACTCACCAATGGTACGGTTCACCCGCTCCACTGCACCATTACTAGACGGTTTATACCGAGTTGTTTTTACATGTACAACAATGAACCAATCCAACAACTCTGTAAATTCCTGGGAAATAAACTTGGAGCCGTTATCAGTCAATATCCGGACTGGAACATAAGGAATAACAGGAAAAACTCGGTCTTCAAGCGCCGGGCATATCGTACTGTTCTTCTTATATCTTATGGGTACTGCCGTCACCCTCTTGGAATAATGGTCAACTACCATCAGACACCCAATAAAACCAGTACTGGCTGTTGGGAGACTCACAAGGTCCATAGCAACCAATTCAAAAAGAGGAGAGGTCGTTATTTTTAAGGTTGGCGGGGCAACCACCTCCCTTGAAGCCTTGTAAGTCTGACATTCCCAACACGTCCGGCACATATCCCTGATTACACAAATCAAAGATTTGTGCCAAACAAGTCGACGGAGCATTGCAATAATTTTTCCGATCCCCCAGTGAGCATTCTGGAGGTCTCTCGGCAACTAGGTCCATCAGGACATTGAAGGTTACTAGTGAGCCGTCTGGGTTCCGCTTCATTAGGAAACAATGGTGTACTTTCAGGTCAGACCAACATCTCCCATAGAGCAAATATGATCGTGGAACTCGAGATGCAGGAACGCCGGAGTAGATCATCTTGATGACAGATTGGATCTGTCGATGATCTCCTTGGATCTTGGACACCTGACTAAACAACAGCAGAGCATTTCCTGAGAACACTCCACGATCAGGTTCAGGGTCAGTTACCTTCATAACAGTGGTCTTGGTATGCAGTGGGGAGATTGAGAGTACCTTGAGAGACAGCTGAAGAACACTAGTGTGGTCATACACCAACTGTTCTTGGGGTCAATCCATTGTCAGATAGGCTGCGTCCAGTAGATTCCCACCAAGAACAAAACAAAAGGTAAAGTCTTTGGCAGCTACCACTGCATAGTTAAACAGCGGTAGTCTCCACCTGGAAGGACACTTCACCTCTAACTAGACGTAGCCTAGAATACTGGTGCAGGTACCAGTTAACCCCTCTAACTGTTCTCCTGATAGTACCTGGTACTCTATGCCAAGTTGCCTCAGTACACTCACTTACAAGACAAACCTGTGCCCCTGTATCAACAAGAACACAAAGTAAGGTCTCCTGCATCATTACTATACCTACTGCCAAGTGTTGAGAGACACGTGTACAACTGGACTGACAAGGTGCCTTTTTTGTCCCGTACTGGATTGCAGGACAATACTCCGGTGATTCCTGATCATCAGTGACCAAGCCCTCAGAGTCGGGCACACAAGATTTTACCTCCACCTTATAGCCCAGAATCGCATCAGTTGGAGGGATGTAACTGCGACACTGAGGCTCGGTCACGGATGGATCACGATAGACCATAGGACAAGTGGGGCCCCAATGGACCCAGATTTCCAGGTTCAATAGCTTAGACGCTGCCAAGAGCAACTCCAGAGCTGCGACTGTACCTGGAAAACACATTGCCTTGATCCAGTTCCTGCTAGTCCTGTCCAGTTTGAAGCCTAGTTGACCAGCGTCCTTCAGAAACTGCTGAACTAAGGCATGCTGGAGCTTGGCTCACTTCAGCTGAGAGTCGGGTGCGACACCTGAGCCTTCCATCCACCAGTTCACGACCTGCTCCAAGGATTCTATGAGAGAATCTGGACCACCACGAACCTCCTTATACAAGGCCAGTTCAGTAGGCCACTTGGGAGTGCGGGGTTCAGTAGCAAGCAGATACTTGATGCGGGCCAGTGGGATAACCAGTCAGCTGCAGCATTCTGATTACCTGGACAGTAGTTAACAATAAAGTTAAATTCGGACAGGTCCTCCAGTGTCCGTGCTAGATGACTGTCCACCATCTTCATGTCATGAAGGTACATCAGGGGACTGTGATCAGAATGAATCACAAAGAACTGACCATAGAGGAAGGGCCTGAAGGTTTTCACCCCCCATCGCAGAGCAGCCAACTCACGCTCAATGGTAGAGTAACGTGTCTCGCAGTCAAGGAAAGTCATGGAGTCGTACACTATCACCCGATGGTCCCTTGGATGATCCAAGGACTCCTGGCACAGACAAGCACCAGCACCCTCACTCGAAGCATCAACAAAAAGCTCTAAGGGTGTAGCATCAGGGGAGTAGTCAGGGTATGACAACATACGCATACCAGAACATCCAACTAGATGACCAAGATACTGGATCTCGGCTTGAACCCAAGAACACTTCCCGAGTTTTATCTTGAGTCCGTGCTTCTGGAGAGTAGCCAAGACTGGTTCTACCAGTTTCATGTGTTCCTTGAAAGAAAACCCAAGTATCAAAATTTCATCAATGTAAACAACCACCTTGGCTTTTGGGAACTCTCGGAGAATACTCTGCATTTCTCTCTGGAACACTGGAGGTGCATTTTTCAGTCAAAACGACAAGTGTCTGAACTGCCAGTGTCTAAGGCGGTAGAGAAAGCCGTGATTTCTTTACTGTCCTCGGCTAATGGTAACTGGTACTCTCCATGAACCAGGTTAAGGGTTATTTGACTCCTTGAAGCCAAAATACGTAGTCTGCCATGTTAGGCATCGGGAACTTATCAGAGATAGTCACCTTATTCAGTCTACAGTAGTCCACACAACCGTATACTGTACTATTGTCCTTTTTTCGGACTGGAACAATGGGTGAAGACCAAGGAAAGATACTGGGTTCAATAATACCCAGTTCATGTAACTCCTTGCACTGTTCCTCAATGGTGTCAGCGACGGGTTTGGCAAACCGTCGAACCCTCTGATAAATGGGCGTCTCGGTGTGCTTGAGCACTCTCCCACATCATCATCACCAGTACTGATGACTGGAAGATGACGTCGAAGCATTTGACAAAACTGGTCCTTCTGAGAAGAGTCCAATTCGTTGCTATTGTCTATCTCTTTCAATATGCTGGGTTCAAGGTGTCAGGTCACACTCCTGTGCTATCAGGCAGGATAGAGGAGCATCCACCATTGCCATGGTGAACACCTTCCCCAAGAGATCACCCTTCTTGATCTTGGCAGTTTCTTCAGATGAACCCTTGATTAAAACCGAGGCTTTTCCGTCTTTCAGTTCTAGAATGCCAGGGATTGTTGTAGCTTTCCTTGACAGACCGGGGGTTATTATGTCGCCATCATGATACATCTCCATCCAACAGTTGGTCGGACAAGCAGGGCACTTAGAAGAGGTGTCAAGTCCCTTGGGAATGTTTACAGTAATTATAACAAGTACTGGCTCAGGCAATCTTGATTGAATCGGCTGCGTGGACCTCAAGTGTGTAAAGCACTTGCTGACAACAGGCTCCACATATCGGGACATAATACTCCCAAAGAGGCTCTTTTGAAGTACTGCCAACACTCATCCGATTTCGGGCTCCATTAACTATCATCCCATTTGCTCTCATGAACTGGTAACCAAGCACTAAATGCTCAGGCATAGTCCCTGAAGGCACTACATGGAACACACTCGGGACAAATGTCATTCCATGCAGTATAGGGGTCAACAGTACAGTACCTAAGGTCTCTCTGTTTGTCCTAAACCGTTCAGACCAATGGTGTTGGGTACTGTCTGCAGCTGGTAATCCTGTACTACTCTCGATGATAGTAGGTTGACTTTAGCTCCAGAGTCAATGAGAGCGTCCAATGTGCCCGATAGAAAATCAGACATGGTCACTGGGAAAACCATAAGTGGTACAGGAGCCAACTGCGCCAGGTTAACTCTACGAAGGGTTTTCAATACAGCCTCAGTTCCTGCTTCCTCCCTGGAGGAGTCAGTTGGAGAAGCTCTGGACCTTGTCGAGGACAGGTTATCACTGGCCAATCCTGAAAGAGCCATTGGAGGTGCAATGACCTTTTCAGGTTGAGGGGTAACCTTGGAAATAGAGATTTCTGTACCAACCGTGTGTCACACGATCGTTCATAAATTATTTTGTATATATTATGCTTGTATCTGTGCTCTTCCCTCGCACTAAAAAGAACCAGAACAAACATGTCTGCGTGTCGCCTATGTAACATTGTCATTTTCTTGAACATGTATTTTCCTGGTGCCTTGAGGTTTTGTATATAAAGGAGAGTGTTCTTTAATAAAGTTACTCAGTTGATTGCATCCTGCATTTGAGTCATAACTTTTCTCTCGGCCGTCACATTTCCAAGGCTACCACCGGAATACTAGGAGCACGCTTCCTAGCACTCGCATCTTCTACATCAAAGGCCTGGTATTTAAAGCCCTATGATACTCCTCAGTTCTTGACTTCCTGGGCTTTGCTCTCTTGCTCTTCCTCTTCTTCTTCTCCACAGTCCGAGAAGAAGCACTGGATTCGCTCCCACTTCGGCTCTTTGGCTAATGGTTGATCCAGAATAGGATGACTGGGTCGGAGCAGTACTCACCGGTACTGCTCTCCACCCTGAAGGAGTGTGGACAGAGATGGTTTCCCTCCCAGGGCTGCGGGCATTAGCTGTCTTCTGGAAAGGTGATCTGCTTATAGGAGGCACCTGTCGTCCACACTGTGCGACGTGATAGTTGGCCAAACCACAACGTAGGCACAGGTTGAGGCGTCTGCGACACTCGTCCATAAGGTGCCCTGATTTCTTGCACTATGCATATTACCTTCTCTGGAATTGAGGAGACCTATCCGGGGTGTGCGAGGGTGGCAGACGCACTTCCACAGGTGCAGTTTTTGGGACAGGTCGAGGAGGAGTGCGTGAAAACACACTGTCAGATCCAGGTGAACGGCTGGGCGCAGCCATGGCAACCCTGTCGGCATACGAGCCGTGCCATGACTGTCCCACACGACTGATGGCCAAATCTTCTGCCTTCTGGCTTAGCTGACGGGATGCCTCGTCGAGAACACTCAACAGGTTAAGAACATCCTGCCAAGTGGCCTGACGGCCAGCGGAGACATGTATGGTGGCCAGAGACTGTTCCAGCCAACTCGCAGCTCTGAGGAGCTTTCGCCTCGGCGAGGATAGGCCGACCTGTACAGGGAGGCCAACTGCACAACGTAAATCTTAAGCAGTTCGCCCTCTCCACAGGTGGCACTGCTGTACTGGGCCTTCCTACCCGCATCACTCCTCTCTCTGGCGTCTCAGCACCAGTCAAGGAGGCGTTCCTTCATGTCGGGGTATTAAGATTTCGAGACCCCTTATTGCCAGAATGCCTCCTTGATATCCCCCTTTAGGAATCTTCCTAGCTCAACGGTCCACCGGCCAGGGCTTCCTGCGGTATATTTACTGGCACAGTAAGCCTCAAAATCCCTCAGGAATCGGGCAAAACTCTGGCCAGTTTCTTGCTGGAAGATTCCAGGCATGGGACTCTTAATTGGAGTTGAGGGCCTTGAGCAGATGAGACGACTGCATTTTGTCTGGAGGGACTGGACCTGGTCGGTGGAGACATCAGATGAACTAACACTGGAGCAGGAGCTAGAAGTGTCACCAGAAGTCTCACTACTACATCACTGGTAGACTCCTGTGATGATTCGGGTATGGCTGGTCTGGTGGTGTCCTTGGCCTGGTGCCTGTGCTTTTGGGATGGCCCCTGTCTTGGCTAGGACTGCCTCAGCCATAGCTGCTGGAGCCTTTTCTGGCCTACTGGCTTCGGCCGGGTTGACCAAGATCTGCTCCCCTAGTCCACCGGCTGCAGTCTCTGGCAGACTAAAGGGGTTAGTGGCTAGAACAGACGAGGAAACAAGTGATCTACCCCAAGCGGTAGACTCCCAGAAGCCTGGTACAGGTGGGAGCAATGGTGAGAACCCTGGAGGGGGCTACAGACCTCCAATCACTGGCTTTGCTCCAGTTATTGGCGTTGCCAGACCATTGATATTCGGCCAAGCCCGGGACATAGAAGGAGCACTGGTGGTCACTGTGGTTGTGACCCCAGTGGCAACATCCCTCTTAACGAGAGAATGCCTTGATGAAGTCATTGGGCTTCAGCACGGCATATCATTCCCGTGCTGAAGGCTTGTGACGGGCAAGAGGGCTCTCGAACTGGGGAATTTCTTTTCCTCAGTTTGACTCTAAATTTCTCTCATTCTTTTTCTATTACCTCTTATTGCTTATTCCTCCTTCATAATTATCAGCTGTCTCCAACCTTGCTGTCAAAACTCTTTTACCCATTTAACTGTCCAGGTTTTTTAGAGGGGACATTGTATCCATGATCGGTTTTTATTTCAAAATCAATTGTGGGAGCTGTGGTGGTCTTGCCAACTTCCCGAAAATGTTTGGACACCTAGGAGTGTCAGTATTCCCATACTGGCACGCGGAACTATCTCATAGGAAATTTGGCCTTCGGATTCCAGGGGTTGGCGATTTTATAGAGATAGGACTCTCGGCATTCTGTCCGGTTTGCCTGCCACTATGATTAGAGTGGGGATGATTGTATTCTTGAAATGCTCTCAGTCCCATCAAGCGGGTTTGGCATACACTTGAGCCACTCTAATCATAGTGGTACCATCCCTTTGTGGTAGGGTAGGGAGTGGACATTGGGTAAGCAGCTTTCACAGGTGTCATTGGTGGAGAAATTAATTCCAGGAAAGGCTAACGGTGTCTTCTTTGGAATTTCAGACAGTCTTAATTTTTTCTCTCCCTTAAACTATATTTTTTTCCATTTTTTTTTTTCATTGTTATTATGACCCTTTCCCTCCCCCTGAAAAAATAATTAATGAGTAAACTTAATATTCCCCGTACCCCTGGATCAAATGGCGAACCCCAGACACCGTTGACGACTTCTGCTTGTTTAAATAGGGAAAGCTCTGTTGACAACCTCGGCAATAAAAAGGATTCCTCCAACAATACTTCTTTGACCAGTGTTGTTAAAGACAATTTATCGGCACTGGTGGAAAATGATGCTTGTAATAACCGTAATACTTTACTCTCTGGTTCTGGCTCATTACCAGATCCAACAAAAAATCTGAAAATTCTCCACTTAAAAAACATACCAATTGGTTGTAGCTATGACATAATTCATGAAGCCTTCTGTATATTTGGAGCAATCAAAGAAATTTTAATGGAGCTTAATGGTAGTAAAGGCTTTTGGGAAGCTTGGGTATCATTTTCAAGTTTTGAGATTGCTTTAGAAGCAAATAAAAATTTAGAGCATAAAAATTGACAATTGTTTGATTTCTGGGGCTTTATGTGATAAAGCACCAAGACACCTAGAGGTATATAAACCAGAAGAATGGATGGAAAAAGAAATAGAGCATAGACTTCCAGAAGTAAGAACCCCCAAGCCCCCAACATGGATAATTGCATCTGGAAAGATAGATAATTATAACTATTATAAGATTAGTAAATTTATACAAAAAAAAGTTGGTTTAATTAAAAGTAAGGATATTAGTAGATACGGTAAGCAATCTGTTTTGATTAATGCAAAATCAGATACTCTAGCTCACATGCTTTGTGGCATGAAGATTGCAGAAATTGATCCTATTAAGGATATTAAACCACATATGAGCTTCAGCTATGGTAAAGGAGTAGTTTTTGATAAAGATCTATATGAATTCTCAGAACCAGAAATTCTGGACATGTGCCCTGCTAATGTTTGGAAAGTAAGTAAGATCCCTCAAACAAGCATGGTAGTTTTAACATTTGAAACCCCTGTTATACCAGATCATATACTTATTGAGAATGAAAGAGTACGTGTTCGAGAATATAAACCTAGGCCTTTACAATGCTTTAATTGTTTCAAGTATGGTCACCCTTCCCGGTACTGCAATAATACGAAGATCTGTATTAACTGTTCTTTGTTAGAACATGGCCAATGCAACAGAGATACAACCTGTGCAAACTGTAAAGATAATCATAAACCAAATGATAAAAGATGTAGAGAATACAAGAATGAAGAAGCTGCAATCTTGAAAGCAAATGCTGAACATATAAGTGTAGGTTATGCAAAGCATTTACTCAATCGGCAACTTAATTTTGCTCGCGCGGTTAAGATGCCAACAAAAGATCATAATCCACTACCCCTTACTACCACAGGGGGACCAGTGGCAGCACCTGGCCCGTCAGGTGCATCTCCCTTAGTGGTAGTAGCCCAGCCATCTGGGTCAAGTGCTCAGGCTATAAAAGCCAGAGCACAAACCTCCAAAGAGGTCAATATGGTGTCCAACACACCAAAAGTATTGTCACCGATAGGAGCATCTCCCCTAGAGGTAGTAGCCCAGCCTTCTGGGTTAAGTGCTCGAACTGTTGAAGTTCTAGCACAATCCTCCAAGGAAGCCAATGTGGCTTCCACCACCTTAAATGTATTGTCTCAGGCAGAATCTCTACCTGATTTGATGGAGATTGGAAAACAAGATCTTCCAAAGAGGAAAAGGTCCCCATCATCCTCACCTTCATCTAAGTCAGGTAAGTGCCCTACTGCTCATGATCCTAAGGTTGACTCTTATAAAGATCCTAGGAAGAAAGAAAAGAAGAGTGGTGGCCTAGTAAAGCCTTCCATCTCCAGGCCTTACATGGCTTCATCTGAAAAGTCCCGAAAGACAAATGAGACAAAGAAAAATAATAACAAAAGATAATGTCTATCATCCAGTGGAATTGCAGAGGTCTAAGTACTAGCATTGAGCAAATAAAAACTTTAACCAGGGACTCAGACACGAAGGTAATTTGCCTACAGGAAACCAAGATCAGTGACAAACCATTTAATCCTGGACTCAATTATCATTTTTGTAGATCCCCTCCTTTGC
This sequence comes from Palaemon carinicauda, assembly GCF_036898095.1. NCBI lineage: Eukaryota > Metazoa > Arthropoda > Malacostraca > Decapoda > Palaemonidae > Palaemon > Palaemon carinicauda. The sequence continues at coordinate 104,093,045 of NC_090739.1, read as the reverse complement.
AAGCTGCAAGAGCTCAAGGTGGTACAGGTTTTATTATTCACAAATCTGTAAACTTTGAAACAATCCCACTCAATACACCACTACAGGCATGTGCAGTTAGAACTCATATCGGGAAAAAATTACTTTATGCTCTCTATATATTGAACCATCCTTAGAACTTTTCCTCTTAGATCATGCTGGTAATCCAAGAAGGCTTAGACTTTCTGACCTCCAAGACTTGATCAATCAGCTTCCTGCCCCTTTTATTTTAATGGGTGATTTTAATGCAAAGCATACTTTATGGGGTGGAAATGTGTGCGATAGATGGGGTAATCTTGTTGAAGAATTAATCGACAACAATGATGTAATACTAATGAATGATGGTTCTCCAACTAGGTATGATGTATTCCACAACTCTACATCAGCCATTGATTTGTCAATCTGTTCCTCATCCATTCGATTGGACTACCTTTGGTCAGTAAATGAACACCTACATGGCAGTGACCATTGGCCAATAATGTTAAATTATGTCCATAATCTTCCTTCTCAGTGTCCACCAAAATGGAAGATAGATGAGGCAGACTAGGCAGCTTATGAAAACTGTTCACACACTGATAAAGAATATGATGAATTTACATCTCCAGTGCATGCCTATCAACATCTTGAAAATATTATTGATGATAATGCTAGCAAGTTTATACCTAAAACATGCGGTTTACCTCATCGCTCTGTAGTTCCTTGGTGGAGTAAAGAATGTGCCAACGCAAGAAAAGTGACCCGAACTTGCTTCAGAAGATACTTGAGGACAAACTATTTAGCAGATAGAATAGCATATCTCAGAGCCTGTGCCAAACAAAAAAGAATTTTTAAAAAAGCAAAGAGAGCATCTTGGAAGAAATATATATATAATATTAATACCAAAACTCCTTCAAAGGAAATATGGGACAAGATTAGAAAACTTCAAGGTAAATTCGTCCCTAAGCCTCTACCAATATTAAGGGAAAATAATAGATATATATCTGACCCCAAAGATGTAGCAGAGGTTCTTGCTAAGCACTTTGCTCATGTATCAAGTGCTGACAACTATTCCCCAGCATTTCAACAAATTAGAGCATCAACATCTGTTGTTCCTCCTGCTTCTTCAAATACTGAAGCTTTTAACCTGCCTTTTAGTATGGAGGAGATGCAAAATGCTATCTCCAGCTCTTCTTTAACTGCCCCAGGTGAGGATGGCATCCGGTATGAAATGATATCACATCTTCCAGTGGATACCAAGGAATTTTTATTAGAAACCTTTAATGGTCTATGGGCTTCCCATACATCTCCTGATTCCTGGCATACTTCAATTGTAATTCCAGGCCACAAGTCTGGTAAAGACCCAGAACTGCCATCTAGTTATAGGCCCATATCCTTGACCAGTTGCATATGCAAACTATTTGAGAGAATGATCAACAACAGACTTGTGTGGTATCTAGAATCAAAAAATCTTTTATCTAACAGACAGTTTGGTTTTAGGAAGAACCGAAGTACTCTAGACCCTTTGCTGATGTTATCAAGGGAAATTTCAAATGCTTTTTCTAACCAAAACCAGGTGGTGGGTGTCTTTTTTGACCTCGAAAAGGCATATGACACCACCTGGAGGGGTGGTATTTTAAAGCAATTGGCCTCGTGGGGTATAGGAGGACATATGTTCTCTTTTATTGAAGAATTTTTATCAAACCGCTCCATTAAAGTGAGAGTAGGGTCAGAACTATCTTCCTCCTACATGCAAGAAGAAGGTGTCCCCCAAGGCAGCGTATTGAGTGTGACCTTGTTTGCTGTTGCAATTAATAGTCTCATTAGTCACATACCTCCTGGCATACAAGGATCACTATTTGTCGATGACTTTGCAATTTATTGTAGTGGATCATCTGCACTACAAGCATGCCAAAATCTTCAAATTGCAATAAATGCTGCTTCCGCATGGGCAAATTCTCGCGGATTCATGTTTTCTCCTCAGAAGACCAAAGCCATTCGCTTTACTCGTACTCGTAAAAGGGAAGAGATCCCACCCTTTTCTTAAATGATTGTATTTTGCCATATGAGGATAGTGTCAAGTTTCTTGGAGTCATTTTCGACAAGAAAATGACATTTGGTCCCCATATAAATGACCTATCTATCAGGGTTAAGAAGTCACTGAACATTCTGAAAGTGATATCGCATTTTGATTGGGGTGCTGATAGAACCACTTTGCTTAGAATTTATACATCTTTGTGTCTGAGCAAGTTAGACTATGCATGCCAAATATATGGGTCAGCTACAAATACTTTACTTGGAAAACTTGATATTGTTCACAATGCTGGGCTTCGCATCTGCACAGGTGCTTACAGAACATCTCCCATTGACAGTCTCTATGTTGATTCTGGCATACCTCCCCTTTCCATTCGCAGAGAGGAGTTGAGTTTGAGGTTTTTAGCTAGGTCCCTTGCTGTGAGAAACAATCCTAACTGTAAATATGTTAGGGCACCTTTAGATCGGGCTCCTAACAGATCTAGAGTGCCTAAGCCTTTGGAAGTACAGCTGAAAAATGATGCTAGAGAAGTAGGCTTGTTAACAGCACAGATAGCAGAGGTAGGATATCCCAAGTCTCCTCCTTGGTGTAATCCACCTGTTAAAGTATGTTTTACGGCAGGAGGGAAAAATACCTTACCTAGTAGGGTAATGAAAAGTGAGTTTTTAAATCATGCTGCTCAACATCATGGGAAACATGTTTTTACAGATGGCTCCAAATCGGCTGCAGGAGTTGGAAGTGCAGCTGTGGTGGGGGATATTGTTATTAGAAGGAAACTCCCATACTCTTGTTCAATTTTTACTGCTGAGCTGTACGCAATAATTCTCGCAGTCCAACATATTTTTAAAAATGGCAACCAAAATAGTTTTTATACAATTTTTACGGATTCCAATAGTGTTTTACTCTCATTAAAACAAATTATGCCAGGCCATCATCTAGTACAAGAGGTGCAGGACTGGTTAGTACTTCTGCAATCTAGGAAGAGTATCAGTGTTCACTTCTGTTGGGTCCCTGCCCATGTTGGGGTGGATGGGAATGAACAAGTAGATAAGGCAGCAAAGGAAGCTTCAGGGCTAAGTAATCCATCCCCCTTGAGTATTCCTTACAAAGATCTTAAAAGTGAGATTCATCTTTACTGTAAGAATAAGTGGCAAGCTCGATGGTCTGAACTGACCACCAATACAAAATTGAAACAAATCCACCCATTGGTGGATAAATGGTCATCTTGTAATTCTACAAGTAGAAGGGATACCATTATTTTAACTAGGCTGCGTATTGGCCATACACATGCAACACACAATTATTTAATGAAGAGTGGGGAAGGGAGACAGGCCCCTCTTTGTAATACCTGTCAAGTGACAATGGATGTTAAACATATTTTAGTCGATTGTCCTGTTTTTAATCTCCAGAGGAGGACACATTTACTCCAGGACAAACCGTTAAGAGATATACTGGGGGAAAACTATATTATATTATTTAAAGGTAAGCCGTTTTCAGGTTTTAAGTACAAAAAAAATAAAACATGATTCTAAGAAAAAAAAAACATTTAGTGGCTGAGAAATGGACACAATGGTGTAAGGTACTGGAATGAAATGCTGTCTTCATAAAATGAGAAAAATATTTATTTGGTGAAAAGGAAAAAGGTTTATATCATTCCTGAGAGAAAAAATACAAAACTATTGTATGAAAAGTCAGATCCTCAAAAAACATAAGCAGAAACATAGATATATCCAGGCAAAGCCTCATAGTAATCGATCCTCTAAAAGTTAACAAGACAAAAAAAATTATTTGAATAACCAAAAAAAAAACAACTTCACATGCTGGACACTTACCGGTTCCAGATACAAGTATATACAAAGGCACACCTAGCTGTGTATCTGTTTGGGATACATTCAAATACAAGTAGCTTGCCTCAAGATCAAAGAGATTATAAAACAAGGTTGCAATTTATGTGGCAAAATTAGAATTCCAAGCAAACCTGCTTTTAACAGTCTTCACCAGGCTGACTAGCATCCTTGACAGGTGCAGAATCATGCAATATTATTCCAATTATTGTGCCTCTACTTGTCTCAAATTCTAGTTGCCTCTTCAAACAATACAGGGAGTAGGGCATGCAGCAAAATAAGGAATATCATTAGACAAGGTTGAAGGACCAAAATATAAAAAACTAACATTCTACTACAAATATGATATAATGATATAAAAATAATTTGCATTTTTTCTTAACTATAATTTTAAATTTTCCACTGCGACACTCTACAAGCACCGACTCTTGACGTTCTTACATCTTGGTTAAGAGAGGGGTTCTTGCGATTTAGCATCCTCATGGAACCAAACCTGCCTCTATTCAGTGGCTACCTCGTCCTGGGACGAAGTACCGTCTCCCTTTTTTGGCAGCAGGGGTTATCCTTTCTGCAAGGAGAGACACCGATCAATCTCTCCAGTCTCATAGGCCTCCATCACCGCAGAGACAGCACTCACCCATGCGACTACACCCAGATCCTATCCCTAAGGGTAGGCCTGTGCCAATCTTGCCTGGCAGGAAGCCTTTCTCAGGCAAAAGGGTTGAGAAACCTGCCGAGGTTCCTAAACCCAGGGATCTGTGCTTCCTAAGGACCTTCCTTTCCGTTCCTCGGGAGCCTGCCACCCCCCATGGCTTCGCGCCTTATTCAGTGTAATGTGTCAAGCCGTGACGGGGGTCATTTCCTCCTCCCAGTCTTTAGGAGGCACTCCTAGGATTCCTTTGTTGCTACCTCTCGTCCCGGGGACCTCTCCTCCCTCCGATCCCCTTGCAGTTCAAGATGCCACAGGCCAGACCCAAGGGAAAGAGGAAAAGGATTCGTCCTTCGTCTCCCAAGGAAGATAGGGTGACTTGCTACAGGGACTCCTTCCGTCCCTCGCTGGTCGAGATAGTGCCTAAGGAGGTACGACCTGCGACTGGGCGCGACATGCTCCCTGTGGCAGCGAACTCCCATCATGCCTGTAGACCAACTGAGCCCTCCGGGCCCTCATTTACAGAGGATCACCTGCCTCGTAACAGAGAGCCAAAGGATATATTCACCATTTCAAAATCCTCGGCCAGGGTTCCTTCTTCACTGCCTCCAAGACAGCTGGAAGCAAGCACTTCCTCGGCAGTCTCCTTATCTCCGGTCTATCCCGTTGTCGACCATAATCCACTCCGGGCTCCTATGGGTGAGAGTTCGGATGTGGAAGGACAAAGCGATCCAGAGGACGATGCTTTGCCAGCAGCCCCTAGCCCTAAGCTAATGTTGGATGAGAGGGAGGAGTCGGAACATGCCTTCTGGCAGGTCCTAGCCTGCATCCGATCCATCAATGGACTACCAGATCCATTGGCAGGCCCTCTAGAAGGCAGTATCCCAGGCAACTTGGTCCACCTCCTCGCTCCGCTCCAATTTATCCTACAAGCTTCTGCCTCCGTATTTTGTTCCAGAGGAGGTACTACAATATTCTTTAAGTCTCTCCCCCAACACTGCCTCTCGAGCATTCCATGTAGGCAAACTCAAAGGCCACACCCTTCAAGAAGCTCACCGGACTTCGTCTCCTTTTCCTTCAAGATCCTTAACCAGGAGAAGGTGGCGAAGTACGCCATGCAGCCGGCTTCATGGCTCGACTTCTGGTTGGTACCATTAAGACAACTGATTCGCTCTAAGGACCTGTCTCGGGAGTCCTCCAGAAAGTCTTTGGAGACTTTCCTATTGTCTGGCACTCGGGCCAGAGAGTTTCTCTCCAACCAGGTAGTGAACCTTTGGGCTAACACTATCCTGAAGAGGAGGGATGCCGTCATAAGCAAGTTCCAAAGACACCTCCCTCAGGCCGAAGTGACGAGACTGAGGAATGCACCCTTTGAGGGCAATTCCTTGTTTCACCCCGAGGATGTCAAACGGGTGGCAGAGAGGTGGAGGAAGTCCAGCCAGGACTCCCTCATAGTCTTAACAGCCAGACCTTACCCCTCTCAGCCACAGCAGAAACCACTACCGAAAAGGGCTAGATACCTAAAAGAGCAGGGTCAAAAGGGTGCTAAGCAAGCCTTTCGCAATAAGAAGTCCTTTCATGGAGGAAAGGGAAAGAGGGGATCCGGCCGAGGCTGGTCCCACTAGGACAGGCAGTCCTCCCATTTATCCACCTGTGGGGGGATGCCTGCAAAGCCGCTGGTGGAGGTGGCTTCACCATGGGGCCGAACCCTGGATGGTCGAGGTATTCGTTTCTCGCTCCACTGACTCGAGTGCCAATTTCATCTAACTCCTGTGCGAAGGGATCCACACAGGAGTGTACCCTCAGGGCAGAAGTCCAGACCATGTTGGAGAAGGGTGCTCTCCAGGAGGTCCTCGACTGGTCCCCAGGCTTTTACAGTTGACTCTTTCTTGTGAGAAAGGCGTCTGGAGGCTGGAGACCAGTCATCTACCTCTCAGCTCTGAACAGGTTTGTCAAGCAGACCCCGTTCAGAATGGAGAGGGCCGACACTGTCAGACAAGCGATAAGACCTCAGGACGTCATGTGCGCTCTACATCTGAAGGACACCTAGTTCCAGATCCCATTTCATCCGTCTTCCAGAAAGTATCTAAGATTCATGTTAAACCAGAAGCATTACCAGTTCAGGGTACTGTGTTTCGGTCTTACCACAGCACCCCAGGTCTTCACGAGTGTGTTCGCCCTAGTATCATCTTGGGCCCACAGAGTCGGCATCCGTCTCCTAAGATACTTGGACGACTGGCTAATTCTGGCAGACTTGTAGGCTGCCCTTCTCCGCCACCGAGACGAGCTTCTAAGATTTTGCCAGGATCTGGGGATCGTGGTAAACCTCGAAAAGTCTCATCTGCTTCCCTCTCAAGAACTGGTATAATTAGGCATGCACATAGAAACCCTAAGGGACTAAGTGTTCCCATCAGTCGGGAGGAGCTCCCGACGCAGTATTGGCTTTGCCTTCTTGGTCATATCTCTTCCTGACCCGACTGGTCCCCAACGGTCGCCTCAGGATGAGATCTCTCCAGTGGCGACTGAAATCCCAGTGGAACCAGTCTACCGATTCCCGGGATCAACTAGTCCGCATAGGGCTAGAGGAACAGTTGGATCTCAGATGGTGGCTAGCGGAGCCGAACCTCTGCAAAGGGGTCGATCTTCTCATCTTTCCCCTAGAATTGATGCTCTTTTCGGATGCATCAAAAGAAGGCTGGGCGGCTTACGTGCTACACCATTACATCTCCAGCCAATGATCCGAATCAGAAGGGTACCAGAACATAAATTTCTTAGAGATGAGGGCAGCCGTTCTGGCCCTCAAAGAGGTCCACCAGGTCTTGGCGTGTTACTCCTTTTCACAGCAGGTGTGCCATCTTGCAGTAGAGATACTCAGATGGGCAGAAGACAACTCACTATCAGCTCACTTCATTCCGGGGAAGCGGAATGTGCCAGCGGACAAGCTGAACAGAGCGACTCAGATATTTGGCACCGAGTGGTCTTTGAATCCTCTGATAGCCAGCAAAATGCTGACTTTGTGGGGTTCCCTGACTGTGGATCTGTTTGCAATGGCCCTGAATTTTGGGCTCCCATTGTACTGCTCCCCAGTTCCGGATCCTCAAGCTCTTTAGCCAGATTCTTTTCAACAATGGCGGATAAACCTGGACGCTTACGCGTCCCCTGTTCTGTCTGATGAGAAAAGTCCTCAATCAGGTACGAGCAAGCAACAACTTGCAAATGACTCTGATAGCTCCGCTATGGCATCATGCAGAATGGTTCCCGGACCTTCTGCATCTCCTCACGGAGATCCCGAGGGAGCTTCCCCACAACACGACCTCAAACAACCTCGTGCCAACATCTTCCACAAAGCCGTAGCTTCGCTTCGGCTTCATGCCTGGAGACTGTCCAGCACCATCTCACACAGAGAGGCTTTTCGCAACCGGTTGCGAAATGAATGACTGGACACCTCAGAAGATTCACAGAGGCAGTCTACCAGGCAAAGTGGTCAATTTTCTGGGATTGGTGTCGTGGAAGGGGTATTTCTCCCCTCGATGCCTCTGTTCCAACTATAGCGGAGTTTCTTGTATACCTTTGGGAAGAAATGCTTCTCTCGGTCTCGGCAGTCAAAGGCCATCACTCACCCCTGAGTCATGCCTTTAGACTGAAAGAAGTTATTTCCTTCTCGTTTACTCATACGCAGATACGAGATTACTTGTCCCCAGGCAGAGCTAAGACTTCCCCCTTGGAACTTGGTTCGGGTCCTCGGGGTCTCCGAAGGGCCCCCCGTATGAACCATTACGCTAGGCCTCTGATTGCCACCTCACGTGGAAGACGGTGTTCCTGCTTTTGCTGGCTTCGTCCAAGAGAGTCGGCAAACTTCCTGATCTATCTGCTGATGTCTCCCATTCAAGGAGATGGGGGGAAGTAATCCTCAACTACGTCCCTGAGTTCGTAGCCAAGACTCAAAATCCGGGTGTGCTGGACTCCAGGTTCAGCCCATTCTGGACAGAGAGTCTGTTTTGTAACTGAAGATTCAGACCAACTGTTATGTCCAGTAAGGAGTCTGTGGTGTAACTTAAAAAGAACAGCAGCAGCTTGCCCCCGTGTGCAAGCGCTTTTCGTTAGGACAAGGAAGTTCACGAGGAGTACTATTTCCTCTTGGATAAGGAAAGTGATTGAATATGTTCACAATCCAGACCCTCCTCCGTCCAATCAACCCAGAGCTCATGACGTCGGGTATTGCAACGTTCCTGGCGTTCAAGAAGAATTTTTCTGTGGCACAGGTAATGGAAGGGAGCATGTGGAAACGTCAGACGACCTTCACCGCCCACTACCTGAAAGACGTAACCTACAGGAGCATGGAAACCTTTTCCATTGGTCCTGTGGTGGCTGCACAACAAGTGATCTAATGCCTCAAGCTCCATGGTGGACAAGTAGCAGAAGGTTGAATGGCTGAGGTTACCCGGGTTAGAAAGAATGTCTGGCTCCTTTCTTCCTTTCACCTTCTCCTCACCCCTGGGAAACAGCTCTGCAAGATCGTAGCAAAGCTGATCTCACCCATCTGCAGGCGAGATTCATTTCCCTTGTGCATCCTGAGTATTGATATATACTTTGTTACATCTCCAATACCTCTTAAGGGACGGTTTTGGGTATGTCTGAGAACTCATGCTTATCTTCGAGTTCCTACGTAAAGACGAGCCACTAGTCTCTCACACAAGCTTATGCAGGCCGCTATCAGTGTTATACCTTGTAACTACTGTACTTTGATTTTAGTGAGGATGGGGTTCCTACTAATTAGATCAAAGATCAATTAGAGAGAACCCCGGGTCATAGCCAAGGCCAGTTGGTAGGACTTCCTCCCTCCTAAGAGTAAGTAACCCCTATAAATAGCGAAAGGTTTGTATCTGTGTTGGAATAAATAATAAATTTGGAAATAATTTATATTTTTCCTAACATACAAACCTGGAGTTATTTATACAAATTGGCCCTCCACCCTGTCCTCCTAGAAGTCCTGCCAGAAAACAAAATTGGTTACTCAGCCGACAGGTGTGGGTGAGTGGGGTAGCCGGTCTACCCCACCCCCCTTCCTCTAACTAGCAGATGGGGGTAATTATCCCTTACTAAAACTGTCTTGGCTTGTTTCCAATGTTGCCAAAAGTAATACCCTTATAAATAGCTCCAGGTTTGTATGTTAGGAAAAATACAAATTATTTCCAAATTTTTTATATTATTGTACATTAATTGACTGTGGATATAACCTACAACTAATTACTTAATTACTTAAACTATGAATATTATTTCATTTTTCTCTATGTACAACATTTAATCCCCTTCGAGACTGTTGTCCGATTATTAGCAACTGTCGTTAAATTTTCTTTTACACAAAGTGGAATCTATAGTAAGCTAATGTTCTCTTTAAAGGTATTAGCACATATGCATAAAATAGCAGTTATTTGACAAAAAAAAAAAAAAAAATCCCGCCGCTCTTAATTAGCCACATTTTGCCATTGCTCTTTTTTTTTGTGAGGGGAGGGGAAGAATAGGTTATATTCTAGTAATCAACATGTGTTCATGTACTGTTATCACAAATATACTAGAGAATGGAAAAAAATGAATTGTGTGTTTCTAAATAATCTTCATTTCCTGGTCAAATACAAACCTTCGTTCTTCATGTAGGAGAGATGATTCAGCCATAAAAACTTGATTGTGAGGTGTCAATGACCCTCTGCTAGTTAGCTGAGGTTAGACCAACCTATCTTATTGCTCACTCTCCCAATAGCTGAGCTCACTTTTGATTTTGCGACGGTTGAGTATAGATGTTAATGTGTCACTCTGCTAGTTTATCTGTTAACTGGCCGTATAAACTTTCTTTTTCTTTACAGATGTGTTTGTAGTTTGAGCACTGCAATCATGCTGATTTGTCCTGGCATCTCGGGGCCGCTCTTGCAGCACCTCTTATGTTGCTAAGGAGATGGATCCTCACCGATTTTGCCCTTCGGGCAGAATTGGGAAAGAGCAATTACTGTTTAACCTCCTGACAACTTTCTGGTCACAAAGACCCCATTGCTTCTCTAGCGAAGCAGCAGCAGTTTCCCCTTGAAGGGAGTCTAACTCTTTTGACACCTTAGATCAACTATTTTCTTTCTTGGGGCTTTCAGGTTCCCATACTAAAGAATAGCTTCTGAAGGCGTAGACGCTAGGAGTACAGCAGCAGTGCACATCTGCATCCGCAAGGGTTGGCCTCGGCCCTTCTCTGTCCCAAGCCGTTAGTGGGTGGGGAGTGCCTTCCAACTGGTCCCGTGCCTTTAGCCGAATGTTTCTTCACAGTGCCTCTTACACTTGCGGTTCTTCAGGCTAGCTCACTCCCGAGTTCTAGCTGAGGGTGATAAAGCACACTGTGTCCTCGGCAGTTCGAGTTCACTCAACCACAGGTTCCTTGCAGTGCTCACCATTACGAGCTTCCCGTTCCATCAGGGACCCATGGTGGACCCTCTCGCTGCCATTAGAAGTGGTCCTCACTCAATTGTTCTACTCCTCAAGCTGCTTGTAATCATGCTCGTGACTCGTCACCACCATGCACTCTCTCTCTGAAGCTAGGTTCTTCATATCCTTCTCTCAGTCCTAACAGGCGGGTTTAGCTTACACCTGTGCCTCTTTATCTGTTTTGATGCTATCCTTCAGGTAGGGTATGGAGTGGACCATCTGGGAAGTATACTCTCATTGTGCCGATAGTGGAGAATACAAATTTCCTTTCCAACGTATGATACTTTCTTATAATTCTCAAGCAGGTAAACCAACAAAACAACAAAAACAACATGAAAATCCCACCCTTAAATATGGACCCTTAAATATGGACCCTTCAAATACTGACTCCCCATCCCCTGTATTTGCTGACTCCCCCCCCCCCCCCCCCCCGGCACTGTTGACGACTTCTGCTACTGTAATTAAGGAAAATTCTGTTGACGACCTTCGAACTAAAAAGGACCACTCTACTGATGTTAAAAAATCTAGCAATTTGGGTAACACAGGGAAACTACGATTCCTTCATGTTTCCCAAATCCCATTAGAGACAAATTATGATGATATATATAGAGCATTTGAGTGCTATGGATTGATAAAGGAAATAAGGATGAGACTTGGAGATGAAAAATGGGACTCTTGGATATCTTTTGAAAGTCATGATGAAGCGTTTAATGCCATAAGTAATAGTAGTATCAAAATTAATGAATTGAACATCATGGGAGCTCTTTGTGATAAGGTCCCAAAGGAATTGGATGTGTATAAACCTGCTGATTGGTTTGAAAAAGATAGAAATGTACCCATGCCTTCACAGAGAAAACCCAAACCACCAATGTGGCTCTTAGCTGAACCTAAAGAGATAATAGGGAATTATTTTAAGATATGTAAGTTTATCCAAAAAAAAAGTAGGAACCATAGCACCTGGAGATATATCTCGTTTTGGGAAGAATAGTTATCTCATCCATGCCAAATCTTCGACTCAGTCTGCAATACTATCTAACTTACAGACAGGCAGTGATGAAATTACATTGGAAATGAAACCTCATCTAAATTTTAGTTATGGAAAGGGAGTGGTCTTTAATAAGGACCTGTACGAATTTACAGAGGAGGAGATACTTTCTATGTGTCCATTAAATGTATGGAAAGTGCATAAGGTTCCTGGAACTTCAATGATTATACTTACTTTCCAGGATGCTGATATACCTTTCCATATTTTTATTGAAAATGAAAGGATTAAAGTTCGGCCTTTCAAACAAAAGCCCCTGCAATGTTTTAATTGTTTTAAATTTGGACACCCATCCAAAGTTTGCAAAAATGGAAAAATGTGTGGTATTTGCTCCCAAACTTATCATGGAGAATGTACACTTGAGGCCAGGTTTTCAAATTGTAATTTGAATCATAAATCAACTGATAGGAGATGCGAACTGTATAAGTTGTAGGAAGCTGCCCTAAACAAATCAAGTTTAGAACACATAAGTGTGGGACATGCAAAAAGACTGTTGAATAAATCAACCAGCTATGCAAAGGCCTTGAAATCAAAGGTAAATTTACCACAGGAGACATCAACCCCACCTAGCACTGCCAGTAATCCTAAGAAAAGAAATACAACCTCTGATAATAAAGTACTGCATGACAAGGTAATCATATTGCCTTCTGAGGCTCTGCCACAGTGTATTAAAAATGGGTCATTGCCCATTTCTGTACAGCCTTCGTCCCCCATTACCAACAATAGTACTAACCTCTCCCAGGCCATGTCCTTGCCTGATTTGATGGAGATGCCACCTGACACCAAGTTACCAGGTGCACCTGTATTGGGGAAGGTGCAAAAACCTGGTAGCTCAAAACCTACTAATCGGAAAAGAGAGAGACCTCCATCTCTCTCGCCCCCTTCCATAAGAAATATCAAAATTACGACGTCAAATAAATATGATGATTAGTCTGTTGGTATTTCTGATCTGGAAGTCAATTTAAATAAGTCGGAAATTCAAGTGGAGGTCCATCAACCTCCTCAACAATCAGATCAAAAAGACAAAAAGAAAATCATAAATGCTAAACCCAATCTATCAAGACACTCTTTAATAAAACCACCTAAAAATAGTGTTAGATCAAAAACTGCTAATGGGAAGACTCCATCCAAGGGGTCTACCAAATTATAAACCAGTTTTTTTCCTCCATTTTGCAATGGAATTGTCAGGGTTTAAGGGCCAAATATGAAGAACTTAAGCTCCTTATTCATGAGCATTCCCCCATAATTATTTGTCTACAGGAGAGCAAACTTGATCATAATACCCCTTGTCCTCGCGAATATGTTAGTTATAGGACACCATATGATCACCAAGTGGGGAGCCATGGCGGAAGTCTCATGTACGTTCGTCGAGATGTTCCCCAAGTTTCTCTGTCTATTCGTACAACTCTGCAGGCAGTGGTTGTACAGATTGACATAGGGCGAAAATATACAATTTTTTCTCTGTACTTGCCTCCAAATGATAACATTTTGTATGATAACTTAGTGGAGGTGATTCAACAACTCCCTCAACCTTTTCTTTTACTTGGAGATTTGAATGGTAGACATCCTTTGTGGGGTGATGTTTTAGCAAACACGAGGGGAAATATCATATCATCAATTGTGGAAAATGAAGATGTGGGACTCCTTAATACATTAGAGCCCACACACTTTCATGTCCAGATAGGTACCTTGTCATGTATTGACCTATCAATCGTAAGCTCTAATTGCCTTCTCGACTTCGATTGGAGAACATTAGATGATTGGCATACTAGTGATCATGCACCAATCATTATAAACACCAACAATGGTCCACCTTTACAGAGATCGCCACGATGGAATCTTGACAAGGCGGACTGGGATAAATTTCGTGAGCTAAGCAAAATTGAGGGGGATGCAGGACAGGTTGAAAATATCGATGATGCCATAGACTTACTGAATGGAACTCTCCATACAGCAGGAGTCAATTCAATTCCCAAAACAACAGGGTTATTCAAACGACGACCAGTCCCGTGGTGGTCTTCAGAACTAACTGCCCCCCACAGAGCCACAAGAAGATCTCTAACACGATTGCGTAGACGCAGAACTGATGAGAATTTAATTATGTACAAGAAATGTAGAGCACAGTTCCGTCGTGCCATGAAAGAAGCAAGGCGCCAGTCATGGATGTCTTTTGTTTCCTCCATTAACAGTAGAACACCGCCATCTTCTGTGTGGAGGAAAGTAAAAAAGATAGCTGGCAAATTCACCCCCAACCCACCACCAGTGTTGAAGGTGAATGGCCAGTATGTAACTGAAGCAAATGATGTTGGCAATGCCCTGGCTAATCATTTTTCAAATGTATCCAGCAAGTGTGAAGGAGCCCCTGGTCACCAGTATAGGAGCACTGAAGAAAAGAAAATTTTAAATTTTGCAACAAGAAGGGAAGAGTCGTATAATTCTCCTTTCACTGAAAGAGAATTTGATTCCGCACTTGCTCATTGCAATGATACAGCCCCTGGACCCGATGGAATTCCATATGCAATGATTAAACATGTACATATTTTAAGCATTATTAATAGAATATGGCATGATCATAGTTACCCAAGTGTTTGGGAACTAGTCATTATTTTAGCCTTTTTAAAACCCGGTAAAGACAAGTTTTTAGCAGCAAACTATCGTCCTATTGCATTGACATCTTGTTTATGTAAAATCTTGGAGAAGATGGTCAATGGAAGGCTGATGTGGTACCTTGAAAAGAAAGGTATTTTATCATCGATTCAATGTGGATTCCGAAAAATGCACTCAACGACTGATGTGTTGATACGACTTGAGTCTTCTATTTGTGAAGCCTTTGCTTCCAAACAGCACCATGTTACTGTGACGGGCCGAGAGAGGAGTTGTGAAATCAAAGGCAGATTGGAAATGACTCAGTTATATTGTTGTGGAACACTCTCCTTATATACAAAACCTCAAGGCAACAGGACATGACAAGTTCACAAGACAGACAATATCACAGAGGAAAAACCAGACAGGAATTTTCATGTTCGTTTTAGTGCGAGGGAGGAGCGAAGATACAAGCATAATATATACAAAAGGAATTATGTACAATTGTGTGAAACACGGTTGGTACATGGCTCCCCCCCTAAAAATGACATACTGTACATGTTAAATAGGGCGCCCTGATCTAGAGAGGCGAACTGTAGGCGGGTCATCTGGCAGAAGATAAGCAGGTTTTAGACGATCAATGGAGACCCAGTCTTCTTTGCCCCGAATGTTTAGGAGGAATGCTTTCGGACTGCGTCGGATCACAAGGAAAGGTCCCGTGTAAGGAGGCGTTAACGGTGGCTTGCTGGTGTCGTTGCGCAGGAAGACGTGCGTTGCAGAGTGCAAGTCCGTTGGTATGTGATGCTTCGCTGGGGGCTTGTAAGTCTGGCGGCACGGAGTAAATTTTCCCACGACGTGACGTATGCGCTGGAGATCGTCGGAGGAGGTTGTAGAAGGAAAAAACTCGGCAGGGACGACCAACGGGTCGCCATACACCATTTCGGCTGCCGAGACGTCGAGGGCGTCTTTAGGAGTGGTCCTTAGTCCAAGGAGGACCCAGGGAAGCTGAGTAAACCAGTTGCAATCCTTGCAGCGGGACATCAAAGCTGCTTTGAGGGTGCGATGAAAACGTTCAACCATTCCATTGGCAGCGGGGTTGTAGGCCGTTGTCTGATGTAGGGTGATGCCCAGGAGATTCGCTAAGGACGTCCATAATTGAGAGGTGAAAGTGGTTCCCCTGTCAGAAGTAATATGCTCAGGGATACCGAATCTTGAAATCCATCCAGAGAGTAAGGCAGATGTACATGAGGCGGACGTTGCAGTTTCCATGGGAATGGCTTCAGGCCAACGAGTGGAGCGGTCGATGATGGTAAACAGGTAACGATGTCCTTGTGATGTGGGTAGGGGGCCTACAACGTCGACGTGAATGTGTGCGAAACGACGCTGAGGTTGAGGAAAGGTGCCCACTCCTGAATCCGTGTGTCGATGTACTTTGGAAGTTTGGCAAGAAGTACAGGCACGGACCCAATCCTTAGCATCCTTAGAAATGCCGTGCCAAATGAACTTTGCCTTCAGCAGCTGTGCAGTAGAACGGCACGAGGGATGTGAAAGGCCGTGGATGAAATCAAACACCTGTCGGCGCATGGGAGCAGGAATCCAAGGTCGCGGTCTACCAGTACTGACGTCACAGAGGAGGGTGGTGTTGGAGTTTTCGAGGGGAAAATCCTCCCAACGGAGGGACGTGCAGGATGTCCTACAAGCTCGATACTCTGGATCCTGTCGTTGGGCTTCAGCCAGGGCGTTGTAATCCAATCCCAGTTGAACGGCAGCCAACGTGTTTCTTGACAGGGCATCGGTAACGGGATTCATTTTCCCAGGGACGTATTGGAGGGTGCAATTGTATTCAGCCACGGCGGAGAGATGTCGGCGTTGACGGGCGGACCAGGCGTCAGACTGTCGAGTGAAGGCGTGCACCAGAGGCATGTGGTATGTGCGAATGACGAAGGGCGTACCTTCTAAGAAATGGCGAAAGTGACGGACAGCCAAGTGCACCGCCAGCAATTCTCGATCGAAGGTAGAATAACCCGATTCTGCCTTGGACAGTTTTCTGCTGAAGAAGGCCAATGGGCGGGGCGAGCCTTTGACCACCTGCTCGAGTACTGCACCAATAGCGACGTCGCTGGCATCGGTGGAGAGAAGGAGAGGGGCGTGTGGGATAGGAAAAGTGAGAGCCGCAGCAGTTGATAGGGCCTTCTTTGCATTGCAGAAGGCTGCTTCTTGAAGGGGACCCCACTTCAGGTCCTTTGGCTTGCCCTTGAGGGAGGCGTAGAGGGGAGCAAGAGTGGCGGCAATGGCTGGCAGAAAACGGTGATAATAGTTGATCATGCCCAAGAATTCCTGCAGAGCTTTGACGGTCGAGGGCGTTGGGAAATTCTGAACGGCTGCTACCTTCTCAGGGAGGGGATGGACTCCTTCAGGAGTGATACGGTGCCCTAAGAACGACACTTCGTTGGCGCCAAAGGTACACTTGTCGTACCGGACTACAAGGCCGTTTTGTTGCAGGCGGTCGAGCACGATGCGCAGGTGACGGAGGTGTTCCTCTTTTGAGGAGGAGAACACAAGTATGTCGTCCACATAACATACACAGAAAGGGAGGTCCCCTAAGATGCCATCCATGAGACGTTGAAACGTTGCCCCAGCATTACGAAGGCCATAACAGGAGTAATTGAAGGTTTATGTGCCAATCGGAGTGGTGATGGCGGTCTTGGGGATGTCTTCTGGGTTCATAGGCACCTGATAATACCCCTTCAGGAGGTCGAGCGTAGAGAAAACCTTTGCTTTGTGCAGGTAGGAGGTTACATCGGCAATGTTTGGGAGGGGGTAGTGATCCGGTTCTGTTTGCATGTTCAGGCGCCTGTAATCCCCGCACGGACGGAGGGAGCCGTCTTTCTTCAGAACGATGTGTAAGGGTGACGACCATGGGCTGGAGGCCTTTTGGCAAAGGCCCATTTTCTCCATTTCGGCGAACGTCTGTTTGGCGGCTGCCAATCGTTCCGGTGCCAGACGTCTGAATTTTGCGAAGACTGGGGGTCCCGTCGTCTTGATATGGTGATAAATACCGTGCTTGGCAGGAACCGTGGGCGTTTGGCGAAGTTCTGGACGGAAAACTTCCGGGTACGACGTGAGGAGGTGGGCGTAGGCATCCGTGGGTGCGCTGATGTGGAGAGCGAGGTTAGAGGGGGCGGGTTGAAGAGGTGTCGACAAGTACGAGTCTGCGTTGACCAATCGTCGGTGGGCGACATCGACCAGAAGGTGGAAATGAGAGAGGAAATCCGCACCGAGGATTGGCATTGTGACGTCAGCAACGAGAAACTTCCAATTGAATTTACCGTTTCCGAACGATAATGTGAGGCTCTCGTAACCGTAGGTGGGTATCGCAGATCCGTTGGCAGCTACCAAGCGGACGTTGGCAGATGTAGACAGACTACGTTGTGCCTTGAAGAGTTTCCTTGGCAAAAGAGAACGACAAGCACCCGTGTCTACCAAAAATCGCACGCCCGTTCCTGTATCCTGTAAAAAGAAAAGTTTAGAAACATGGGAGGCCACCGCCACAAGCGATGGCCTACTTACACGTTTTTTGGCCACTGACAATCTTTGGCACATTTCTTCGCGGTTGCCCCGAATCTGAAGTGGTAGTAGCAAAACTGCGGCGGATGGGAGGTAGTAAGTGGCTGTAGAAGTCGTTCGTTGGGGCGCGAGCGATTGGTGGGTGGTGGGCGGCTTTGTCGCCGCTTCGGCACGTCACGGGGTAGGCGTGTATGTCCTACGGCATTCATGTCAGCTTCGGTTGACGTTGAATAGGCATCCTCGTCGTCAGGGGTGGAGGCGTTGATGGAGGTCTTGAAGTGGCTGTCCATAAGGGCGTCGGCTTTGGTCATCAAGTCCTTTATGGGTAAACTATCAACATCGGGTATGGCAGCGCGCACAGGTTCAGGTAAACGGCGTATCCAAAGGGCACGGAGTAGGTTCACCTCACGAGGAGAGCCGTCTGCGGCAGGTTGAAGGCGAGCGATACTGGTCATTTCCCTGAGGGCAAGCGAAGCCCTTTGGTCCCCCAACGGTTGTTGCGAGAGCTGAAAAAGCTTTGCTATACGGGCGGCTGGCGACGGCGAGTACTGCTGCAGAAGGTATGATTTGAGGTCGTCATACGCTATTGGGGTGTCTCCTTGTTCACAAAGCCAGTCGGATATTTCTGGGAAGGTGTCCTCGGGTATCGCCGCGAGAACATAATCCGCTTTGATGGTTGAGCGAGTCACGCCCCTGATACGAAACTGGACTTCTGCGCGCTGAAACCAAGCAAACGCCTCTCCGCTGGCAAACGATGAAAGTTTGAATGGAGCGGCCGCAGCACCAACTGCCGTAGAGTCCGCCATAGTACCAACGATGAAGGGGCGAGGGGGTGGGGGTGGAAGGCGGTGGGAGCGAGTCGACTTCCGGGGTCACCAATGTGACGGGCCGAGAGAGGAGTTGTGAAATCAAAGGCAGATTGGAAATGACTCAGTTATATTGTTGTGGAACACTCTCCTTATATACAAAACCTCAAGGCAACAGGACATGACAAGTTCACAAGACAGACAATATCACAGAGGAAAAACCAGACAGGAATTTTCATGTTCGTTTTGGTGCGAGGGAGGAGCGAAGATACAAGCATAATATATACAAAAGGAATTATGTACAATTGTGTGAAACACGGTTGGTACATTACAGTATTTTTTGACCTTGAAAAGGCATATGATACCACATGGAGATATGGTATACTTATAACCATTCATGAATTGGGATTGAGAGGAGAGCTGCCACTATTTATTCAGGCATTTCTTTCACGTAGAGTTTTTCAAGTGAGAGTTGGGGAAACTCTATCAGAGAGTAAGTGCCAGGAAGAAGGAGTTCCTCAGGGTAGTGTGGAGTGTAACCCTTTTTGTACTAGCAATTAATGGGATATCCTCAGCCATTCCCCAGGATGTTCTCGCAACATTATTTGTGGATGATCTCTCAATATCATTTGCTGGCTCTAGAATGGCAATGGTTGAGAGAAAAATCCAACACTCTATTGATAAAATTATCTAGTGGGCTGACATGAATGGATTTAAGTTCTCGACAAGTTAAACTACCATTGTCCATTTTTGTCGTATCCGGGGAGTACATCCAGACCCGGATATATACATTAAAGGTCAACGGATACCATGTGCAAGTGAAGCTAAATTTTTAGGTTTGATATTTGTTTTGTAGGCTTACATGGGTTTCTCACTTAAAAGCGTTAAAAGCTAAATGTGTTGAAGCTCTGAATATCTTAAAAGTATTGTCCCATACATCATGGGGGGCAGACCGCAATACTATTTTAAAATTATACAAGGCCTTGATTTTTCCAAAATTAGTTATGGATGTGAAATATACTCTTCAGCCACCCCAAGGCGGTTAAAAATATTAGACTCGATACATCATGCAGGTATTAGATTGTCTACAGGAGCTTTTAAAACCTCGCCTATCCCAAGTATCCTTGCTGATGCTGGAGAGTTACCTCTAGACCTTTACCGAATGTCTTCCATTATTCGGTATTGGTTTAGATTGCAAAGACTCCCTAACTCTCTAGACTTTCAGACTGCAAGCCTTGTCTGAAACGATTATTAAACAGTCTGGATATAATTAGAAGTAAGGTACTTCCATTCAAGGTATCATCAACGCCTCCATGGAAATTACCAGAGATATCTTTTTGTAAATATTTTATTGGAGATAAGAAGAATATGTCAGACCTAGAAGCCAAGTCTCTTTTTAATGAACATGTTAAAGAACATAGAGGATCAACTTTTATCTATACTGATGGCTCCAAATCTGATGCTGGCGTTGGATTTGGAGTACATAGTAATGGTTTTAATTGTAGAGGTGCACTTCCTCTGACTGCTTCCATATTTACTGCCGAACTGTATGGCATATTAACCGCTATTGAGAAAATAGCGTTGGATAAGGAGGGTAATTTTACAATTTTTAGTGATGCTAGGAGTGTCCTTCAAGCTATGGAAGTTTTTAATTCTAATAACCCTCTAGTTTTGAAGATTTTAGAATGGCTTTTTATTATTGGACGGAGAGGTATAACAGTTCGATTTTGTTGGGTTCCAGCACATGTAGGTGTGTCTGGGAATGAGAAGGCAGATTCACTGGCTAAGAAGGCTGCATCCGAGTTGCTGCCAAGAAGGTATCCCATTCCCTGTAATGATTTCTTACCTGACATCAAGAAATTGGTTTGCAATAAATGGCAACAGCAATGGGATAGCCTAGATGGGAATAAAATGCGAGAGGTAACAAATGTCATATCTCCTTGGAGGTATAATATGATGCCCCGAAAATGGGAGACGTCTCTTTGTCGTCTCCGTATCGGTTACGCTCGGTTGACACACGAGTTTCTGCTGAAGGGCCAACACCAACCGTATTGTGAGGACTGTTTATTACCTCTAACAGTGAGGCATTTGTTGACCGAATGCCCCAATTATAACAACTTAAGGAATAGATATTTGTTTGAGGCTCGAGGTGAGGGTGGCAGGTTCATCCTTGCCAAGATTCTTGGAAATGATGTGTCCTACTATGCAAGTGGCATTTTTAGATTTATTTCAGAAGCAGGTCTTCTGAAAACTATTTAATTTTTATGACATTCAACTTTTATGATTTTAATTAAATACCCTTTTATTTTTTATTTTATTTTATTTTTTATTTTTGTATACAAATTAAATGTTACCGGCGTCAATGACCTTAGATGTCAGGATGCCTGAAAACTTTAAATCAATCAATCAATCAATCTTCATATCCTTCTGGTAATTGTGTCTGGTGGCTCCCTGGAACCAAATGAGCCTTCTGCCATGCCCTTGGGATTCATAAGTTAGATGAGCAAGCAGGTTGAGGAGTCCTCTCGTCAAGGCTAAGGAGTCCGCTCGTCAAGGCTGTGGAGTCCGCTCGTCAGAGCCTTCTGGTAATTGTGTCCAATAACTCTTGAGCCAAAGACCCCTTCCAACATGACATCACAAATCTTTGTTAGTCTCACGTGCATGTAGCCCTCTTGGTTGGTGCCTCAGGGAAGTGCTAGTTTGGGAGTCCTGCCTGTCTGGTTAGGTGAAGCGTTCTACCACCTGCAAGCATTTTCTACCAAACCAGTCTTGCCTCGCCCGCCACCATCTGAGCGCGTTCGTTCTTCTGTGGACGAGCATAAGGTACAGACTGTTAACCATCCCTCATGGAGAGCTAGTGCGAGTGTTGGCGCACCAGTACATGTAGCTCTGGCTCGCACGCTTACCATACACTTGCAGTTCAAGGTCGTGCTCCTACATTGCTCAATATTTTTACAAACCTTTTTGCTCCTCTGACTACCCTGTTTATTCCAGCTGCGGCATGTTCCCCTACAGCATCTCGTGCACGATCAGCATGGCGTTCACCAAAGGGAGGAGTTGACTCGCACCTGTCAAGCGTACGTTCCTCATCCACAAGCCAATTGACGCCTTTCCCAGACTTGATGCTCTCGTGGATGCATCAAAAGAATGGCCTCCGGTCTGTAGTTCAATTCTTATCTGCAATGCCACATAAACCTCCAGGAGTTGAGGGCAAGCCTCCTGGCTCTTTAAAGGGCTTTCAAGCCACTTTGTAGTGTTTGAGTGTCAACATGATGGTAGGATATCTAACCAAACAAGGAGGTACTTTTTCAGGCAGCTATAAATTTGTTGCTCTTCATAGATACATCAAAAGAATGGCCTCCGGGCTGTAGTCTGAATCCGAGCAGTAATGGTGTATAAACCACCTGGGATTGAGGGCAGCCTTCCCAGCGCCTTTTAGACCACTCTGTAGTGTTGGTGAGACACATCATGACGATGGTGGCATATCTAGAAAAAGGAGGTACTTTTTCACACCAGCTATGCCACCTAGCTGTCGAGATTCTGCGATGGAAAGATTGCAGTGCAATCTCCATGTTACCCTGGTTCATTCCAGGCTATGAGAACATTCTGGCAGACTATCTGAGCACGAAGACAAAGATAGTTGTTTCTGAATGGTCTTAACATTCCTGTATAGCAAACAAACCCAACAAAGTCCCCCTTTGTGGGGTTTGCCGGTAGTAGAACTGTTTGCAACGTCTGGCAACCGGAAGCTTCCAGTGTACTGCTCTGCTGTACCAGACCCACAGGCAGCCCTAGGGTGCCTTTCAGCACACAAGGACAATCTAGGTGTGTGTGTTCCCCATTCTACATGATGAGGAGACTCCTCAACAAGGTGAGATAGTCATACAATCTATGACTGATAGCTTCAAATTGGTAGCAAGCAGAATGGTACCCAAACCTTTTACTACTGCTGACAGAGGTTCTGAGGGAGCTTCCTCCCTTACGCCACTCGCTTCGTCAACCACATGCTAAGATAGTCGCATCCCTACGACTTCACTCCTGGAGGTTATCCAGCATCTCTTTCAGAGAGGTTTTTTGCACCCAGTGGCTAAACATATACCTCGGGTGGTCTTCAATTTTGTTCTGTCAAGTGAAGTTGGAAATGGAAGGGGTCTCTCTCCACTCAGATCCACTATACCCCTGATTGCCGAGTTTTTGTTATACCTTTGGGAGGAAAACCTCAGCTTAGTCTTGGTGATGAAAGGCTATAACTCAGCTATAAGCCAAGTCTTTAGACTGAAAAGGGTATATATTTTCTCCTCAATGGAATTGTCCATGCTCATAGTAAGTTTTGATCTAACTTGCCCCAAATTGGAAGCAAGACCACCTTCATGGAAGATAGTCAAAGTGCTTCGTTCCTTGAAAGGAACTCCCTACAAACCATTAAGCTTAGCATCAGATTGGGACTTAACTCTTGCAACGGTTTTCCTTCTTGGCCTGACCTATGCAGTGAGGGTCAGCGAGTTACATGGTCTCTATGACATTGCTTATTCAAGGGGAAGGGGGCAGGTTACACTAGGCTTTGTCCCTGAATTTTACTCCTAAGGCTCAGATTCTAGCTGTAGAAGACCTTAGGTTCAGGCCCTTCCTGATTCAGAGTCTTCGGGAAGTAACCGATAATCCTGATCAGCTAGAAAGCATTGAGGCACTATTTCAAGCCCTTAAGAGGAACTCTTCCTCAGATTCAGAATGTACTTGTCGGTACAGACAGGTTCAAGAGGAGAATTAAAAAGAAACGGTCTCCTCTTGGATTCGGCAGGTTATCAACCTTGCGCACAATCCTCCCCCTGCCCAACAGGGCAGATGACCCAGAACTCATGCTAGGGGTATAGGTTCGTCCCTAGTGTTGAAAAGAAATATCTCTGTGGTGTAGGTGCTCTAAGCAGGTGTGTGGAAAAGGCAAATCACCTTCACCTCCCACAATCTGCAAGACATACCTTGCAGGATCCTAGATAAGTTTACTCAGGTCATGTGGAGGCCACTCAATGAGTGGCATAGCTACATAAGCTCCCTTGCAGGACTAGTAACAGTTGGTCAACAGCAGATGCTACAGAGGTGTTAGTCAGGGATAAATGTAAAGAAATGGCTGGCCTTTTCTTTCTTCATCCTCCCCTCTCTTGGGTCACAGCATCCGTAAGACTGCAAACTGGTCTCCGCCCGACTGCGGGTAAGCCTCATTTTCGTTTAGTGGTCTCTATATCTTGTGTATTTTTTTACGTCCCCAACCTCCTTGCGAGGGGGAGTTAGGCTATGTCTGAGAGTCTGTGGGCATGAGTGAGGACCTCAATCGGAGGGGGAGTTAGGCTATGTCTGAGTGTGTGTGCATGTGTCAGCCCATTCTTTATACTTACCTAGCTAAAGTTACAGTGTGAGTTCCCACTCACTCACCATGGTTGCATAGGCTGTCAACCCTTTGGCATTGATGGCCTAATGATTCATGAGGTATCATTATGCTCTTCCCACATTCTGTTGAGCTCAGATTTGTTCCGGGGAAAAGTTCTTCAACCTGTTAAAATGAGATTTCCACCAACCTTAGGGTGAGTTTCCTATGTAAAGAACAAAGGTTTGTTCGATACACATACTTGTCTCGCCCTCTCCTTCCCCCTTAGAAGTCCTGCCTGCAATCAAAAGTGAACTCATATACTATGTGAGTGTGTGATTCGGCGGGTTGGTTTTCCCTCTATTACACCCCTCTAACTAACGGAGGGTTATTGACACCTCATGTTTATGGCCAAAAGAGCTTGCACTGAATCATATCTCCTATGTAAAGAACTCATGTTTGTATAGTTAGATAAAGTACAAAATACTTGGAAATTTGTCATATTTCCTCCCTTCTTTCAATAATGACATAATGTGCTTAACTGAAAATTTCATATGACATGCTTTAATACTAAGATTAAACAAAGGGAGAACCAAGTATGCTGTGTAAAAATTTTGCTTGTTAATAAATAGGGTCCACTTATCTTGTGTAATGGAAAGCAAGAAAAGACGAATAGAAAATGTATAATATTTGTGAAGGGAATCATTGTATTTAAGGTCTTAAATAGTATTGCAGAGCATTAGAAAGCTGATATATTCTCTCTCTCTCTCTCTCTCTCTCTCTCTCTCTCTCTCTCTCTCTCTCTCTCTCTCTCTCTCTCTCTCTCTCTCATCTTTCAATTAAGGTTATATCCACAATAATAACACATACCTTGTTCAAAGTAACATTGAATTGTTTTAAAATTTTTTCGTCGAGTTAGTAATTTTCATTAAATTAAATGTCAACATTTTAATTATTCTGGTCATGTATAGCATTCCAAATGCTTGTCTGTAGTATAAGATCTTATTCATTTTTCTTCAATCTAGTGAACAGGAATTTTTTTCAAAACTTTAGAATGACAAAATTGCTATTAAAAGGATAAAATCTAATCTTTTGCTATTGATTTTAAGCTTTCTGTATTCATAAAAAGTGCAAGTAACTGCTTGTATTTGGTGTAGAAATTTGGAGCATTTTAAGAACTAAAATTTTTTATCAAATGGTTTTATGAAAGGAATAGTGATTCAATTTGAGTTATGGTAGCCTAAAAGTAGAAAACCACCAGTAAAATAGTTTTAAATCAACATTCACGAAATATTTCTTAAAAGCAGATGTTCTAAGAGTGGCTTTGATGTAAAACTTCAAGATACTTTTCGAAAGACTTATGGGGGTAGGCTTGTTATACATAATGAAAAGATTAGGATTAATATTTTGTAAAGAGAAGGTCTATACACAGCTTGTTGTTGACACGTAGGTTAAACTTAAAGGGGACTGTATTAGGTTTTGAACCTTAACACTAATTATGATAAAAAAGTAATCAGGTCTTGATCAATTATTTATGACCATGGGAGGAATTATTACCTATAGGGGAGCTCAAAGTAAAAAGAAAGGTTTTGGGTTTTTTAGGTAATTTAGTGAATGCCTGTGATATTCCTTTCAATGTTGTGTTTTGAAGGTGTATTTTAAATATTAGTACTTTTAAAAGTGATATTTACTGATTTAGTAGGTAATGTTCTGGTTGAAATTTTCAATTGTAATAGAAATGAAGATTCTATTTTTCAATATTTAACTTAGCCGGTGATTATATAGCTGCAACTCTGTTGCTCGACAGACAACTCTACGGTAAAAACTCGCCAGCGATCGCTACACAGGTTGCGGGTGTGCCCAACAGCGCCATCTGTCGACCAGATACCCAGTTCTCAATGAAAACAAAGACTCAATTTTCTCTCTGTCGAGGTGTCGACAAGACGTACTTACTCACTGTTGCTAAACTGGAGTTTTTTCACATCTAATTGGTGAAGTACTTTATTCTAGTTTTGAGCTTTCGCTGTGCAGGGTTTCTCTTCACACAAATCCTTGAACTCTTTTTGATAACGGATTCTTTGTTGATGACTTTTTGATAGTTTTTTGAATTTCCCTTTGACCAATTCAAAATGGCTGACCCTTCACAAGTCCCCAAATTTAGGAAGTGCAATGCTAGGGACTGTTCAAGGCGTCTTCCGAAGGTTTGTTCCAATTGTCGGGATAAAACCTGTCAATTGGAAGATCGGTGTGAGGAGTGCGTTGGCCTTTCGGAATTCGATTTTATCGAATTCCAAAAGTATACACGTAGGCTAGAGAGAGATAGAGTTAGGAGAAGTTCTTCTCGTTCTATTGATATATCCTCTCCTCATGCCCCACAACCTATTCCTTCCCCTGTAGTGGTTGCTCTTAACCCCCCTCCTGGCACTCAGGAACCTTCGATGGCTGATATGATGCGTGCCATCCAGGCTCTGGGTGAGAGAGTTGAGTCCCTTGCTAGTGACCGTAATCAGCTCATGGCGGATGTGAAGGAGCTTAAGTGCAAAAGTGCTGTGGGAAGTGCTAAAGTGCCGAGTGATAGTGTTGTGGATAGTGTTGCGCTTGAGGGTTCGTCTGTTCGTGCCTGTCGTCCTCCTAGTCCGGGACCTCTTGCAAGCTCCCAAGTCCAGGGGAGAAGCAATGTCGTACGACAAATGGGTTCGAGAGGCTTTAATCAGCGAACAGACGTTCCCTCCGTGGTATCGGGCGTATCTACCCAAGATCGCTCCTACCTAACTAAGACGAGAGAGCCCATTTATACTTCGTCTTCGGAAGGTGTTTCTCGCAAGAAACCCTGGACCAAGGTCTCACGACCGTTAAAACGCAAGTCGGTCCCTTCAGCGCAAGTCCAACGGCCCGGTTGTAGCCACTGGGTCAGTTCGGACTCGCTGCCGTCATCCGATGACTGCTCACCGCCTAAGAGAGGCAAAGCGGTACCGCTTCAGACAGTAACACCGTCTGTCGCCACACCTGCTCCCGTAGACCCTAAGTGGTCTCTACTGCAAGACATGCAGTCTAAACTGACGTCTCTAATGCAGGACTTTCGTGCGGAGAAGGTTGCTGCCGCACCAGCTAGTGCAGTACCTAGCCTACAACCTTCCACACGATCGGTTGTGCGTCCTGTGGACGCTGAGGTAACCTTCTCACGCGCACCAGTTGAGAGAGTTCCTCCACCCATGCGTTCCAGTGTGATCTGCCAGCCGCATGTTGACGTTAAGCGACGCACGGAGGTTGCCGTTGACGTTCTGGAGGTTCAACAACCGTCAGAGTTGCTTTGTTTTGACGCGGTGCGTCAACCTCCGCAACCCAGTGTGGTTTCCACTGCGCACCCACATCAGTCCAGACAGTCTGGAGTAGACGCTGTGCGTCCCCGCGCTGCCATGGTTGTTGCCAGCTCACAGACTGGGCAGCAGTTCCATGACGTTGCGTCCGGCTCAGTCACGCATGCACCCGTGCGACCGGACTCAGCGAACCAGCCGTTACCCACTCCGTTGCCGTTTCCTCATCAGTTGTCGGATGAGGAACTTTCTGATGATGATGTTGCTGCACACATAAATGAACCACAATCAGATTTGGACGAGCCTAAGTCTACTCAACCCTCTTTGGACTTTAGGAAAGTTTTGGCCATTTTCAAAGAGCTGTTTCCGGACCGGTTTGTTTCTGTGGCTCCTCGTTCTCCGCCGTCAGAGTTTGTGTTAGGCATGCCGTCTACCACTCCTGCCTTTACTAGACTCGTCCTCGCACGCTCGTCCAAGAGAGCTTTGCGGGTGATAGGAGAATGGTTGCAGTCCAAGAAGAGTTTAGGGAAGACAGCCTTTGCGTTTCCCCCTGCTAGACTCTCTTCTAGATCGAGCGTCTGGTATGCCACGGGAGAAGTTCTCGGCTTGGGAGTTCCTGCCTCTGCCCAGGGCGACTTCTCAAGTCTTGTAGACTCTCCCCGCCGCCTTGCCATGAGACGCTCAAAGATATGTTGGTCATCTTCGGACCTGGACCACCTTTTGAAAGGTATCTTTAGGGCCTTCGAAGTTTTTAACTTCTTAGACTGGTGTCTAGGAGCCCTAAGCAGAAAGATCTCTCCGACAGAGAAAGAGACTTCCTTGCTCATTATGTCCTGCATGGACAAGGCCGTACGTGATGGGTCTAATGAGCTTGCTGCATCATTTGTGTCCGGAGTCCTTAAAAAGCGTGAAAACCTATGCTCATTCCTTTCAGCTGGAGTTACACCGTGCCAGAGATCTGAGCTTCTCTTTGCTCCTCTTTCCAAGTTCCTTTTTCCAGAAGACCTGATTAAGGAAATAGCCGCTTCATTGGTGCAGAAGGACACTCATGATCTTGTTGCGTCCTCCGCTCGCAAAGCTCCCCCTTTGCCTACCTTGTCAGCTAGACCAAGGATGGACACTCCAGCGTCCCGTTTTATTCCGCCCTTTCGTGGCAGAGCCTCCAGCAGAGGAGGTGCTCGTGCCGAAGGCAAACGAGGAAAGAAGAAAGGATCCAAGTCCTATAAGGGCAGAGTCTGACTGCCCGCATCTTCAGACAGCAGTGGGAGCCAGACTCAAGAACTTCTGGCAGACCTGGGAGAAGAGAGGCGCAGATGCACAATCTGTGAAGTTGCTCAGAGAGGGGTACAAGATCCCTTTTGTACGGAAACCCCCTCTAGCAACGTCTCCCATCGATCTCTCTCCCAGGTACAGAGAGGAAGACAAGAGACGAGCCTTGAAACGGGAAGTGTCTCTTTTACTAGAGAAGGGAGCGGTGGTCAAAGTCTCGGACCTTCAATCTCCGGGATTCTACAACCGACTCTTCTTGGTGTCAAAGAAGACAGGAGGGTCGAGGCCGGTGCTAGACGTCAGTGCTCTGAATGTCTTTGTCACAAAGCAGACGTTCTCCATGGAGACCACAAAGTCAGTCTTAGCAGCGGTCAGAAGGGAAGACTGGATGGTCTCTTTAGACCTAAGGGACGCCTACTTCCACGTCCCCATCCACCCGGACTCCCAACCTTTTCTGAGATTCGTTTTCGAAAAGGTTGTCTACCAGTTTCAAGCCCTGTGCTTTGGCCTAAGCACAGCTCCTCTTGTGTTTACGAGGCTGATGAGGAATGTAGCCAAATTCCTTCATTTATCGGACATCCGAGCCTCCCTCTATTTGGACGACTGGCTTCTCAGAGCTTCTTCCAGTCGTCGCTGTCTGAAGGATCTAAAGTGGACTCTAGATCTGACCAAGGAATTGGGTCTCCTTGTCAATATGGAAAAGTCAAAACTGGTCCCATCCCAAACTATTGTGTATTTAGGGATGGAGATTCACAGTCTAGCTTTTCGGGCTTTTCCGTCGGCCCCCAGAATAAGCCAAGCCCAGTTATGCATCCAGAACATGCTGAAGAAGGAACAATGTTCAGTCAGGAAGTGGATGAGTCTGGTAGGGACGCTATCATCCCTGGAACAATTTGTGTCATTAGGAAGACTACACCTCCGTCCTCTTCAATACCATCTAGCTTTTCACTGGAAAAAGGACAAGACGCTAGAAGCGGTCTCGATCCCCATTTCCGAAAAGATGAAGTCTTGCCTGACTTGGTGGAAGGACAGTATCGACCTAAGAGAGGGTCTTCCCCTGGCTGTTCAGACTCCCAACCACGTTCTCTTCTCGGACGCATCGGACGTAGGCTGGGGCGCGACATTAGACGGTCGGGAATGTTCGGGACTGTGGAACTCGAGTCAAAGGATCATGCATATCCACTGCAAGGAGCTGCTGGCAGTACATCTGGCCTTGAAAAGCTTCAGGTCTCTCCTTCGAGGCAAAGTGGTGGAAGTGAACTCGGACAACACCACTGCCTTGGCGTACATCTCCAAGCAAGGAGGGACCCACTCACTGACGTTGTACGAGATCGCAAGGGACCTGCTCACCTGGTCAAAAGGTCAAAACATATCACTTGTAACGAGGTTCATCCAAGGCAACTTGAATGTCATGGCAGATTGTCTCAGTCGGAAAGGGCAAGTAATTCCAACGGAATGGACCCTCCACAAGGATGTATGCAAGAGACTTTGGGCCACTTGGGGCCAACCAACCATAGATCTCTTTGCAACCTCGATGACCAAGAGGCTCCCAATATATTGCTCACCAGTCCCGGACCCAGCAGCAATTCATATACAGTGAACCCTCGTTTATCGCGGTAGATAGGTTCCAGACCCGGCCGCGATAGGTGAAAATCCGCGAAGTAGTGACACCATATTTACCTATTTATTTAACATTTATATTTAGACTTTTAAAACCTTCCCTTGTACGTAGTACTGTTAACAAACTACCCTTTAATGTACAGAACACTTAATGCATGTACTACAGTACCCTAAACTAAAACAGGCACAAATATTAAAGGCGACTTTATATCATGTGTTTCCTAAACACGCCAAAAAGCACGATAAAAAATGGCAACCAATGTTTTGTTTACGTTTATCTCTGATTATAATGAAGAAACAAACGCATTTACACATCTGTGTATAGGTTAGTTTTTGCATTGATCATATTGATTATTCAGTACAGTATGTTGATTTGGTTATTACTAATGTTTTACTTAATTTTTCTTAGGACTTCCAAATGAAATGTTTTTCTTTATGACGCCGCCTGAAACGACGGCGTCATAAAGTACGCTCAGTAAACAAACTAAGGAATTTAACGCGCATGATGAAAGTGATAAATAATGATATTACAGTAAAAGCTTTTATAAAATATGTTATTACAAATATTATTTACCGTATCTATATAAAATCATACATACGTAGCAAATCAGGAAAACAATCTACGAGAGAGAGAGAGAGAGAGAGAGAGAGAGAGAGAGAGAGAGAGAGAGAGAGAGAGAGAGAGAGAGAGAGAGAGAGAGAGAGAGAGTTGTTTTACATACGTAAATGTAAATTTTAAACAAAAAACAATAGCCCCATTTCATATAAAATAGATTACAAATATTTTACTTTATCATATTACAGTACAGTAGTCTGTATAATACTGTAAAGTTCAGTACAATATGTTGTTGTTAAAGTCGTGGTGATGAAATTCTCACGAAACAAAAACACGCCATTTGATTACAACAGCTGATTCATTCTCTCTCTCTCTCTCTCTCTCTCTCTCTCTCTCTCTCTCTCTCTCTCTCTCTCTCTCTCTCTCTCTCTCTCTCTCTCTCTCTCTTCGCGTTATACAATACTTTCATTTAGATTAAGAAACTAAAATTAGTTTTCTTAGTGTCAATTAAATACGAAACGAAAAAATTAGGCCGAGTCTACATCCATTTCAATCATAGCTAAAAATACGGCATCCGATTTCATCGGCAAACCACTATTTTTTGGGAAATATCATTTTATTCTAGAAAATTACCACTCTTTAAATAGTTAATTGCACATTAAGAAAGCGTGTACTTTTGTTTTTAAATTTCGGGTGTGTTTTAAAAATCGAGTATTGTTGACTTCTTTTTTTTTTACTTTTGGCTGTGATTAGATCAGCTGTCATCTAGCTGCCGCTCTTGAGTGTGTACGAATACACTAACAAAGTATCATTTATACCATTTCTTAACTTATTCAAACCGTCTACAGTATACAGTTGATATTACATAAGCACCAATGTGTTATAACCTATCAAATTTTTTTGTTTATTACATTTAAACCCCTCTCTATCTCTCTCTACCTCTCTCTCTCTCTCTACCTATATCTCCCTATCTCTCTCTCTCTCTCTCTCTCTCTCTCTCTCTCTCTCTCTCTCTCTCTTTCTCTCTCTCTACCTATCTCTCTCTACCTCTCTCTCTCTCTACCTCTCTCTCTCTCTCTCTCTACCTCTACCTCTCTCTCTCTCTCTGTGGGCTACTTTTCACTACCTCCCATTCCTTACCTCTCTCTATCTCTCTAACAAATGATATCTTTGTTGCTCCTCAAATTTCATTTATATTGAAAATCAATCATGATTTAATTTTCCTTACTTTCTCCAATCTCGCACCATCGGTCACATCGCGGTATTTTCGATATTTCCGGAAAATCCGCGATATATGTATATATATGGGTTATGAAAAAAATCCGCGAAGTGGTGAATCCGCGATGGTCGAACCGCGAAGTAGCGAGGGTTCACTGTAGATGCCTTTCTCCTAGATTGGTCGCATCTAGATCTATACGCATTCCCACCGTTCAAGATTGTCAACAAGGTACTGCAGAAGTTCGCCTCTCACGAAGGGACAAGGTTGACGCTAGTTGCTCCCCTCTGGCCCGCGAGAGAATGGTTCACCGAGGTACTTCGATGGCTAGTAGACGTTCCCAGAAGTCTTCCTCTAAGGGTGGACCTTCTACGTCAGCCACACGTAAAGAAGGTTCACCAAAGCCTCCACGCTCTTCGTCTGACTGCCTTCAGACTATCGAAAGACTCTCGAGAGCTAGAGGCTTTTCGAAGGAGGCAGCCAGTGCGATTGCTAGAGCAAGGAGAACATCCACCCTTAGAGTCTACCAATCGAAGTGGGAAGTCTTCCGAAACTGGTGCAAGTCAGTATCTGTATCCTCGACCAGTACCTCTGTAGCTCAAATAGCTGACTTTCTCTTATACCTGAGAAAAGAACGATCACTTTCAGCTCCCACTATCAAGGGCTACAGAAGCATGTTGGCATCGGTCTTCCGGCATAGAGGCTTAGATCTTTCCAACAATAAAGATCTTCAGGACCTCCTTAAGTCTTTTGAGACCACGAAGGAGCGTCGTTTGGTTACACCTGGTTGGAATTTAGACGTGGTACTAAGATTCCTCATGTCAGACAGGTTTGAGCCGCTACAATCAGCCTCCCTGAAAGATCTCACCTTTAAGACACTTTTCCTGGTATGCTTAGCCACAGCTAAAAGAGTCAGCGAGATTCATGCCTTCAGCAAGAACATCGGATTTTCGTCAGAAAAAGCTACATGTTCGCTTCAACTTGGTTTTCTAGCCAAAAATGAGCTGCCTTCTCGACCTTAGCCGAAATCGTTTGATATTCCCAGCTTATCGAATTTGGTAGGCAATGAACTAGAAAGAGTCTTATGCCCTGTGAGAGCTCTTAAGTTCTATTTAAAGCGAACTAAACCTTTACGAGGCCAATCTGAAGCTTTATGGTGTTCAGTTAAGAAACCATCTTTGCCTATGTCAAAGAATGCTTTATCCTACTTTATCAGACTGTTAATACGAGAAGCTCATTCACATCTGAGTGAGGAAGACCAAGCATTGCTTAAGGTGAGGACACACGAAGTTAGAGCTGTCGCAACTTCCGTGGCCTTTAAGCAAAATAGATCTCTGCGAAGTATAATGGACGCAACCTATTGGAGAAGCAAGTCAGTGTTTGCGTCTTTTTATCTAAAGGATGTCCAGTCTCTTTACGAGGACTGCTACACACTGGGACCATTCGTAGCAGCGAGTGCAGTAGTGGGTGAGGGCTCAACCACTACAATTCCCTAATTCCATACCCTTTTAATCTTTCTCTTGAAATGTTTTTATTGTTGTTTTTTGGGTTGTCCGGAAGGCTAAGAAGCCTTTCGCATCCTGGTTGATTTGGCGGGTGGTCAAAGTCATTTCTTGAGAGCGCCTAGATTAGGGGTTTTGATGAGGTCCTGTTGTATGGGTTGCAACCCTTGATACTTCAGATCCTAGGGGTCGATCAGCATCCTAAGAGGATCGCAAGGCTCCGTAAGGAAGACGTACTTAAAAGGCAGAGTAATTGTTCAAGTCGACTTCCTTACCAGGTACCTATTTATTTTGTTTTTGTTATTTTGATAACTTCTAAAATGAAATAAAAACTCTTAGCTCATAAAAGTGTAAACATATATTGCTGGTCTCTACCCACCCCCCTGGGTGTGAATCAGCTATATAATCACCGGCTAAGTTAAATATTGAAAAATGTTATTTTGATTATAAAATAAATTTTTGAATATATGGACTACTTAAAGTCACCATCCAAGGTTCATTATAGTCAGAATGCTAGGAAGGGTTAATTCATGATATTTGAGTATAAAATATTTGACTAGTTAATTAAAATCAACTTCTTCATTCATAAAGGAAATGATATGTTTCTTGTTAAGCGATCTTCGGGTTTTGGCGAGAGGTTGTTTTTAATATCTCGTAAGAAATATTAAAATCTAAAAGTTTGTTAATTTTTTTAGAATTCAGATAGACATTTAAGACTAGTCTTGAATCATCATCTTGGCCTTCAACTTTTCCCATTTCTAAAGGGGGTTGCTGATTCTAATCAGCCTTCTCCTAGTCTTATATCTTCTCCTTTGCCTTCAACTTTACCTATTTCTGTATGGGGTTGTTGATTCTTGTCAGCCTTCTCCTAGTCTTATATCTTCTCCTTTGCCTTCAACTTTTTCCATTTCTATATGGGGTGGCTGATTCTAGTCAGCCTTCTCCTAGTCTTATATCTTCTCCTTTGCATTCAACTTTTCCCATTTCTATATGGGGTAGCTTTTTCTAGTCAGCTTTCTCCATCTTCCTCTCTCCTGAACATCTTGTTCTCTTAGACACTTTTCCTTCATGTCATCCAATAGTTTATCGTTCCATGTGAACTTTGTCCTTCCCATCCTTCATCTGCCCTCCACCACCATGTTCATAACCCTTTTGTATACGTGTTCATCTTCTCTCCTCATTACATGACCAAACCATTTCAGTTTTCTTTCCTGAGCTTTCTTTGAAACCTCCAATACTTTGATTGTCCCCCTGATTAATTAATTCCGGATCTTATCTTTTATATGGCACCACACATCCACCTCAGCATTCTGGTCTCGCACAGTTCCAGTGTCTTTCTTACTTTCTTTATTGGCCAAGTCTCCCCATAGAGCATTGCTGGTCTAACAACGCTATTATAAAATTTTCTTTTAACTTTACACTGATCCTGCTATCACCAAGTATCCCTGATGACTTTCTCCAACTCATCCATGCACAATGAATTCTATGTATGACTTATGCATCAGGGTTTCCATTTTTTGCTCATAACAGAACCAAGATATTTGAAGGTGCTAACCCTCTTTATGGGTTCTTGACCCAATTTCACTTCCCTGCCATTCCTCTCCGCCTGTCCACATATATTCTGTTTTTGTTTGGCTAACTTTATATTCTCTACTCTCAAGTTCTTTTCTTCATCTTTCTAGCTTAAGTTGGACACCTCATTTTAGATCAGTCAGCACAATGTCATCATCAAACATTGCACTCCAAGGCACTTTGAGACCAAGCTGAACCCTGGTGGAGGCCAACTTTTACCTTGAAGAACTCTGTAGTTCCAACAGTGCTTCTTACTGGTGTGGTTGCCTCTGCATACAGATCTATATCTCTCATTATTCTGACATTTTTTTCAGAAACACTTTTTCTCTCTCGAACACCTCCACACTTGCTGCCTAGGTACCCTATCATACGGTTTTTCCAAATCAGTAATCACAAGATGTAGTGCTTTCTGTTTCCTTCTATACTTCTCTACTGTCTGCTTAATGCAAATATTGCATCGATTGTGCTCTTTCCTAACATAAAATCAAATTGTTCTTCACAAATTGTGGTTTTCGTTCTCAATCTTCCTTCTATAATCCTCTCATATTTTTTCATTGCATGTGATAATAGCTTGAATCCTCTATAGTTTTCACACACCTGCACACCATCCTTCCCTTTGTAGATAGGGATCATTTAGCTATTTATCCACACGTCTAGCATTCTTTCTTGGTTATACATCTTAGTTATTAAATCCTTCAGGTTTCTATGCCTTCCCCTCCTAAACACTTCCACACTTACCTAGTATTCCATCTAGTCCCACTGCTTTTCCCTCTTCATTTTATCCAATGGTGCCTTAACCTCTTCTCTGCTGATATTGTGGACTGTTCTTCCATGAGGGTTTCCATCTCTTATTATGGTTTGGGGTTTTCTTCATTTAGTAATTCTTCAAATTACTCCTTCCATCTAGCTATTATGCTTTCCTCTTTTGATAAAACTTCCATTTGTGTCCTTGATCTGTCTGATATGTTAGTGATGATTTATCTGCATTTTGCTCTCTTGTGTATTCTTTTTGGGCCTTCAGCTGTCTCGTAACTTCTCATAGAGCTTATCCATTGCAATTGCTTTTGCCTATGCTACTGCCCTTTTAGCTTTTTTATTTGCAGTTTTCCTGACATAGGTTGCTATTGTTACCTTATTTTTTTTTCTTTTTTGGGTTCTTGGATTCCACTGTCAGCTCTCTCTCATTTGGTGGTCTTTCACTAGATGTCTTCCCCGATTATTTTTCTGCTATTTTAAGGATCATTGCACTTTCTTCTGCCCACCAGATGTTCACATCTGTAATCCGTTGACCCTGAGAACTGCTTCCATAAATCTCTCTCATTTTTTTTTATTCTTCTAATTGCTATCACTTTATCTTCGGTTGGATTACCTTTTTCCCCCATTCCAACTAGTCTCAACAAGAGCTCTTACACTACTTGACCATGCTGTCTGCTAACACACTCCTTTGATGACCTTACAATTCTTCACTTGTTAAATGGTTCCATCTACACATTAAAAAGTCTATTTGTGTTTGTCTTCCTCCACTGCTACAGTGTATGTCACACAGCCATCATTTGTGAAAAAGGTGTTGCTAATTGTCAAGTGGCCGTGCAAAATCTGTTATCATTTCTCCCATGCCATGTCATCCATGTGTTCTATTAATGTTTTCTCGGTTGCACCCGATGTGTCCAAATCTCCTCTCACAACTAGTTAGCCTTTCTATTTCCGTTGCTATCATGGCTTCATCCATCTCTCTCCAGAACTTATTTTTCACCTCTTCACTGCACCCGGTCTGTGGTGCATATGCACTTACTACATTCAAGATTTGTCCACCATATCTAGTCTTATATATGAGATTGATTCACTGAACGACATTTGTTCTGTAGGCTTTTTCCAAAAGGGCCTAATTTGATATTTATAGACTCAACATTGTTAGTAATATTGATACTAAGGTCAATTGTAGACAGACTTACCGTGTCTGTGTAGGTCAAATGAGGCATATCTAATGGTTTTTAGTCGAGCTCAAACTTAAAAGAATGGTCTTGCCTATCTATTTCAGTTTCGAAAATGAGCAAATTGTAAGAGTTATGGGGAATATTCAGAAGTAATGCCCCTTGCTAAAACCCATAATTGCTAGATTGAAGATTCCTACTTTCCGGTAAGAGTGAAAGATGATTCTAATTACTTGACATCATGAATGAACTTTTAAGAGTGTTCCGACTATAATGGATCTGAAATGTTCCTGAAATACTCGGTAATGCCCATATTACTGTCGTCAAAATGTTGGGTCGTGTACCTTAATCAATGTATGCTTGTCCCTTTATTGCTGTAAATTATCAATTAAACCCCTTACTTCTTGTATCTAAACAGTATTTTTGTCTATACCAATTATTCTTATGCATTAGACCATATAGGCTCTAAAGTGTAATATGGTAAATCGATTGTAATCCCCCCCCCCCCCGGAACTCTACCTTTATGTTTCCTGTGTATCAAATTTGAGTGATTATTATATTGTAGTATACTTTACTAAGGTAATCAAACTTCATTAATCTGTTCGATATATATTTTTTTACTATACACAAATATTGTAAAATATAATTACCATACTCCAACTTTGTAACAACATGAAGAATTCAGAAATAAAATGCATTAAAAGTATTACTTTATAATTTAGTATCCCTTGGTACACAAGAAAGAAATCGGAAAGAAATTAACAAAGAAAATGTAACAACTGGCTTGGGTTATCTCCCTTTAGTCAACCTCATATGACAGAGAATGGCTTGGGTTATCTACCTATAGTAAACCTCATATGACAGAGTGTTCTCCCTAAACGGGACCCCTACCCCTTCTAGTACCAGCAAATGCCTTATTCCCCATGAAATGTTGCCCAAAAAGCTCATAAAATTGTCCCTTCTCCTAACTAGCCACTTGTTCATTTAGACTTATTGATCCCCCACCTACAGAGTTGTTCAGCACCCCCTACTGGGTGATGAGAGCATCAATACTAATGACTTATATTTAAAAGTCAAGATGCGTACTATCTCGTATTTCATTTTGGACCAAAGTCCGCTTCTTAATCCAGCTGTCTGTTAAGTAGATTTTATCCCAACTAGTCATAATAATTGCCTATTTCCATTAACATTCCTCAAAAGCCTCTGATTTTTTTTTCCAATGTTCTAGCTATTAGATTTAGATTAGTAATTAAACCTTTCCATTAATACAATATGGCTGAAGACGAACTAAGAAATTTGTTAAAGACCTTTATTGTATAAGATTGAATGTCAAAACAAAACAGGTTTCAGTGTTAGCAGTTTAGTTATATAATGAAAATACAAACACACTGAAGTCAATGACATAAATGTATCAAATTTATGGAATCCCATTTTCTGAAAGCTTTAAACGTCCTAGATTCAAAGAAAACTTAATGTTTGTCATACATTAGGCACATGATTGGACGAAGAAAGGCTCTTTAGGCAAGTCACCCTTCATCCAATATTTTGCATATGAGACACATTCCGTTTTCTTTGTTTTCGGTCAGTTTTCGTTCTTAAAACTAATGTTGGAGCGTTTAAAGCTCAGCATTTTGAGGTTACATATTTATTGACTGTGTAAGTAAGCAGTGCTTTCTCTAATAAAAACAAAATTTCTGGGCTCGAACCTGTGCCGCCCAGTGAATAAGCTCCTTTTAGCACTTATTCTTAGGTAATTTACTGCTAAATATACCAGAGAAAAAATGTAAAGGAGTGCTAGGTTAACTAGCTCGCTCACCTATTGGTGTCGGTATAAAATTGGGCGTATATTCCAGAGGTCCCGCACTATTTAGATTAATCCACGACAGAGAACCCCAATAGAGGAGAGCCGTTCAACCTCACTCGGTACTACTACAATGCATCCGCTCAGAACCCAACTCCGTTTAGCACGACTTGTGCAGTAACCCGCATTTTTCTAGTGCTCTCGAATTTTGGATATTTTCTAGTGAATTATGGCTTCTTCGTCGGTTTCCCAGGAGACACCGTCTAAGTTAAGTACCAAGCTGGGTTTTACTGTGTTTTGAGCAACCTAGATCGTTTAATATTTATATTATAGGAGTTTATTCTCTTCGTTCATACCGATCTTGCTTGATTTCACTACAGTTGGTACTCCTGTTTTTGAGAGCTTTTAATTTTCACTTGCGGTGTTACTATGTGTATTATTTTTATTATCAAATATTATTTGTTATTGTGAATATTCATTATTTAGCGTTTAGAATCCTCGTGGTTCAATTTTTGGGCCGATATCATTTACGTATCGCTATGGCTGCCGACCGTGCTAAGGCGGCAATGTTTTTTAGCCATCAGGTGTGTCTTTTGTGATTTAATTATTTATGTTGCATGCCTTGCCCAAAAATTTTCTATGTGTTTATTCATATATTTAACGCTATTATTATTTTTATAATGAATATTTGTGCCATTACTCCGTTTGATCTGTCTGGTTGGGGATCGTCAGTTGGTAGCCCTGCTGCCTCGTATCACGTGATCCTCCCCCACGCTCCCCCTCTAGCTAGGTGGGAGGCTAGGCTTCTCCCCCCTCCACTAAGGGACCGTTGCCTTCCCTCCTTCTAGAGGGGGTAGTTAAGTGTTTATGGACTTTGTCCTCCGGGTGGCCCGGCGGTTTAGTCTCTGTCTAGTCTGGTTGGCCACCGGTCAACAGAGTTGGATCCCGGTGCACCCTATTTTATATTCACTTTTCATTCTGGCTTATGTTATACGAAACCCTCCGGGTTTGATTGGCAGTTCTTAGTTACAGTTCCGCCCCCCTATTATTTTATAACATTTCCTATGATGATTATATATGACAGATCACTACCCCGGAGTCTCTAAAGGAATTGGTATTGAATATACCTTTATTTCCCGGCCCGGGGTCTACCCCACCCCGGGAAATCAGACACTATGTGTCTTAATTCCTTGTTATTGCATCCTTTTTTATACTCCCGGCTTGACCGGAATGGATGGCTATACTTTAGTTTCAAGTTAGACTTATGTTTAGGCCCGGGACCCCCGGTCCCGCCCCTATGTAAGAATATTACAGTTAAGCTCTAACCTTGCGTTAGACCTATGTTAGGCCCGGGTCCTCCGGACCCGCCCCTAATTTAAAAAAAAAAAATTTTATTTTTATTTTTTACAGTTAAGCTCTAATCTTGTGTTAGACCTATGTTAGGCCCGGGTCCTCCGGACCCGCCCCTACTTAAAGAATAGTACAGTTAAGCTCTAATCTTGTGTTAGACCTATGTTAGGCCCGGGTCCTCCGGACCCGCCCCTACTTAAAAGAATAGTACAGTTAAGCTCTATTCTTGTGTTAGACCTATGTTAGGCCACTTAAAGAATAGTACAGTTAAGCTCTAATCTTGTGTTAGACCTATGTTAGGCCCGGGTCCTCCAGACCCGCCCCTAATTAAGAGAATTACAGTTTCTCATATACTATTCTTTTTACAGATGGTGCATTGTCTGACGCCGGCCTGTGCAGCTGTTCTGCACCAGCCTTGTGGCCACTCCGTCTGCCGATCTCACGCCCCTTGTGGGGTTCAACTGGAAGACGTTGTGGTATGGCACCCGGATAACTGTGTGATTTGCTTCGACCTCATCACTACCCTTGGATCTGACTCGGTGAGTCCCGTTGGCTATATTGCCTTCTTATTTTATTTACTATTAGTAAGATATCTATGGTCTTGAAGGACCATTGGGAGTCTCCCTTTTATAATTCCCCCTATTATTTCAGGCATCCCCGGAGCAAAAGTCTGCGGCTCGGGCCACACTGAAGGTGTGGATTGGTGGGTTTGCCCGGAATGTAAAGTCTAAGCGGCCGTACGTCCTATCTGAGGACTACTGCACCATGGTTTACCCCAACGCCAAGTCTTCAGCTGCTGTGGCTAGGCATGTGGCAGCTCCCATCATTGCCCACATTGATGCCACTATAACGGGTCTCATCGACCCAGAGCAAGATCCATCGGACGCCCCCGGAGGTCTGGAGGACAATGTTGCCTCCATGAACCTGGACGTCGAACCAATGTTGCTAGACGAGCCGGATACAGGTAGGGTGGTAAGTGAGGCAGGTGTGTCCGGCGCTGAGATTCCTATCCTCAGCCCCGCTCTTTCTTCTTCTTCTGATCGCTCTTCCTTTCTTGGATTTTCTGGGGACCGTGATTCGTCTCAACGTTCATACCCGGTTCCCCCTAAGGATAAGTCTACTTCAAGGACCTTACCCAAAGCTCGCAAGCCTCACAAGACTTCTCATGGCTCTAAACATGGTACAACCCGTCTTCAAAGACCTCTGGTTCCTCCTCTAAGTCTCACGACCCGGGAGTTCCTTCCGCCCCTCCTGCTGCTAGCCCGGGCCTTTCCGAATCAGCTATGCTTCGCATCGTGTCGGAGATGCAGGCAAAGTTGGTTTCGGAGATGCAGTCGAGGATGGACACGATGTTCTCTAACTTCAGTCAGAGAATTGGGGCTTTAGAGCAAGGAGCTCCGGAGAGAGTCCAAAGCTCTCTCATACCGGATGCCTCTAAGCTCCCGCCGTTTGCCAAGAACAACCCCTGGCGGATGGCTCTTCATTCCCCGTTCTCAGACGGAATGTTGACTCTGGAGGGCCTTGGCACTCGTCCTCTAGAGGACTTTGAATTCTTTCCTCCGGGTCTGGCATTTCCATTTCATGGTTATGCCAGACTTACCGAGGAAGCTTTAGTCCGATTAGACAAGGTCCCCAAAGAGACGGTCATCTTCCCGAAGGAGCAAGCCCAATCTGTTTGGGCCAGATTTTTGAATGACATCGGCTGCACTAACACCATGCTGACGCCTCATAAAAGCTCCTTTACGATGTTCTTAATGGACAAGACCACCTTGACACCATGCGTCAATAAGGTGGCAGAGCTTGCCTTTCAATATGCTCTGGAGGAGAAGCCCTTGCCTCCCATCCGAGAGGTGGATCCAATCTCCCTCCTTCTTCCCTCAGGTATTGAGTGTTGGGACAACGTCCATACCACCTTTACCTCCGGCAAGCTTGCAGCAGACTGTGCCTCAGTCTTGTTTAGTGAGAAGCTTCCCCGTCTCCCGGAATCTCTCATTAAACAGGAATATGAT
This sequence comes from Palaemon carinicauda, assembly GCF_036898095.1. Classification (NCBI taxonomy): domain Eukaryota; kingdom Metazoa; phylum Arthropoda; class Malacostraca; order Decapoda; family Palaemonidae; genus Palaemon; species Palaemon carinicauda. The sequence goes on along the minus strand of NC_090739.1, from coordinate 104,050,564 downwards.
TCCCGCCTACGTGTGGGCCGTACTCTAAACCTGGCCACATCCACGGAGTCGATAGCCTTGACTTACGATACGGAGAGTATTTTTAAGTCTCTCAACAAGGCTACGTTACAGTCGTTATATTATGACTTGTATGACTTCGCTACTGCTAAACGCAGATGTCGCAAGCATGTTCTAGCTGAGGCGACGATTAGGCATGAACCTAATAAACTCATCCGGTCCTCCTGTTGGGGTTCAAATCTCTTCCCCGAGGATCTCGTAGAGGAAGTCTTGGCGGAGGCCACTAGGGTTAATCAGAGCCTTAAAGCCCGTTGGGGTTTGACCCCTAAACGCAAGTATGACCCCGCAAATTATCAAGCCCGGGGTAGGAAGAAGCTTAGACCATATACCTCCACCCAGTTCAGGCAACAACAGAGTGCTTCATCCAACTTCCGGCTGCCTCTTCCTCCATCTTCTGTTGCCCCTGCACAGCCTTCCACCTCTCGGGCTCCTTCGGATGACTATGTCACCGTTCTGCTACCTAAGAGCCAGCTTTCTGGTGCCTCCGCCACTTCCCCTGCCTTTAACCAGTCCTACGAGGCTCATAGCTCTTCCCAGAGTTATGGTAGAGGTAGAGGCTTCCACCGTGGCTCTAACCAGAACAAAGGCAGGGGAAGAGCCTTTCGCAGAGGAAAGAACTTCCGAGGCGGACGTGGAGGCAACTCCTCAAATCAATACTGAGGTGCAGCAGGTAGGGGGGAGGCTCTATGCCTTCCGCAACAAATGGAGGTTCAGTCCCTGGGCGTTCAGTATCATCTCCAAGGGACTAGGGTGGAGTTGGATTCAAGGACCTCCTCCTCCGAACAAATTTCGTCAACATTCCACTCCGGACCTGGTCGAATTTGTCCAGGATCTTTTACAAAAGAATGCCATACAAGAAACGAAACATCTGAAGTTTCAAGGTCGGCTGTTCAGTGTCCCGAAGAAGGATTCAGACAAGAGAAGAGTGATTCTAGATCTATCCCTTCTCAACTTGTCCATTCAATGCGACAAGTTTCGAATGCTTACCGTCTCGCAGGTGCGGACCTTACTTCCCCGTGGGGCCGTCACCACCTCTATCGATCTTACAGACGCCTACTATCACGTCCCGATAGCGAGACACTTCCGTCCGTACCTAGGCTTTCGCTTAGGGGACAAAAGTTACTCCTTCAAGGTGATGCCTTTCGGGCTCAACATTGCCCCAAGGATCTTCACAAAGCTAGCAGAAGTCGCTGTTCAGGAACTCAGGAATCAAGGGATTCAAGTAGTAGCCTATCTGGACGACTGGCTCATTTGGTCAGACACCTCCCAAAATTTGCCTAAAAGCCACTCACAAAGTCATCCATTATCTTCAATCTCTAGGCTTCCAGATCAACGTCAAGAAGTCCCGTCTTCTTCCAAAATCGAAGTTCCAATGGCTCGGCCTGCAATGGGATCTTATATCTCATACTCTGTGTCTTCCCAGACCCAAGAGGTTAGAGATTGCAAGGAACACCAAACGCTTTCTCCAAGACAAAGTAAGTTCCAGACGGCTTCAAGAGAAGATTCTGGGGTCCCTTCAGTTTGCCTCAGTGACGGATCTTCTTCTGAAGGCAAAATTGAAAGATATCAATCGTGTCTGGCGTTCGAGGGCGAACCGGAAGCTCCGGGACAGGAAAGTCCGCCTTCCTCCCATTCTACGGGAAAGACTTCTTCCTTGGACAAGAGCAAACAGTCTGTCAAAGTCAGTTCCCCTTCGATTTCCGCCCCCGGAATTAATCATTCACACAGACGCATCCCTATCAGGTTGGGGCGGCTATTCTCAGCTCAAGAAAGTTCAAGGTCTTTGGACTCCCTTGTTCCGCCATTTTCACATCAATGTGCTAGAGGCCATGGCAGTTCTTCTAACCATGAAACGTCTCGCTCTTCCCAAGAAACAACACCTTCGTCTGGTCCTCGACAGCGAAGTGGTGGTCCGCTGCCTCAACAGAGGCGGGTCAAAGTCAGGGCCTCTGAACCATGTTCTAGTAGCCATATTCTCCTTAGCAGCCTCGAACCGTTGGCATCTTTCAGCTGTCCACCTGGCGGGAGTCCGGAATGTAGTGGCAGACGCCCTGTCCCGGACCTCCCCTCTAGAATCGGAATGGTCACTCGATCTAAAGTCATTTCGGTGGATTCTCTCTCAGGTTCCCGGTCTCCAAGTGGACCTCTTCGCCACGGAATCCAACCACAAATTGAGAGTATATGTGGCTCCCAATCTAGACCCTCAGGCTTACGCCACAGACGCCATGTCACAGAATTGGGACAACTGGGAAAAGATTTATCTCTTTCCCCCGGTGAATCTTTTGCTGAAAGTTCTAGACAAACTGAGATCCTTCAAGGGACAAGTAGCCTTGGTCGCACCCAACTGGCCCAAGAGCAACTGGTATCCTCTCCTGCGGGAGTTGAGATTATACCCTCACCCGATACCCAATCCGGTTCTGTCTCAGATAGTACAAACACGCGTTGTGTACGCTTTCTCAAACATTCAGAGCGCCCTAACTTTATGGACTTTATGAAGTTTGCGGCTATGCATGGTGCCAATATTGATCCTCAAAACACCTTGTTCCTAGAATCGGATAAACGGGATTCCACCATCCGTCAGTATGACTCTGCAGTTAAAAAGTTGGCAAAATTTTTAATAGACTTAGACGTGATCTGTATGAACTTGAACCTTACAGTCACTTTCTTTAGATCTTTATTAGAATCAGGTCTGGCAGCCAATACTATCACCACTATTAAATCGGCTCTGAAAAAGATCTTCCTAGTGGGTTTTAACATAGACTTAACCGACTCTTTGTTAGCTTCAATTCCGAAAGCTTGTGCCAGACTGAAACCGGTTACTCGTCCTACCCCGGTGACCTGGTTCCTTAATGACGTACTCAAATTGGCTTCTGATACCATTAACAGTTCTTGTGATTACATGCCCCTTCTCAGAAAAACACTTTTTCTAGTGAGCTTGGCTTCCGGGGCAAGAATTTCTGAATTGGCAGCCTTGTCGAGAGACCCGGGTCATATTGACTTTCTGCCTTCAGGAGAGGTCCTTCTTTCTCCTAACAAATTCTTTTTGGCTAAGAATGAAGACCCTCAAAACAGATGGACCTCCTGGAAAATTGTTCCCCTCACGCAAGATCCGTCGCTGTGCCCTGTCACTACTCTTAGGTCTTATCTATCCCGGACCTCCTCTAACTCCTCGGGGCCTCTATTCGTTAGAGAACAAGGCGGTACCATTACTATTAAAGGGATCAGGCAACAAATTTTGTATTTTATTAAACAAGCTAACCCTGACTCTTTTCCTCTTGCACATGATATCAGGGCGGTTGCCACCTCGGTGAACTTCTTTCACCACATGAATTTTACAGACCTTTCCAGGTATACAGGGTGGAAATCACCGTCAGTGTTCAAGAAACACTACCTTAAACATTTGGAAGCCCTAAAATTTTCTACAGTAGCCACAGGGAGCGTAGTTACTCACGAGTAACTCAGGTTAATGCCTTGACTCTTTATCTCTCCCTCTTACCTGTCTCATTTATACCCTATTGTATTCGTTGGTCTCGCACCTGAATACTGTTATTATATTTGTAAATTTTATGCTCCTGAGTATCTGTATATATTATCACTCACGGCATTATTATACCTACCTTATTGGATTTATGTTCATATTTAAGATACCCTTATAATTGTTTTTTGGTACTCATCTCTGATTAAAGCATCCTGTATTTCTCTTACGCTTATGTTTTTTCCTTTATTTTGCAAGTTTGGTGACATTTTTCTCTTGTATAGATTCACTGGGCGGCACAGGTTCGAGCCCAGAAAAGGGATTTTGACGTAGGAAAAATCTATTTCTGGGCGAAGGACCTGTGCCGCCCAGTGAACCCTCCCAGCTCCTCTCCCTTGGAGTCTCCAAACTTTGGGTGCTAAGGAGTTGGGTTCTGAGCGGATGCATTGTAGTAGTACCGAGTGAGGTTGAACGGCTCTCCTCTATTGGGGTTCTCTGTCGTGGATTAATCTAAATAGTGCGGGACCTCTGGAATATACGCCCAATTTTATACCGACACCAATAGGTGAGCGAGCTAGTTAACCTAGCACTCCTTTACATTTTTTCTCTGGTATATTTAGCAGTAAATTACCTAAGAATAAGTGCTAAATGGAGCTTATTCACTGGGCGGCACAGGTCCTTCGCCCAGAAATAGATTTTTCCTACGTCAAAATCCCTTTATTAATAAAAAGGGAGGAAAAGGAAAGCCCACCAAGGCCATCCCCTGTCCCACCTAGTAACCAGAAACTTAATGCAAAGTTTTCGTCTGATGAAGCATTGTTACTAGGCCCTTGAATGCTTTCCTTTTCTTTTTTAATTATTTTATTAACAATTTTACAAAAAATATATGGATTGTAATTTAAAGACTTCAGGAATAGTTTGGAACTCTCCTGAAGTTAAATGGTAAAAGACATGTCATTATTTACATTACTATGATTCCAGCAATTATAGTTACGTTAATTCTTCCATGAAACATTAAATCATACACTTCAACAAGGAAAAAAATAATTAATACTTCTAGAATGGAAAACAAAGTAAAATCTAAAAGAATAAAAAGTCATGTTCAGGCCTTTGGGCAATTTCAGACGATCCATTACTACAGACACCTGAGGCTCACTCAAAAGCAGACAAGATTCACAAATGCCAAGTTGCCTCCCTGTCTCGCCCCATTTAATGCACATGATTGAGTCAGGTAAAAGAGAAGAGACGTGCAAGGCTACTGCCCTGACCATCCTTGCTACTTCCCCCAGCAGACAGTCAGATCGGACCGAAGTACGCATTCACCTTACACATGGACACCTGAACCACTTTAGTTGTGTAATAAAGTTCCCAAGAAAAAGCTGGAGAGCGAGTTTAACCCAAAACACTTAGCTAACGACACTATTCTTTTTTTTTTCTTTTCTTTTTAAATAACCCTATGGAAATGGCTTTCGTTTAACATGCAGACAGAGTTGTGAAACATATGATCCTAACTGAATATTTAACTACAGTCTGAGGTAAATTAAGTTTTACTTCCAAGTTAATATAGCTCCTAATGACAAGCTTACAACCAATACCCAAAACATATACAGTATTCTGAGAAACTAGTTTATGCCATACACACCTATATAATTAAATAAATTTAACCCCACTAGATACTATCATCACCTTCAATATACTATATTTAGCTTAAACCCCTTACTGCAATATACTATCTTCAGTATATAAGCCTTTATGATCATCTTATAATTCTTCGCTCATAATTCCTTACTATACTATCACTAGAACATATTCCCAGCATAAAGTATCTTCAGCCAATAATCACAGGAGATGATCCTTTATAATTCATTGCATATTTCTGCAGGTCCTCTGTAACTTGATATTCACTACAAATTACGGACAATATAGTATATGATCAAGTTATTTTTAGCAATTAAAATAATCTTATACTTTCTGGATTTTTGTCCTTGGCAGACTTTAGATTAACACAACCTGTAATGAAGTTTAGAATACCTTTTAAAATTACCAAAATGAGCTCAGACACAAGACAGGAGGAGATCACATTAGAGGAGTACGATATTCTCTATTGAAAACCGCAACAACATGAACAAATATTAAATAACCAATATGAATTTAGTGTTGTTTGGGACACGAACGTCTCTGAGCTCCCACATACCTTTCAATGTAAGGGGCTTGAACAAAAATACTAACGAAGGCAAATATATTCTTAAATTATCAAATACTTCATTTAATTTTCTATAGTATCCATCAATTCATCAACTTTTATTACATTTAAAATAATGATGAATTCATTACGCGTTTTAATTCAGAATAAAAAAAAGTTAGAATAATTTTCGTAATAGAGAAACACAGGACCAATAATAATAACTTCTATACAAGTTAACTAATATTAGGAAAATATTCACTTATAAAGAGTGAAGCATAAAACTCAAATCTCTATGAACGGAAACACAAATTATATTCTTCAATTAATTTCTTATGGGTGACTTTATGGAGACCGAAATTTTCTCCTTAGATAGTTCAATAAATCACATAATTAATACGTCCAAGCTTTAAATTCGAGAAAATAATCTTATATTTTAAAAAAAATATCTTTACAGAAATTCAAGTTGAACACAAACTTATGTCAGATATCTATAATATTTGGGCATATACTAAAACTTCAAGTTCTTTTTTAATCTAATAGGCTACATTAATAACAATATAAGACGAGTTATTTCAAAATTTTGAAATACCTAGTTTTCTTTATATGCTCTGCTTAATATATCTGACAATTCTACTCTCTTGGAAAATATTCTTTTGAAGAAACTCGAGTTTGAAGCTTGACAATGGGCTAAATTACTGAGTATTATACTTGCTAATTGGATAGAGGATATTTTTCTCCTTTTCACATAGTTAGATAAAAATTGCTTAGAAACTATGCTAGGTAAATTACAATGCAAAACACTCCATAATTCTACATGGAATTCTAACTCCCACTACTCTACAAAAAGCTGTAACTAAAATCCTTTCTGCTAAAAATAAAAACTGACTTCCTTTTCCATTTGGGGACAAACTCTATAGAAAAGAATTAGGCAAAAGAACGACCTAATTTCTCCATAAGAATCTCAAACCAATCACTCAATACTAGCACAACAATCACTCATTCCTTACAATGGAATTCTTAAAATTTTCATAGCACTGAATCCCAATAATAAATATTTGTAGATTTTCATCAAAAGTAAATCAGACATTGATATCAAGGATGAAACTTTTCTGGGTTTTAAATCCTATTGCTATACCAATATGCGATAAATGAGAATAAATGTAGCATAAAAAAACACTTGATCTTGTTACACCTGACAACGATTCAGTGTATAATATAATAATCTTAGTTTCAATACATTGGCAAGATATCTAACCATAAGGTTAGTTAAGGAATTTATAAAAGGAGTAATGCGGATTTTGAATAATTTGTATGTAGGGCATTAACTATATTCTAATTATTGAGAATTTTGCAAGTGTAAAAAAAATCTATGGGAACCCTGTGTTTGGCGATTTTTTTAAAAGGCAGACTTTATTAGATTTAGGAATATAGCCCAGCGTTTGGGCCTGTGAGGCTATTCAACACCCAAGCGCAACCGGGGGATGCACTTTGAAGTAATAGTTATAAACAGCTTGGAGGGAAGACGGAAGAGTGAAGGCAGGGAAGGAGGTAAAGTTGAAGGCTATAAAGCTGGTGTAGCTATAGTAGGGCGTGAAGAAACGCTGCCAAGACCCTCAATTGTAACGCCTACAGAGAATCCTGTGAGATGCACCGATGACACTTAACTATTCTGGTTTATGAGAGGTAGAAAAGATAGGGTGGTGTGAGTTACCTTATTTCTTTGTGTCGTGGAACAAAAAAGTAACATAAGGTAGCTAGGTTATGCAATATCCAATTTTCAATACTTTATTTTCATTAATATTGCAACTCCATCAATTAATTTTAATCTAATCTTATAATCCTCAATTTACTACTAAAACTACTCTAGCTTCACTGAGCTCTTGTGATCTCTTAATGGCAAGCAACTAAACAAAAGGGCGTGAGGACAGAAATAATTACTCACAAGGTCAGTAGTGGGTACTTTGCTTTTGGCAAGATTAAAACCTTATGGCATCGAAAGACATAACATTTAATATTGTACTGTAATATTTTAGATTTTACCCTCCTTCAATAAAGCAATTTGTAAATATCCCATAGCTATCAATGTTCTCAGTGTGAAGTATTTTAATCATTACAGCGATAATCAAAGTTGACACCCGTTTCATACAGGAGAAGTTGATAAAAGTTATCTAATGAATAAAAAGAAAAACTGGCCAAAATGCTAGGCAATCTAAAATACGAACAAAAAATCGCTACACAAAAATGTTGGGTATGCACCTGACCACGATTCAGTGTATAATCTAATAATCTTAGTTTCAATACATTGGCAAGATATCTAACCATAAGGTTACTTAAGGAATTTATAAAAGGAGTAATGCGGATTTTGAATAATTTGTATGTAGGGCATTAACTATATTCTAATTATTGAGAATTTTGCAAGTGTAAAAAAAACTAATACGTCTCTCACAATGTTATGAATTTTCCTCAAGGAATGATGCTGTTTAAAGACATGATTATTTCTGCACATCAGTATTGCATTAATCATAAAAGCAACCCACAACTCATGCATCTTTAGAATACATGTAATGAGGATATGCAAACGAAGCAATTTTATGAAAATGGAACTTTCATACCTTGATCAATGTAAGGAAATAGAAAAAAAAAAAACCTTTGCCATACATCCCTTAAAAATCACACATGAAAACACAAACCTGACAAAATTCTTTGTCAACGATTTATAAGCCTATTCTTCATACCAAATTAGTTTTCCCACCCTTTAAAGAATACAAACACACGCATACACACACCTGGACAGCTTTCCCGTCAATGATAACATATTCAGAAACTTATTACACAATTCATCTAAAAATGGTTAAAGTGTTAATTATCCCTCCTTTATGTCAAGGGCACAAACGACACGAGACAAGAAACAAAATGGAATTTATGAACCAAGCTGTGCACCTTTTCAGAGAGCCCAGGTATCTTGCCATAATAAAAAGCTCTGAAATGCAAGACTTGAAAATGACCTTCTTACCTAAATCCTTAAAAAAACTTACGTTAAATACACTTATTATCAATATTTAATATAGTAATTTGCTTACACTTGAACTTTGATTTTTTTTTTTTAATTTTAGAAATAATAGTTACCATCAATTACACATTAACTTCAAAAAAGAGCCTAAACATGTCTGAAGCACATTGAATCACAATCCATTTACATTAGATAGAGTTTCCACTACTTACATCACACAGTTCATAACAAATTTGATATTTTTGTCATTGACACAAGTGCAAACAATTTTTCTAGAGATGAAAATTAAAGTAAAAATACCTGTGCATTTGACATTATAACCTCCTACAATGCAACCTTCTTAAAGATTCTGAAATATTTGATTCAAATAAGATAATTCATACCAAACTCTAAAATCTGATAAACCATTACAAACTTAAAGAATTTGAGGCTTTTGAGCAAGGTAACAATGGCATAACATAGCCATAATTTTTTATGACTTTAGCTGTCAGAATAAAACCTTCACTGACAAGACAGCTGGATCAATAAGCAGACTAAAGTCCAACATGTTTACCAGTACAGATTGTAAGCCTTTGACAAGTAAAATATATTCAAGTTAAGACATTGATATACAGCTCTCAAGACACCATTAAAAGAAGGAACAACTTCTGTATATGGGAAATAAAATAACAGTCTAAAAGAACAAGTGATTAATCTAGTTAAGATCAGGATCTACCACATGGACTCTTTAGCCCTTTTTGTGGCGAGGAACAAATTGGCAAATGCTGATACTCAAAGAGGAGGGGGGCAACTGGAGACTCATCAGCCATATGAGGCGAGTCTTTGGTTTTTTAAACATTTCCAAATTTTGGGATAAAGGAAGGATCAAGGATGGGGAGTGAGAGATCTGAAATTGCAGGTGAGCATCGGGTTAAAATAAAAGAGAACTTCATAATTCAGCCTAATTTGAAAATGTGGATAAAATATCCTCTTACCTTTAACAATTATCATATTATTATTCAAGGTTTATTCATGTAGCCACAAAAGAAAGAGAGAGAGAGAGAGAGAGAGAGAGAGAGAGAGAGAGAGAGAGAGAGAGAGAGAGAGAGAGAGAGAGAGAGAGAGAGAGAGAGAGATATTACTAAATTACGTAAAATAGCTGGAAATTACAAAGGCTTCCTTAGATTTGCAGTGCCCATTAAAATGCATCTAGTTTATATCCCATCTATTTTGCACATATTCACAAATTACCTTTTATCTACACAATATAATTCCAAATTCTTCTCTCTCCCTTTAATTAAACAGAAACACTTTACACAAAGTCTTTCTTGACCCAAGAAATTAAAATTTTCATCTATCTATGCAATTCACTGCAGAAGTTTATCAATAATCAGCTGCTTGCTGAGGTCGCCTTCTAAAACTCTTAATTAACGAAAGATCCTTTCTAATATCAGTTAGCAGTAACACCATTTAGATTAATTTAATGTATGCCCTAGGTCAACAATAGTGACATAAATAAACGAAGCTTTAGGAATCGGCTTATAATAGCTTATTTCTTCTTTGCCTGCATCCCTTATTTCTCTTTACTAAAACAATACATACACTTTATCTAAAATACTTATTTACGTTAAATCCCCAATATCAACTTGAACCTAGGCTTTAATATCATCAATATTTACTCAGTGCTTTTTAATTAAAAATGTCTAATGAGCTGGACTCTTACTTCATTTCACAAATATTTCCTGACATCCTTTATTTCTCTTATACTTACATATTTCATCCTTCTATCAATCAATAAACCATAGCTTATTCTATCATTCACCAACATTCGTTTACACTGTCAATCATCCATAGTTCATAATATACAGTATTCAGGACTGGATTTGATTTAGGAACTTTGGCTTTAAAACTCATCTCTGGGGACTGTTGGGCCATTTCGTGCTCAACTCCGACTGGGGGATACCCCCTGCAGTTGCACTGTAGTTAGAGATAAGAGAATGGACAGAAAAATGGAAAAAAGGAAGCTGGAAAGGAGTTTAAGTAAAAAAATACAAAGCACGTGTAGGTTGGGCCAGAAGGAACATGCAAGTGCAGGTAGAGTCAAGGGGAACGTGAAAGTGCAGGTATGGTCAGAAGGAATGGGCAATTGCAGGTAGAATCAGAAAGAACTGTTAAGTGCAAGTAGGATCAGAAGGAACAATAAAGTGCCGGTAGGATCAGAAGGAACATGCATGTGCAGGTAGGGTCAGGAGGAACGTGCAAATGAATGTAGGGTCAGAAGGAACAGGAAAGTGCTGGTAGGATCAGAAGGAATGTGTAACTGCAGGTAGGTCCAGAAGAAACGTGCAAGTGCTGGTAGGGTCAGGAGGAACGTGAAAGTGCAGGTAGAGTCAGAAGGAATGGGGAAATGCAAGTAGGATCAGGAAGAACTGGAAGGTGCAAGTAAGATCAGAGGAACAGGAAAGTGCTGGTAGGATGAGAAGGAATGTGCAAATGCAGGTAGGGTCAGAAGGAACAGGAAAGTGCCAGTAGGATCGGAAGGAACGGGCAAATGCATACAGGGTCAGAAGGATTTTGTAAGTGCATATTGGGTCAGAAGGAACATGCAAGTGCATTTAGGGTCAAAACAATTGTGCAAGAGTATGTAGGGTCACAAGGAACGTGCATGTATAAGTAGGATCAGAAGGAACAGGAAAGTGCCGGTAGTATCAGAAAGAACGTGCAAGCACAAGTAGGGTCAGAAGGATAGGGCAGGTGCAAGTAGAATAAGAGGGAACGGGAAAGTGCAGGTAGGATCAGAAGAAACATGCAAGTGCAAGTAGGATCAGAAGGAACATGCAAGTGCAGGTAGGGTCAAAAGGAACGTGTAAGTTCAGATAGGCTCAGAAGGAACGTGTGAGTGCATCTAGGGTCACAAAGTAAGTGTAAATGCAGGTAGGGTAAGAAGGAATGTCCAAGTGCAGCTAGTGTCAGAAGGAACGCGCAAGTGCAGGTAGGATCAGAAGGAACATGAAAGTTTAGGTAGGCTCAGAAGGAACGTATAAGTGCATCTAGGGCCGGAAGGTAAGTGTAAATAAAGGGAGGGTCAGAAGGAATGTCCAAGTGCTGCTAGAGTCAGAAGGAACGTGCAAGTGCAGGTAGGATCAGAAGGAATGTGTAAGTTCAGGTAAGCTCAGAAGGAATGTGTAAGTGCACCTAGGGTCAGGAGGTAAGTGTAAATGCAGGTAGGGTCAGAAGGTAAGTGTAAATGCAGGTAGGGTCAGAAGGAATGCCCAAGTGCTGCTAGAGTCAGAAGGAACGTGCAAGTGCAGGTAGGACCAGAAGGAATGTGTAAGTTCAGGTAAGCTCAGAAGGAATGTGTAAGTGCACCTAGGATCAGGAGGTAAGTGTAAATGCAGGTAGGGTCAGAAGGTAAGTGTAAATGCAGGTAGGGTCAGAAGGAAGGTCCAAGTGCTGCTAGAGTCAGAAGGAACGTGCAAGTGCAGGTAGGATCAGAAGGAACATGTAAGTTCAGGTAGGCTCAGAAGGAACATGTAAGTGCACCTAGGGTCAGAAGGTAGGTGTAAATGCAGGTAGGGTAAGAAGGAATGTGCAAGTGCTGCTAGGGTCAGAAGGAACGTTGCAAAGACAATTAAGCAATGTTTACAATAGACAACTGGAGGTACACAAATGGCACTAAGCCCATACGGAGATATATTTCATTTCACATCTTGCTTTTCAATAACTTGAATCCAAATACCTTTATACTCCCCAACTGATGTTTCACAATGATATTGTTCAATGAATGTCCATTGCCCTATATTTCCTCATCCACCATTTGATCTATTGAGTTTAATTATCTAAACTCTCTATTACTTCACAAAAAGAAACGTAGAGAGAGAGAGAGAGAGAGAGAGAGAGAGAGAGAGAGAGAGAGAGAGAGAGAGAGAGAGAGAGAGAGAGAGAGAATGCCATCTGTTGCTAGGTAATACAAAATGTCAAAGGGAGGATAGGTAATGGGATGAAATTGGACTAATACTTAAGAATTATTCACACACGATAATGGAACAAAATATGTCTAATATTTAAGAATTGTTCACGCATGATGATAGGACAAAATTCGACTAATATTAAAGAATTGTTCACACAAGGTATTAGGACGAACTTTGACTAGGACTGAGAAAAAAAATTACACAAATGATATTGGGACAAATTTTTACTAATATTTAAGAATTATTCAAACATTATTATTCTTTATCTTGGACATATAAATCAAAAGAAGGATTTTAGTTTGTTTCCATCCTTATAAAGAACAGAATTGTAAAGGGGAATACATTTTTTAATATAAGGAAAACAAAGGTTAATCATTGTACACGGGTTTCCCTTAGCAATATGAAAAAAAATTAACAGAATATTATGTTTTTAATATTTTCTTATCCAAGACACAAAAGGGGAAGAAGCAAATTTCTCATCAGTTTTATGATCGTTTGACAGATAGCTTAGGAAGCAAAACTTAAGGTGCTACATGTGAGCAACATACCTTGAATTCCATTGAAGCAGAAGTTCTCTTTTAAATAGCCCCCTCAAAAGATAAAATCAAAATTATTAGAAATATGCATAAATCTTACATTCACTAATTACATAACTCTGGAGCCTAAAGATTGTCAAAAAGTCTGGAACTCTTGAAAACAAGATTGAAAAAGATGAAACTAGGACTTACTTGAACAGAAACAAGGAAATAATGGTTGACATGGAATAACCAACCTGATGGAGCAGATTATTCCATATACAAGAATTTGCTCTAAATAATTCCATAGGCAATAGACTGTTCCAAATAACTAATAGATCACTTCATTGTCCAATGAGTACCTAAGAGAACTCCCTAGACGTATTCTAAAATCTAAATGACACTAAAGACGAAAGTGTCCATAATTACTACCAAGACCAAAACGGGTCATGAATAATTGAATGAACAAGGAATAAGGTCCAAATAACTCCATAGACAAAGTGGTGTTCTGAATAAACCAGTGCATGCTACCGAAATATTCTGAAAACGAGGAAATATTCACAACTGGAACAGTGAATAAAATAGATGCTCTGGATAGCATATAGAATCAAGAAACACCTCGAATAACTCCATAGATAAAGTATTCCAATACTACTATAGAGACTAATTAGCCCCACAAATAATCTCAACAAAAACACGTAGAGCCTGTATTTCTCCACAATCCATGGCTAAGAAGATCCTCAAATAACTCTACAAATCAAGGAATGCTACAAAAGAAGTTTTAAGCAAATTGGAACTAAGGAATATAATCACCAAAGCTTAGCAGATCAAGTCATTACCAAGTAGCCAATCTTTGCCCAGAGAAAATAGAAAAAATAAAGGTAACTCTTCAATACATTTTTAAACAGAAAGCGCCCCCAAAAACGCCTGAATGCTAAAGAAAGACCTTTATACTATAAGTGACCGAAAATATATTTCTAAAACAGACTTATCTGGAAAAAAACTGTAAACAAGGATTGTCCACAATAGACTCTATAGAGTAATGGATGCCCAAAGTAACTCAACAGACTAAGGAACAAACACAAAGGATATCAATTTACTTACTGATGTCCTTAAGGTGAATATCCCTGGAAACCAACATGAGAAATTGTTGTCATTAAGAACTAGTTATTGGTTGCTATATATTTTACCACCCATTTAATTCTTCAGATATCTTTAAATAATCTAAATCCAAATTAAATTCCAATACTTTCTTCCAGTAACCATTAGAGCAAAAAGATTTATACTATTCCCTAAAGAGGAGACCAACAGGAAACCTTCAGTAAAACTGATATCAAAAGGAAACTAAGCTGAGAAATCATCATTACATCTCCGAACGAGATCCATATTTTCCATATAAAAACACAATAAACCTGTCATGAAAAGGGAAATAAATTTTAAGAAAGTCTTGGTTACTATGTTTCAGGACTTGATTACGAATAAATTTTCAAGCTAGATATCCTTTCAGTTTTGTAGAAAACCTAAACTCCTTAAAAATTTTACACTAGCATTTCCAACACATTAAACCAAAAACAATTAACCAATGATAAAATATCCACCTTCAGCAAGCTCCATGAAAGAGGACTCCTTAAGACTTTTGTTAAAGTATCAGACTATAGATTCTCCAAAATAATAACTTTCTGGACAGAACCTTTACATATAATCAGTTACTAACAACACAAACTGGATAGTTTAGCAAAGTTTACCACTGCGCGTTCAAACCAATCAATCAACATAAGGTAAGAATTATGATCTAACCAGACAAAGTATATCATGAGCAATTCTCCAGAATATTCAACATCATGAGAAGGCTTCACATCAAACAGAGCAGGAAAAGTGGAACTAAATTACCGCTACGGTAACATGGTTATTCACAGGAAAGGAGCATCTAAGCAGAGAACTCCATAAGACAAAACAATTGTTGTTATGCCACCAAGGTGCATAAGATGTGTTCCAAAGGCAAAGCTTAACAAACAACAAATATTTACAGAATAGGAAGGCCTGATGGAAAGTAAGGATAGAAACAAAACCTTACATCATAAGCTAAAAAAGGGATAAAAATCGCAAAATTGTTCATTACCTTCTCAATCTATCAGCCTTAGTCCAATATCCACAAGTGCCACCAAGAGCACGGTATCATGAGAATACAATGAGGAATAGACATGACTGTATAAAAAGATCTCACCCAGTAGGACCTCACCGGACTGAGAAACTGGTCAAAAGATGAACTTAATAAATATCTGGGCTTGAGATAATACATCGTTTTAAAGACATACATTATACCATATAATCATATTGAAGATTTTCTGTTATTATCATAAAAAGAGAAAATTTACTTAAATATACAACAATGTTTTTTGTGAAAAGCTAGCTATTTAACATTAGTACCAAAAGTTTTAGCTGATTCTAATTCATAAGTGTGTTTATCACTTCAAATACTATATAGAAATTATGGCAGACATACAAACATTGTGGTCAAATTAAATTTGAATTAAGTGGCAAACAACTGAAAATTGGATGACCATTTTCTAAAGTTTTGATAAAACAATGTATTACCAATGTTCTTTTATCTTGTATAAATACGAAAAAATAGTAAATGTAAATTTTCAATTGATGACAATACATTAGTGATAGTAAGATCTACTATTGAGGCTTCTAGTAAATTTAGTATGACACAATATAGCTAAAGACTAACATGGTGATCAAAGTTATTGAAGAAAATTCAGTGATATTTCAAGCTGCAAAATAAATGGAAGTACAACTTAACTTACGCTTTATTATTTGTTAAAATTTTCAAATGAAAAACTAACAGTAGTATTTACAATAGTTAAGACTTAATCAGTATAATGCAAAATGAAAGCTATATGGCACAGACCACAACATATTTTAGGATTTATAGAAAAATAGTTTTGTCGTTGAATTTTAACATCTGACTAACAGATTAATAATATTGAGCAACATCAGGGTACTTAGAGCCTCACTGTAAACAGATCTACACAAGAAGTTTGAAAATTATCAATTCTCCCCACACATAAAACCAGATCTTGTAGTTTTTCCCTTGAAGTCATAGATCCTGAATTCCACTTGGACAACAGAACAGAAGTTTTCTTGTGATTAATATTATTAATGGACATCACCATTATATCTGTCTTCAATCATCTATTAATCTCACACAAACAACCAACTGCATCCTGAAAAAACATTCTATTAATCACTCCTCTTACAATTTCGGACAAATAAAACACTTTAATAGGCAAAGTAAAACAAACAATAAAATATCACATAAAAAATGTTATTAGATGAGATTATAGCAAAAAGATAATTTAGTTTTTTCACAGCTATTCTTTAATGAAAATCAATAGAAACAAAAAGAAATGCATTCAATAGGTTCATTTTATAAAATATGTTTTGACGTGATCTAAATGAATAATATAGATTTTATATAAATAAAACAGATTTGATTCCTTTGTTTGTTAACAGGGGTAATCTTGGATGGAAACTAGCTTTAAGTCAGGGGAATTGGGGTATCAATTGGTATACAGAAAATTGTCTAGAAATTATAAGGAACGTTTCAAGTAATTGAAGGAGTTACATTTAGAATATTAGAACACGCAAGACTTCTCAATATGAAAGAAATTGATTTATTAATATCGATCAATGAATTATTATACCATCTATTGTTCTTTTCTTCAAACCGACTAACATAAATTAGTAAAATGCTCAATTTACAAAAGATCTAAGTTATAGAAATGTTAAATTTCAACATTCAACTGATTTTTTATGTAATCATTATGTACATAAAAACGTTCACTTAAAATTCCTAATCAGTTGCAAGAAAAGATATCGTGAATAAATAAACGCACTATCTGGAATGGTTCTTCACCTCTACTATCAACATTTTAAAAGAAACTCGTCTACAACCCGTATAGATTTGCCTTTTTTCGTATAGACAACTGATGGCTGAATTATTAAAATCTGAAATGTTACATGCCTCATATAACCTTTTTAAGATCCTTCTAGTTTTCACACACACACACACACACACACACACATATATATATATATATATATATATATATATATATATATATATATATATATATATATATATACATATATATATATATATATATATATATATATATATATATATATATATATATATATATATATATATATATATACTGTAATCATATACATACACATATATACTTACATATAATGCTAGTTTCTCAAAAAAATTCCTCTTTCTACTAATATTACTGATTTTAAACTACTGAATATAGTTTGTCATCCATCACACGAGCGGCTATTTTAAAATATTATCAGATAATTCTGTAGGTGATATCTAGTCATGCTTATGAACGAATCTTCAAAATATTCAGCAAGGAAATTTCCAATATACCTATAAAACACAGATTCAACAAAAATATAGAATTTTTACCATTAAGGATGATTCTATTGTAAGAAATTCCTTATGTTTATTCTATTTCTTGATGTTTTGATTAATTACCTTGAGAATTACAACCTTAGTATGGTCTTGTCAGCAAAACTGAACTCAAACTCTCACTTACCAGTATTTACCATGATTACCGTTTGTAGACTAACTTAAGAAGATCAGTTTCCGACCATTACTTTTTTTATTCAAAACATTTAATGCTATTAAATTACTGAACAGGAAGAACCCGCAAAAAGTTGAATTTGCTTTGCATTATGCTTACCTTACACAATTCCATATATCATGAAAACTACCTACTCGAAACAATAAAAACAGCTCTAGTAATAAGACTTAATCTGAAGTTCTTCCCCTTAATATAAGCTATAGGGACCAATCTTATGAAGTACTTTTTATGTTAAAACCCCTGCCATCGAGACACTTAGAAAAATGGAGTAACCTAACTTTACTACCATTCTTATTTGATATATCCTTCGTCTCTCATGAAGACAATACATAGGTCTAAGGATGATTGACTCCTGGTTAGATTTCTTGCACCTGACTAAGAAAAGGACTCCGCTAAAAGTTCTTGTGATGACTGAGAATTAGTTATACCTTCTAATCAGAAAAAGAAGCAGTGAAAATTTCTTCGTCAAAAGTTACTCTACAACCATATCTATTACACTTTACATGGTACCTACAATGTCAATCTTAAGAAGATATCATTTATATGAATACAATGTTAAGTAGAACTACATTCTATCCTGAAGATTTTTTTTTTTTTTTTTTTGGCAAGAATAAAATCCACGTATGACAACGCACTCAACACGGTATATTTCCCTTATAATTTATACATTAAAGATTAAATAAATATGTACATTTAAAACCTTAACTGGGGACTAAATCATTCCAATCTAAACCTGTTAACATTCGGTGCTGGGTAAAATGCCAACGTTTATGTAAGAAGTCACTTAAAAAGGGATTTTGACGAAGGAAAAATCTATTTCTGGGGAGACCTGTGACGCCCGGTGAAAAGGGTCTTTCTTTACACTTTTCTGATATAAATCTTCCAAATATACCAGAGAAAGATAAAAGCATGGAATGCAGAGGTTACTAACCTCGCGCGAGCACCTTGTGGGTGTCGTGTATACATCAGGGGCGTGTGAAAACCACTATTCACAGGCTGGACTTCCATTTAGATAATTCCTTCATCAAAGGGAAGGGCCGTAACAGAGGCCCTAGAAACCACACTTGGACCACGCCACCGACACCCAACACGAGCGCCCTCTAGGACATCCTTCTGCAAGAACATATGGCTTGGCAAGGAAAGGGTGGGTCCGTACAAAATAACCGGGAAGGGTTTCACCGGGCGTCACAGGTCTCTCCCCAGAAATTGATTTTTCCTTCGTCAAAATCCCTTTTCTGGGTCGACCTGTGACGGCCGGTGAAAATGTACCAGAGAATGCCTTCCAAGCCCAATAAAGTAATTACATAATGAGGAGAATACAAACACCATGTGAGACAATAATATAATATAATACTGTAAGTAAACATAAAATTACAAACTAGCCAAAGGACATAGGGAACGTAAGGCTAAATAAATATGAAGACAAGGAAACATCTGAGTGTCCAAACGCAAAAGGCATCAAACCTTACATGTCTAAGCATATCTAAACATTAAAGGAACGGTAAATACAATAACAGTTAAACCATAGGAATTAAACATGGTAAATATGTTATTTTTATTAATAAAATAAATTTTTGAATATACTTACCCGATAATCATGTAGCTGTCAACTCCGTTGCCCGACAGAATTCTATGGAGGGATACGCCAGCTATCACAATACTAGAAGGGGGTGTATTTACCAGCGCCACCTGTGGCCAGGTACTCAAGTACTTCTTGTTGACACCTCCTCAATTATTCCTCGGTCCACTGGTTCTCTATGGGGAGGAAGGGAGGGTCGATTAAATCATGATTATCGGGTAAGTATATTCAAAAATTTATTTTATTAATAAAAATAACATTTTTCAATATTAAACTTACCCGATAATCATGTAGCTGATTCACACCCAGGGGGGTGGGTGAAAAACCAGTGTACAAGACTAAAGGATAGCTAAGTATCCCGTATTTCATATAATCAGTTATCCACAATAACAATGAAATAATAAGTACCTGGTAAGGAAGTCGACTTGAACCGTTACTCTGCCTTTAATAAGATCGTCTTCCTTACTGAGCGCAGCGTTCCTCTTGGGAGGCTGAATCAACTCAAAGGTGCTAAAGTATACAGGGCTGCAACCCATACTAAAGGACCTCATCACAACCTTTAACCTCGGCGCTTCTCAAGAAAGAATTGACCACCCGCCAAATCAACAAGGATGTGGAAGGCTTCTTAGCCGACCGTACAACCCATAAAAAGTATTCAAGAGAAAGGTTAAAAAGTTATGGGATTATGGGAATGTAGTGGCTGAGCCCTCGCCTACTACTGCATTCGTTGCTACGAATGGTCCCAGGGTGTAGCAGTACTCGTAAAGAGACTGGACATCTTTGAGAAAGAATGATGCGAACACTGACTTGCTTCTCCAATAGGTTGCATCCATAACACTCTGCAGAGAACGGTTCTGTTTGAAGGCCACTGAAGTAGCCACAGCTCTCACTTCATGTGTCCTTACCTTCAGCAAAGCAAGGTCTTCTTCCTTCAGATGAGAATTTGCTTCTCTAATCAGAAGCCTGATGTAGTAAGAAACTGCGTTCTTAGACATTGGTAGAGAAGGCTTCTTGATAGCACACCATAAGGCTTCTGATTGTCCTCGTAATGGTTTTGACCTTCTTAGATAGTACTTAAGAGCTCTAACTGGGCAAAGTACTCTCTCCAGTTCGTTCCCCACCATGTTGGACAGGCTTGGGATCTCGAACGACTTAGGCCAAGGACGGGAAGGAAGCTCGTTTTTAGCCAAAAAACCGAGCTGCAAGGAACATGTAGCCGTTTCAGATGTGAAACCTATGTTCCTGCTGAAGGCGTGGATCTCACTTACTCTTTTACCTGTTGCTAAGCACACGAGGAAAAGAGTTTTTAATGTGAGGTCCTTAAAAGAGGCTGATTGGAGCGGTTCAAATCCTGATGACATTAGGAACCTTAGGACCACGTCTAGACTCCAGCCTGGAGTGGACAACCGACGTTCCTTTGAGGTCTCAAAAGACCTAAGGAGGTCCTGTAGATCTTTGTTGGAGGAAAGATCCAAGCCTCTGTGGCGGAAAACCGCTGCCAACATACTTCTGTAACCCTTGATCGTAGGAGCTGATAGGGATCTTACGTTCCTTAGATGTAACAGGAAGTCAGCAATCTGGGTTACAGTGGTACTGGTTGAGGAAACTGCATTGGCCTTGCACCAGCTCCGGAAGACTTCCCATTTAGACTGATAGACTCTGAGAGTGGATGTCGTCCTTGCTCTGGCAATCGCTCTGGCTGCCTCCTTCGAAAAGCCTCTAGCTCTTGAGAGTCTTTCGATAGTCTGAAGGTAGTCAGACGAAGAGCGTGGAGGTTTGGGTGTACCTTCTTTACGTGAGGTTGACGCAGAAGGTCCACTCTTAGAGGAAGAGTCCTGGGAACGTCGACCAGCTATTGCAGTACCTCGGTGAACCATTCTCTCGCGGGCCAGAGGGGAGCAACCAACGTCAGCCGTGTCTCTTTGTGAGAGGCGAACTTCTGAAGTACCCTGTTGACAATCTTGAACGGCGGGAATGCATACAGGTCGAGATGGGACCAATCCAGCAGAAAGGCATCCACGCGAACTGCTGCTGGGTCTGGAATCGGAGAACAAAACAAGAGGAGCCTCTTGGTCATCGAGGTAGCGAATAGATCTATGGTTGGCTGACCCCACAGGGCCCAAAGTCTGCTGCAAACATTCTTGTGAAGGGTCCACTCTGTGGGGAAGACCTGACCCTTCCGGCTGAGGCGATCTGCCATGACATTCATATCGCCCTGAATGAGCCTCGTTACCAGCGTGAGCTTTCGATCTTTTGACCAAATGAGGAGGTCCCTTGCGATCTCGAACAACTTCCTCGAATGAGTCCCTCCCTGCTTGGAGATGTAAGCCAAGGCTGTGGTGTTGTCGGAGTTCACCTCCACCATCTTGTTTAGCTGGAGGGACTTGAAGTTTATCAAGGCCAGATGAACTGCCAACAACTCCTTGCAATAGATGTGAAGTGTCCTTTGCTCCTGATTCCATGGTCCCGAGCATTCCTGTCCGTCCAGTGTCGCACCCCAGCCCGTGTCCGATGCGTCCGAGAAGAGACGGTGGTCGGGGGTCTGAACAGCCAATGGTAGACCTTCCTTGAGAAGAATGCTGTTCTTCCACCACGTTAGAGTAGACCTCATCTCTTCGGAAACAGGAACTGAGACCGTCTCTAGCGTCATGTCCTTTATCCAGTGAGCAGCTAGATGATACTGAAGGGGGCGGAGGTGGAGTCTCCCTAACTCGATGAACAGGGCCAGCGATGAAAGTGTCCCTGTTAGACTCATCCACTGCCTGACTAAGCATCGGTTCCTTCTCAGCATGCTCTGGATGCATTCTAGGGCTTGGAAGATCCTTGGGGCCGACGGACAAGTCAGAAAAGCTCGACTCTGAAGATCCATACCCAAGGAGACAATGGTCTGGGATGGAACGAGCTGAGACTCCTCAAAATTGACCAGGAGGCCCAGTTCCTTGGTCAGATCCATAGTCCATTTGAAAATCTCCAGACAGCGACGACTTGTGGGAGCTCTTAAAAGCCAGTCGTCTGACGGAGCCGGACACAAGATCATGATACTGCTGCACAGTCTGTGAACTGTCAATCATGGGCAAGCGAGGAAGTACAGTGACAACCCGAATCTGTCTAGACTGTCTGGATCGTACAGACAACTCCTTAACGGGTTGCTGAGGTTGCCGCACTGCGTCACAACAAGTCACTTCTGTTGGTTGTTGAACGTCTTCCCCGTGACACATTGACTCCGTAAACAAAAAATCCTCTAACAAGGACTAAGCTTGGACTGCATGTCATGCAACACAGCTCAAGGTCTATGGGAGCAGGTGTGGTAACAGACGGGATTAGCGACTGAAGTGGAACCATTACCTTCCCTGTAAGCATGTTATGCTTAAATAAAAGTCCATAAGAGGTTATGCAGCTAAAGGCTCCCTCCAAATGACAGAGTCCTCAAGGGAATATCAGAAGGAGGGAGAAAAGAACTTTCTCATCTACAGGGACCTTATCCTAGAAAAGCTAAGTTCTCTGAGTGAGGGTTCACTGGTGCAAAAGCAGCAGACTAGAAGGCAACGTTATGAAACTGCTTGACAGTCTAGTGAGTTGGCAACAACCCAAGATGTGTTGAGAAGCATGCGGTAAGGTAAGCAGAGCATGATGAATGCAGAGTATGCTGTATGCAGAGCATGCTGTATGTAGAGCATGTTGTATGCAGAGCATGCTGAATGCAGAGCATGCTGTATGCAGAGCATGTTGTATGCAGAGCATGCTGAATGCAGAGCATGCTGTATGCTGAGCATGTAGTAAGCAGAGCCTGCTGTAAGCAGAGCCTGCTGTAAGGAAAGCAGAGCGTGTGCATGGCGTTTAACATTTCTCAGAAATTCCATGACCAGTGCTAGAGTGCTTTATGCATGCTTGCATGGGGTTTAAACCATGGTATGAAAATGGAGATAAGGTATGCTGAACAGCAGAGTCAGAACGAGCTGGAACAACAATAGTTGTGGTTTCCTCTTCAAGACTCCGTTGAGGGAACACCTGAGGCTCAGTCTGCAAAGGCTGAATAAAAGACAAGCAGAAGGAAAGCGCATGGGTGGAGGAGGCTGACTCCTAGCATGAGTGGTTGAACCCAAGGGTAGCGCTTGCTGAGCGGTTGGCGGAAGCGGAGTAGCAAGTTCCAGTTCCTGTGGTGTGAGCGGAGCGCGATGAGGAAGAGGCTGCGCAGAACAAGGTAAATGTCTCGCAAGCTGAGGCTCCTGAGGCGCAAGGCTAAGGTGTTGTGGTGCTTGCCTTGTGGAGGGTTGAGCTCGCTGCAGCGAGAGCTGAGGAGACTGACTCATGGACGGGAGAGGTTGTTGTACCTCAACCGAGTGTTGCATCACTGGTGGAGCAGCAAGTGGAGGAGGAGGAAGAGAGGTATAATCCTCCTGATCCCAATGTAAAGGTTGCCTTAAGGAAGGCGGAGGCTGAACACCACAGGGAACAGCAAACTCAGCACGTGGCTCAACATCGTACGCCTGGCAGGTGGTACTGCGAACAGGCGGAGAGAGCGTAGGCGGAGGGAGTGTAGGCGGAGGCGGAGGAGTAACACTCTCAGCCCGACACTCACGCATAAAGTCCGAAAGCTGTGCTTGCATGGACTGTAGTAGAGTCCACAACATCGTACGCCTGGCAGGTGGTACTGCGAACAGGCGGAGCGAGTGTAGGTGGAGGGAGAGTAGGCGGAGGCGGAGGAGCAACACTCTCAGCCCGACACTCACGCATCAAGTCCGAAAGCTGTGCTTGCATGGACTGTAGTAGAGTCCACAACATCGTACGCCTGGCAGGTGGTACTGCGAACAGGCGGAGCGAGTGTAGGTGGAGGGAGTGTAGGCGGAGGCGGAGGAGCAACACTCTCAGCCCGACACTCACGCATCAAGTCCGAAAGCTGTGCTTGCATGGACTGTAGTAGAGTTCACAACTTGGGGTCGGCAGACACTAAGGTCTGCTGAGGTAAAGCCTTAACAGCCGAGATCTGTTGCGGCAGAACCTTACTCCTCTTAGGCGGAGTGTAATCAACTGATGACTGAGGAGAGTCAGAGCTAACCCAATGACTGCATTCGGGTTGTGAACTTTAACTTCGTACGTCTGGCATAGGTCTGGACTTAACGTTTAAGAGGTCTTGAGACCTGAGACCAGCGTTACTCTGCCTTTATTTTCTCCCCTAATCTCTTCTGCAGACGAGCAAAAAAAAAAGGGCTCAATCGTCTGCGGGTGGGAGTGACGGTCTCGGTAAGACACGCCCACAACCACCGAGGATACTTCTGTGCGCCGATCAAGGCCTGCTGAACCCTTATGCCCTTCGACATTGCTTCTCCCCTGGGCTTGGGAGCTTGCAAGAGGTCCCGGACTGGGAGGACGACTGGCGCGCACAAAAGTACCCTCACGCACTAATCACTTATCACTTTGATTTCTGTTTGCACTTATTTCACTGAACTCGAAACTTTAAGTGGTTTGTACCTGAAATACGCAATTCTATCCTTTCTCAAAGTTAGTAACTGCGAAAACAGAATTACAATGTAACAGAAAAATCTAATGAAAGATAATTCAGTGGCTGGAAAGAGACTAAACACTAGATCACTCTAGAAACGTTTAGTTTCTTCCCCTAAAGAGACTAGGGAGAAGAGCAAAAACGATAACGACGTTACTCGTACGCCTGGCAGGCTTGAATGAAACGTTTATCCTCTTTCTCCCTCCGTCTCTATCTCTCTCTCTCTCTCTCTCTCTTGACTTAGAACCTGAGAGAAGAGCCCAATCATATATATCGTTAAAACATATTATTGTTAAAGGAAAAAACTGAAAAGTTCCTTTATTAGGATCAAAACCATTAAGTTAAGAAAGAATGAACAAAACGCTAGACACGGTTACTCTTACTGCAACGTGAAACCGTGAACATTCTTTCTCTATCGTAACGATAGAGTGCAAGTTGAACGTTCTGAACGTCAACAACTGCAGAGACAAAACAAAACGTTAGTTCAACTTTGAAAATAGAACGAGACTATCAAAGAAATTCTTTCAAACTCTGTGGCGGAAATAGCATAATATGTTAACAGGTAAAACCGAAATGACGGGCTCAAAGTTTATTAACTTCGGTAAAAGACCGCCTACTATTAGGAAGGTCGAATATAAACAAATATAAAAATTAATTTTAATGAGTTTATAATAAAAGGAAGTTAATCGAAGAGGCCTATAAGAGGCGGAGAGATATAAAATAAATCTATAACTTTTGTTAAGCAAAATTAAGAAAGAGAGTCTATACTCTCTTAGACACCAACACTTCCGTCTAAGGGAAGGGTCGGCCATTGAAAGGTGAACGAGAGTTCATACTCTCTCGTCACCATAATTAATCAAATTAATTCCAAAAGCTAACTAAGCTAATATAGAAGTTTCCAGTAAAGCGACAGCCGAAATCAAAGAGAAATACTTCACCAAAGTCGTGAAAATACTCCAAGAACATAAGCGTATCCCAGAACGTCTTGCCGGAAGCACGACAGAGGAATAATTGAGGAGGTGTCAACAAGAAGTACTTGAGTACCTGGCCACAGGTGGCGCTGGTAAATACACCCCCTTCTAGTATTGTGATAGCTGGCGTATCCCTCCATAGAATTCTGTCGGGCAACGGAGTTGACAGCTACATGATTATCGGGTAAGTTTAATATTGAAAAATCTTAGGGCTAACGAACCACCCAGGAGAGTGGTGACGTGGTGTGAGTGGCGGGTAGGAGGGAGAAGGGAAGAGATGGAAGAAAGGAAGAAGAAGAGATTAATGGGGAGAGATAAGACTCCCCGCTGCAACCGTTGGGTATTTAAGGGCCTGTAAGTTCTTTAGATAGTGGCGTTTAAAAACCATAGGAGATTTCCAACCCGTATATTTTTTAAGGTCATCAAAGTCCATGTTCTGGAAGTAATTGATGGAGGTAGCTACTAACTGTATATCATGAGCATGGGGAAATGATTCCGGATTAGCATGTTTAATGAAGTAGAGGATTTGTTGTCTGATACCTTGAATGGAAATAGTACCTCCTTGTTCCCTGATAAACAAGGGGCCAGACGAGCGGGTGGCAGTTCTAGCTATAAAGGCCCTGAGAGTAGTGACTGGACACAGAGAAGGATCCTGGGGAAGAGGGATAATCTTCTAAGGGGACCACCTATTTTACGGATCCTCATTTTTAGCTGGGAAAGCTCTGTCTGGAGAAAGGAGTACTTCGTCTGAAGGGAGGAAATCTATGTTTTCCGGGTTTCGTGAGAGAGCTGCTAGTTCTGATATTCTAGCACCTGAGGCCAAAGCCGTTAGAAATAAAGTCTTCCTAAGAAGAGTGATATAAGAGCAGGACTCATTGTCCGTGTCCGACGCAAGTTTAAGGACATTGTTCAGAGACCAAGAGACCTTTTGTGGCCGAACCAAAGGTCGAGGCCTAGCACACGCTTTTGGAATAGATGAGAAATAGGAATCAGCTAGGTTAATGTTAAACCCAACAAGGAAGATCTTCTTCAAAGCTGACTTGATGGTGGTTATAGTGCTAGCTGCTAGGCCTTTGTCAAATAGGAACCTAAAGAAAGAGATGGCTAAATTCGGAGACATACGAGTATGGTCTGAATTCTTTAGGAAATCTGCTATTTTCTTAACGGCCGAATCATATTGACGAATTGTCGAGTCCCTTTTGTCTGATTCGATGAAGAGAACGTTTTCCGGGTCAATGTTTGCGTCTCTACGAGCTGCAAACTTCATGAAGTCCACAAAGTTAGGGTTTTGGCTATCCTTGAGGAATCTGACACAGTCTGAGTTTGGATTACTTGGGTCAGTTTGGGGAATGGGATCCGGAAGGGACGGAGTTTCAACTCGAGGAGGAGAGGAAACCAACTGATCTTTGGCCAGTGAGGTGCTACTAAAGCCACTGCCCCCCGGAAGGAGCGTAGTTTGTGTAAAACTTTCATTAGAAGATTCACTGGGGGAAATAGGTAAATCTTCTTCCAATGGTTCCAATCCAGGGTTAATGCGTCCATGGCATAAGCCTGAAGGTCCAGGTTTGGGGTCACATAACAAGGAAGTTTGAGATTCATCTGAGTTGCGAATAGATCTACCTGGAGGCCCGGAACCAGCCTGAGTATCCAACGGAATGAAATTATGTCTGGAGACCATTCTGATTCCAGTGGTTTCGTCCTGGATAGTGAGTCCGCTATCACATTCTGGACTGAGTATCCACCGGAATGAAATTATGTCTAGAGACCATTCTGATTCCAGTGGTTTCGTCCTGGATAGTGAGTCCGCTATCACATTCTGGACTCCCGCTAGGTGAGTTGCTGACAGGAACCAGTTCTTTTCTGTTGCCAAGGCGAAGATAGTGACCAGGATCTGATTCAGGTTGGGTGACTTGGATCCTCCTCTGCTGACGCAGTGTACTACGGCTGTGCTGTCTGACACTACTCTGATGTGGGTTGACCTCGGAGGAGAGAGTCTCTTCAGGGTCAAGAACACTGCCATGGCTTTGAGAACATTGATATGGAACTGTTTCATGGCGGGTGACCAAGAGCCCTGAAACATCTGATGTTCGGAGTAACCCCCCCCCCCCCCCATCCACTCAGAGACGCGTCTGTATGAATTGTCACTTGTGGAGGTGGGAATTGTAGAGGAACCGATTTGTCTCTTAAAGGTACTGTAGCTCTCTTTCTCCAAACTCGATTGATGTCTTTGAGTTTGGCTTTTAATAGGAGATCTGTTACTGAAGCGAATTGGAGAAGGCCGAGGCTAAGGCTCTTCTGGACACCTGTTCGTGTTTAAGAAAATTCTTGATCTTGGAAGCTATTTCTCTTACTTTTTTGGAAGGAAGAGACAGCTTGTGCTTTGAAAGGTCCCACTGAATGCCTAACCATTCGAAGTGGCCTGATGGTTGCAGGCGGGACTTTTGGAGATTGACCCGAAATCCCAGGTTGGCGAGAAATCGAAGTACTTTCTTCGTAGTTCTGTTGCATTCCAGGGCCGACCGGGCCCAAATGAGCCAATCGTCCAGATAAGCAATGATCTGTATCCCTTGGTTCCTGAGTTGTTCTAACACTGCCTCTCCCAGTTTCGTGAATATCCTGGGAGCAATGTTGAGGCCGAAGGGCATGACTTTGAACGCAAAGGCTTTCCTGCCTAGGTGGAAACCTAGATAAGGAGAGAAGTTTCAAGCTATTGGTACATGATAATAGGCATCGGTAAGATCGATAGAGGTGGTGACGGCCCCACGGGGAAGTAAGGTCCGTACCTGAGAGATAGTCAACATCCGGAACTTGTCGCAGAGAATGTAAGGGTTTAGCTCTGACAAGTCCAGGACCACTCTCAATGCCGACGAGCCTTTCTTCGGAACTGTGAACAGGCGGCCTTGGAACTTCAGTGATCGAACCCGTTTGATTGCTTTCTTCTTGAGTAACTCTGTGGTGTACTCCTTCAGGATTGGAGTGGGTTTCTGGAAGAAGGTCACTGGTGGAGGAGGAGAACCTTGTGACCATTTTCACCCCAAACCTTTGGAGATTATGCTGTGAGCCCACGGACTGAAGGTCCAATGGTCTCGAAATTGGTAAAGTCTCCCCCCTACCGGGACCACATCATTGCGAGGGAGTGAATCTAGGTCCTTTCCCTCCCCGAGCACCCCTTGTCCTAGGTCCGCCTCGTTGGTGGAACTGTCTTCTACCCCTGTAGCTTCCTCTCTGGTGTCCACGAAAGGAACCTGAGGATTCGTAGCTAGGGTTGTATGCAGGCGAGGGCATCCAAACGGGGTTGGGTTGTGTACCTGGGGGAGCAGTGAGGTAGACCACCTGTTGAGGGGGATTCGGATGCAGAGACGTCGAAGCAAAGGGAGACTGTGATGACGAGTGGGTAACTGACGATTGATGGTAGTGACCCCGATTCGTCTTGTAAGGGGTAAATCTCTGCTTCTTCTTGAAGAAAACTTGCTTTTGGGCTTCAACCTTCTTTTTGGCAGTGAGGCCCCACCTCACGTGCAAATTTTGGTTTGCTCTCGCAGCGTCTTGCAGAACCTTGTTCACCTCCTCTTGAGGGAAGAGGGTTTTACCCCAGCAGGAGGAAGCTATCAGCCTGTTCGGTTCATGTCTGATAGAGGCCTCAGACAGAACGTATTTCCTGCAACTAACCCGAGCAGACCAGAAATCGTGTAGGTCGATTTGGTAGGACAGGGACAGGTTCTTCATGAATATCCGAAACAAGGTCTCAGTCGGATAAAACGAGGCTAGGGACTCCGTGAAGGTAATGGAGTGGAGAGACCTAGCTAACCTATTCCGTGCCTCAAACTCAGTCTTGAGAAGATTCTCCGGTAATTTGGGAAGCTTCTCGGAAAACAGAGTAGAGGCGCAGTCTGGGTCTAACTTCCCTACTGTGAAAGTAGAGGAAGCACCGTCCCAGGTAGTAGAGGTACTCGGGATGAGCATGGAGGTGGGGTCCGTCTCTTTAAGAGCCGGCATGGCAGAACCTTCTTTGACAGCTTGAATAGTAAGATCTGTCAATTTATCCGTAATAGATAAGGTAATAACGGGAGCAGTTGTAAATATGGTGTAGGCCCCTTTGTGTGGGGTGAGCTTGGACAGCTTGGGCCTGCTCTTTAGGAAATATTACCGTTTCCTTCGGTACCTTGTCTAACCTAACCAAGGCATGCTCTTTCAAACGGACGAAGCCGTTGAATGGGAATTCTAGTCCCAGAGGGTAAAATTCTAGGTCCTCTAGAGGGCGGGTGCCTATGCCATCCAGAGTTATGGTACCATCTATATATGGAGCATGTAAGGCAAACCTCCATGGGTTGTTTTTATCGAAGGGGGGTAACTTCGATGCGTCTGGGGCTGAAGGGGGAGGCATCTGAGTTCCTGAACGGATCAGATTCGCCACCATATCTTTGAGCTCCGTCATAGCTCCTTGGCTTGCCCTGGAATGTTGTTGTATCTGCTGTTGTATCTGCTCTTTAACAATATCCCTGATCAGGCCGGCGGGGAAGGAGGGATCCTGAGCACGACCCGCTGATGAAGCCCTAGACTTAGCGGACTTCGTCTTTTTAGCAGTCACGGTTTTATGCAAAGTAATATGAACATCAGGATCCTTTGAGGGTCCAGGGACCGGTGACGCAGATAATGGCAAATCTGAAGGCCTAAAGGTACGTAGTGGCTTCACCTTGGGTCGTACAGGAACGAAGGGATCCCGAGGAGAAGCCGTAGGCTTATCAAAGCCGTGGAAGGAAGAGGTAGAGGAAGGAGTGAGAGATAAAAGGGGGTCCACCAACTCATCACCACCTACCTGCTCATCCATGGGTTCGACGTCCAAATCTTGAGAGGACACGTCCCCCGCCAATAAAGCTTCCTCTTCCGTTGGAATGGTTGCCTTAACCGCCTCAATTAACGGGGCCGCTGTCTCCGGTGGAACTGCCGCAGTAGTAGAGATCCATCATCAGTCTGAAAGAGGTGAGGGGATTAGTGATGAAGGAGAAGACCGTTCTCCGCAATAAGCGATGTATACATATATAAAGAACAAATTAAATCATTGCCAAAGGATACCAAAAGGAACAAACTAGAACCAACTTACATCATCGTTCAGGAGTAGGGAGGACAGCTCGTAGCAGAGCGTGCATGACTCCGGGAACCATACCATGTAGGGGCCTTGTCCCGGTCCCCGAGAGAAGGATATGGCGCAATGCGCATGGGACCGGCATTGGTCATGGCCCAGGGGATCATTAAAGGCAGCGGGTCAGCCCTTGGCAGCGCAGCGGACCTTCTGTAAAAGAAAGGAGACATAAGTCTGGATGTTCCTTGAGACTCTGGTCAGTGAACAGATCAACCAAAAGAATCTAGATAACATTAATTATGTGTGCATAACATGGTTCTATAATTGATAGCTAGAGCTACAAGTTAATATATTAAAGCAAAATCAGAATAAACTAATGTACACTGCGGATTCACGGACGAGCCGAGGATGCAGTGACAGGTCTGTAACCACGTAACATGTAACTATAAACATCAGCGGTAAGATAATGTTAACCTCAATGCTGACCGTCTGTGTGATCTCCGGTGAAGCCGGAGATCCGGTGAAAAAGGTCCGTAATGATGAAATTGTGATTAATCATGAAAAAGGTTCTTGTGCATAAGGCCGAAGCCGGAGTCCGAGTGCAGGGGTTCACCGTTGCACTCCAAATATCTGACTAGTTTCCAACTCAATGAGTATCCATTATAGCGGAGTAGAACTCAAGGCGGAGAGGATGAACGTTCCGAACCTACTCCCAAGGCGGAGCGGGGAGAGAACGGAACTATGGGTGGCGGCATAAAGCGAGCCCAAAATAATGACTCATACACGAACGGGACCTATTAATAATGCTAGCTATATTAACAGTAACCACATAAATAAAACGTAAATATCATAAACCCGTAGAAGGAGAGGGGGGAGGGATAACTCGTGAGCGTATAAAACGGTAAAAGGGAAATCCACCTCTCTTACTCGAGATTAAGAAAGAAAACGAGAGAAAGGGTAACTCGTAACTGTAGTAACAGAAAACGAGAACTCCATGCTCACGCTCTCATGGTTACATTATAAAGAACCAAAAGCACACAATAATATGATATAAGAATAATAATAAAATTGTAATAACCATGAACGAAGAATAACGACTGCGTAACAGATAAATATAAAGATATAGTCTAAAAATGACCGCCTTCCCGAGGCGGGTACTTAAACTATAATAAAGCCAAGAACGTTATTCTTCGTTCATCCAAATTGGACTTGCTAGCAAAAAATACCATAGTAAAAACAATAATAAAATAATGATAATAATAATGGTCACAAATCGTAAGTGATATAACCTAGATGACAGAGTACAAGATGGGCAATATTAACTTGAAATACCAGCGAAGCGAACAACGCCACAATGGCTGCCGACGCCGAGGAAGGCCAAGCTGCTCCCAAATTTAAAATCCACATTACTGGAAAGAGAAAAAATGCCCAGTACTGTAAAATGCTGTCAAAACAAACTATGGTACTTAACATTGGTAAAGGTGAAGTAGCAGCGTCATTCATGATGAATTAAAGCCAAAAACGGGAAAAAACACAAGAACACAAACAAAAACGACTAAGCGTGCAAGTCCAAAACAGAAGGATGACCTAGAGGGCGCTCGTGTTGGGTGTCGGTGGCGTGGTCCAAGTGTGGTTTCTAGGGCCTCTGTTACGGCCCTTCCCTTTGATGAAGGAATTATCTAAATGGAAGACAGCCTGTGAATAGTGGTTTTCACACGCCCCTGATGTATACACGACAACCACAAGGTGCTCGCGCGAGGGTAGTAACCTCTGCATTCCATGCTTTTATCTTTCTCTGGTATATTTGGAAGATTTATATCAGAAAAGTGTAAAGAAGGACCCTTTTCACCGGGCGTCACAGGTCGACCCAGAAAATAATTTGGTAATTTGGTTGGCTTGTGTTATTTTCCATTGAACCTGGAAGTCTAGGTCTATTGACAGAAATAGTTATACTTCAGCGCTGAAAGGAAAACTGTAATATCCATCAAACATAACTTGTTACAGTAATCAAGCAGCTGGATTTTCCTCAAACATCAAACAAGGGGGTAAAATTAGTTTATGATTCATTTTGAAGCGTATGGGAAGGGAAATACTAGACTACAATAATCTATATTACTCTTTTTTTTTGGCTAAAATGTTATGAATTTCAAGGCAATATTACAATTAGTAATTACTAGACCTGTATCATACTACATGTTTAAGAAATATGGCTCTCTATGTCCCTAAGGCAAAATGTTTAAAATATATGATCGTGAAAGTAAACTATATACCTTATATTATATACTGCTTCACTGATAAGATTTTTTGTGAATTTACCTTTTGAGAAATATTTGTATATCTAGAATGACCTGACAGTATACAGACATGAAACTAATAATGTATAGTAATAACAAAATTTATGACCATCTTATAGCAAAATAATTTGAGAACAATCTCACTTTCAAAAGAATTCCTGCTGCACTGCACTTTTTCATATAGTTTATTATGCTTAACACTATACTGTACACTGTGCATAAGCTCCCTTCTAAAGATATTTATTACCTATTCTGTTACCTAACTGAGGTGTAAACTTCTGAAAAAAATTAAAATGATGAAAATTTTAACTTATCTTTCAACTGAAGTTACTTAGATATTACAGCCTCCATCCCAGTTATCAGCTTTGATTTAGATATGAATAACTTGATCTTATGCCATCAGCATTCTTTTAGCTTCCATCTCCTTTCCATGTCATTAGGGAAATCGGGTTGCCCGCTCAAAAGTTTTTTTTTTTTCGTTTACTGGCTTCGGCTTTTGGATTTCAAATGTACAGGTAAATAAACGCATCTGAAAGAAAAATAAAATATCGTTATTCCAAATATTCTCCACATTCAAGTCATAACCTGACTCTTTATGGTTAATTTGATACATAAGAGTCACTTTTTGGTATTATCATGAGAGTATCAAACATATTCAACTTCATCTCTAGAGATCAAAATAATAGACACTTTTTAACCTTAAACTTGACCATGCTGTTATGTTCTTAAAAACATCTGAAGGAAGAACAACACTAATAACCAGATTTTGTGAGAAAAACAACATGGATAAGACAAAGTTCAGCTTGAATGATTATTCAAAAGTATATTAACAGCCATACATAATATATTATTGGTGCTTTTATGTCAACCACATTTTTTAAACAATGGTTTTATAAGTACATACTATTCTTAATAAGATTACCAGTATCATCATTGCATTGGTAATATTGCATCTAAAGTATTAAGATGCGAATAAGATTAAATCTATACAGTAGGTGAATACAGTGGAACCTCTACATCCGAACGTGTCTACATCCGAATTTTCCAACATCCGAAGTAAAATTCGAGCAAATTTTTTACTCTACACCCGAATTTTATTTCGACACACGAAGTAAGCAATTTTCGTCGTACCGATTGTATCCAAATTTTTCGACACGCTTAGTACAATTCGAACACGTTCCGACTCTACACCCGAATGTTTTTTTCGACACCCGAAGTAAACAATACTCGTACGCGTAGTCGGTGCTCATAGCGCCTGAAGTGTTTTTTATTTCCGCCGATAGAAGGCAGCACATCGACCTCGGAGGGACGCTCAATTAGCGCGGCTTGGGTCAGTCCTCTGTTCTCGTTGGCTTCTTGCGGTTGTGCTCTGTGCGTTCTGATATTAACTGTGTTTTAATCGTGATTTTTTACGTGCATCCATTAACGATAATTTACGTAAAGTATGGGTCCCAAGAGGCTTAGTTTTGCCAGTGGTAGTGGTAGTGGTGAGAAAAGGAAGAAGGAAATGCTTTCTATAGAAATTAAGCAGGAAATTATTGAAAAACATGAGCGTGGCATCCGCGTGAGTGAACTTGCTAAACAGTATGGTCGTAATATGTCGACGATCTCGACAATCCTTAAACAGAAGGAAGCTATTAAAGCAGTGAAACCTTCCAAGGGGATCACTATAATTTCCAAACGCCGTACCCCTATCATAGAAGAGATGGAACGACTTCTACTAGTGTGGATTAAGGATAGAGAGATCGTTGGCGACACCATCACCGAAACCGTTATCTGCGAGAAGGCGCACGCCATCTTTACGGACTTGAAGGAGGAGAGCTCTGGGGGTGATGCTGGGGAGAGTTCAACCGAGCCTTCCTCAGATGATTTCAAGGCATCTCGTGGCTGGTTCGAGAAATTTAAGAAACGGTCCGGGATTCATTCAGTTGTTCGCCACGGAGAGGCTGCTAGTGCGGACACAAAGGCTGCAGCTGACTTTGTTAAGAACTTCGAAAAGATCGTAAAGGAAGAAGGCTACGTAGAGCAGCAGGTGTTCAATTGTGATGAAACCGGGCTGTTTTGGAAGAAGATGCCGAGTCGAACCTACATCACTGCTGAAGAGAAGAAATTGCCTGGGCATAAGCCAATGAAGGATCGGTTGACTCTTGCTCTATGTGCCAACGCTAGCAGGGACTTTAAAGTCAAGCCCTTGCTTGTTTACCATTCTGAGAACCCTAGGGCCTTTAAAGCACACAACGTCGATAAGGATCAGCTTCATGTTTTCTGGCGATCCAACTCGAAGGCCTGGGTCACTAGGCAATTCTTTGTGCAATGGGTAAACCAAGTTTTTGGCCCTTCTGTGAAGAAGTATCTTCATGAACAGAAATTGCCTTTAAAGTGCCTGCTATGCCTTGACAATGCACCCGCTCACCCCCCCGGACTTGAAGATGATATCTTCGATGAATTCAAGTTCATAAAGGTGCTGTATCTTCCACCAAATACCACCTCTATCCTCCAGCCCATGGACCAGCAAGTCATCTCTAATTTTAAGAAGCTGTACACCAAGCACTTATTCAAGCAGTGCTTTAATGTCACGCAAAGCACCAACTTAACTTTGCGTGAATTTTGGAGGGGCCACTTCAACATCGTGCACTGCTTGAAGATCATAGATCAGGCTTGGGTGGGATTAACTCGACGGACCCTCAATTCTGCATGGAAGAAGCTGTGGCCTGATGCAGTTTCTCCCCGAGATTTCGAGGGTTTTGACCCCGAACCTGATCCCGTGGTTGGTGCAGCGGAAGCCGTAGAGGAAATCGTCTCCCTTGGCAAGTCCATGGGTCTGGAGGTAGACGCAGATGACGTTACGGAACTCGTCGCCGAACATCACGACGAACTGACGACGGATGAGCTCAAGGAACTCCATGCTATGTCAGAGCACATGAGTCATGACGAGGAAGAGAGCGAGGAGGTAGAACATGTGTTAGGTTCAGCGCAAATAAAAGAGGTGTTAGGAAAATATCAAGACGTGGTCGACTTCATCGACAAATACCATCCAAAGAAATTGCAGATTTGTCGTGTAGTTTCTCAATTCGATGATGTTTGCCTAACTCACTTTTGAAACATTCTGAAAAGCCGTACCAAGCAATTATCTATCGATGCTTTCTTTAAAAAAACTGCGAAGCGAACTCGCGATGAAGAGGATGTAAGTGAACCGAAGAAAACGGCAAAGAGTGAAGCGGAAGAAAGTGAAACACAGAAAACGGAAAAGAGTGAAGCAAAAGAAATTCAGTCAATTTTAAATGTAAGTGATAGTGATTAAAATTACGTAATCATCAAAGAGAAAAAAAGAAAATGTAAAAAAAAAATATAAAATATAAAAATAAAAAAAAAATAAGCTAAGTTATGTTAAAGTTCACTTAGTGTGAGTTAGAATAAGTTACGGTAGTGTTACGTTTATCGTAGTTAACCTCTCTACCTCCTCGCCGTCCGTCCGTCTCCTCTCTCCTCTCTGCGTAGCAAAGACGAACAACACCTGCGCTGGAGTTTCTAAGGTAAAGTGACGCTAAAAACCCGTTTCTTATTTATCATTTTTTTGCTAATTCTTCTTATATACATGTCTATTCTTCTTATTTACATGTCTATTATCTAATTTAGTGTTCATTATTCTCATGGGAAAATTATGTGTAGTAGTTTATTAAGAAGTTATCATAGGTTTTTGGGCTCAACCACGGATTAATCCTATTTCAATGTATTCTTATGGGAAAATTCGTTTCGACATCCGAACAATTTCTACATCCGAAGTTGGTTCTGGAACGGATTAAATTCGTATGTAGAGATTCCACTGTATATAATTATGTAAAATTATATTTTTCTGGTAGGCTATAATAGATGGCCAATATTAAAATCTCTTCAAATACTTTAGCTATCTGTAAAAGTTTCAAAGAACTCACTACTTCAGTACTTGGATTTAAAGTCAGCCGGTTTTAATTTTTCTAATAGAT
Organism: Palaemon carinicauda; assembly: GCF_036898095.1. Classification (NCBI taxonomy): domain Eukaryota; kingdom Metazoa; phylum Arthropoda; class Malacostraca; order Decapoda; family Palaemonidae; genus Palaemon; species Palaemon carinicauda. The sequence continues at coordinate 104,013,304 of NC_090739.1, read as the reverse complement.
AGTAGCAAGCCAATTATAGATAAATTGTTGCTCTCATCTGCTATCAGACCTTATCTATTGCTTTTTATTGATGTGTTGTCAAATAATTATGGAAAAGCCCAAAATGTGAGTTGGTAAACAAATGATATAAATCTTTTTATATCATATGATATCCCCCAACAGATACATAAAATGAGAACTGTATAAGTATGATTCATTGACACTGGTCATATGGAATGTTGTTATAGTCCGGAAGGTCATTCAGCCCAGAAATGAAACTAGGGGAAACCCTCTCATATACACCAAAATGTAAAATTTGATAGATGTTGGACAGAAGGTTACAAGAAAGGCAGTTGGAACGATGGCAGCTTAGGATAGAAAGAGAACGTCGATAGAGGAGCCAGGGAAACTGAAAATCCTTAATTCATGCCTGTAATGCATTACATGATGACAGTGTGCCTCAAAGGACATTCTGAATAATAGATCAAACATTGCGGTAAAACAAAAAGGGACAACACAATATTGATGTAGAAACCTGTTACATAATCCATTAATTTTATGAATGAAACGGGAGGAATTGAAATAAAATAGAGGTAATTAAGTCTCCCTAACTATACCTGCATTATGATATTGCTTTCTGTTTTTCACAGGGTACCAGGTGTGAAGTTGGCAAAGATTATAAAGTTCCGGTTTTTTTATATAGATACAATTATAGCATTCAAAGGGTAAAAACAGGCAGTTGTAATTTTACATCGTTAAGGAGTTTGATATTCTGTGACGAGCTTCTTTCAACTACACAGCTTTGGAACAGATTTTATTTGAATTTAAGCATTAATAATGGACAACTTTTCAAATACCAAGTATCAATGGTTTATTGGCTAATTAATGTGATAACTGACTATCTCAAAATAAATCTTTTCCATTTGACTCCTCTTGAAAGCATAACAAATATTCAAACATGAAAAGACCAGCAGGAATCACAAAATTTCCTTTCATGTTACATTCTGAGGCAAATATCTCATATACAAAAATCCATGTTTCCCTGCTTATAATCACTGGATTGGATAACAACTATTATATTGCAGCATCCACTCAACAAAGTGCTTAATTCATATATTAATGAAACCATCTTTACAGTAATAGAACTACAACACAATACTGTATACGCATGACTCAAATATTAGTACGGGGGCCTCTTGATGGGCCTGAGAACATGGGTGATGTACCCAGCAGGTAGCTTGAGCTCACTATGAAGACCAGGCTGTTTGAAGCTCCTCATGATTATAAAAAACTCCAAGTAACAGGAAGGGTCTCAGCTCTTTAGTTTAAAGACCTGGCTCAAGGCTGAGTCATATTATTTCATTTCCGAGCCTGAAAGCAGCTTCTCCTGGCGAAAGTAGATGAGCACATCATATATCAGGTGAAGAAAGGCTCTGACCAGAGAAATAACCACTTTACAACATTAATCGTATTAGATAGCATAGTTTGTTTGGTAGACGTGTGCAGAACATCAACGCAGATAATCCAGACTTCTCCTGTGCAGTGCTTGAAGATGCTATATAATCTTCATCCATAAAGTGACAGAAATGTAACCAAGTTGTAGTACCTCTGCAGGTGTAGCTGGCAAAGCATGTTGGGCTGCAGCGGTAGATATCTTTGTTCCTATACTATGAGCATCCACAGATCTGGGTACCCTTCGGTGTGTCGCCATTTGGGAGCCACCAGCCTTACTCTGATATTCAGAGTAGTCAGAACCCTGTTGATTACTCTACAAATCATGCAGAATGGCTGAAAGGTATGGATCTCGGTGTTATCCCCAGGATGATGAAAAGTGTCCACTAGAGACTATGATGTATCAGGGACTGAAGAACAAACGATCATAAGCATTTTGTTGAACTGGGTGGCAAACATTCTATTCAATAAGGATCTCCACAATCAAATTTTCCTTGCAACCAATGGATGAATGAACCATTCTGTTCCTATGACTTTTCTCTGGCAATTGAACTTGTCGGCAATTGCAATCCTCTTGCCTGGAATGAATCTTGCATACTTCTCCACTGCATTATTGAACACCTATGTGAGAGCCTGCTTTGTCAACTCATAGAAAAGCTGTGAAAAACTATCGCTTTACTTGTAGCTTTCAGCCACTAAAGTCATGTGTTGCTCATCAATGTAACTGAGTGCTGCCTTCATCTTCAACAGGTTGATGTGCAGGACCTTTTCTTTGTCGGACCAACAAACTCTGGTGATATGGTTCTTCATGTGTACACCTCCTTTCTTCTATGGGTCTATGAACAGCAGCGGTTCTAGAGGACACTTCAGAAGAGCCCCCTTGATAAAGTTCTTGTCTTCCAATCTCAACGGTAGATCGTCCTGTATCTTCTCCACCAGAACAAGAAGGTGGGGTGTATTGTTGGCAGCTGACCAGTGTCTCATCTGACACCACTGCAGAGATCGCTGGAGAAGACCGTGAGTAACAAGCTTCTAAAAAGATGAGGTAAATCTAAGCAGCTGTTGCCACTGTCAAGTCGGTAATTCTTGCTGGGTAAGAAAAAGTTGCAATACCTTCCTGAGTCTGCTGATATTGTCTGATGGGGAGACTCGTGTTGTTGCTATGTGTATCAGCAATCCTGTGTACTCTATTCTCTGGTTGGGCATGAAACTGGACTATTCCATATTTACCACAATCCCCAGATTGTAGCAGAACATAAGAAGACTGTCTTGGTGCTGAGGCAAATGCCTCCGACAAGAAGACCAGTATCAAAGTGTACAAATGCCAATATCGTTAGCACAAGCTAAAACTGCTGAGAACACTCAGATGAAAAGTTGTGGTGACGTAGCCAGTGCAAAGTAACGAAATTTGAACTGGTATACCTTCCCTCGAGACAAAGTGAAGGTACTTCCTGTAGGACTGATAGATTGGAATATAAAAGTAGTGCACCTTCCCCATGAAAAGAAAGCATAAATTCGTTCCTCCTGATGGCTGCTCACATATTGCTTGCCCTCTTATCTTGAAAAAAGTCTGCAGGAAAAACTCTCTTAAGGGGAGAGATTGATTACCAGTCCCCAATACCCAGTGAATTCTCCATGAAGAATAGGTAACTGTAAAAGCCAGGAGAATTATCTAGTACAGTTTGCAGTGTATCCTTCTCCAGAATTTTCTTCACCTATGCCCGAAGAGCATAGTTTATCCAGAAGCTGGGTGATAAGACAAGAATGAATCTGAGTCTGAGTGAGGGAGGATGAGAGCCAATGAATGGGAGGGGTATCATTCCTGAAGGAATTATTATTATTATTATTATTATTATAATTATTATTATTATTATTATTATTACTAGCCAAGCTACAACCATAGTTGGAAAAGCAAGATGCTATAAGCCCAAGGGCTCCAATAGGGAAAAATAGCCCAGTGATGAAAGGAAATAAGGAAATAAATAAATGATGAGACCAAGTTAACAATAAATCATTCTAAAACAGTAACAACGTTAAAACAGATATGTCATATATAAACTATTAACAACGTCAAAAATAGATATGTCATATATAAACTATAAAAAGACTCATGTCAGCCTGGTCAACATAAAAACATTAGCTCCAACTTTGAACTTTTGAAGTTCTACTGATTCAACTACCTGATAAGGAAGATCATTCCACAACTTGGTAACAGCTGGAATAAAACTTCTAAAATATGACAAATTCGTAGATAATTAGTATTTTTCCTAACTATACAAACCTTAGCTATTTAATATGGGTATTACTTTCGGCATAGCTGAAATGACGAGCCATTAGAATTTTAACGAGGGATTACTACCCCCTCGCTAGTTAGCGAGGGGGTAGGGAGGGGTAGCTTGCTACCCCTCCCCCCCTCACACACCTGTGAATACTTCACTTTACTTAGAGGTAGGACTTCCCGGGGGACAGGGCTGGTGGGCAAGTTTGATTAAATAGCTAAGGTTTGTATAGTTAGGAAAAATACAAATTATCTACGAATTTGTCATTTGTTCCGTAACTGAAATACAAACCACGCTATTTAATAGGGGTGACTCAACCCTTAGGTAGGGTGAAAAGTCCCAGCCATACAGTATCCGAGTGTGTTAGTACTCAAAGATAAGGAGTCCCTGCACCTCGCAAGTGCCTTGCTCCGCAAGGACCGCGGGCTACTTAAGCTTTTGTGTGAAGGAATGAAGTGTGACTCGTCCTAGGAAGTTGACCTGAAGACCTTTAGATGGAATTCCAGGATAGGACGCTCCCAATACCACCTGGTAATGGTATGGGGACGTGACAATATTAACATAATATTAGGAACACACGGGAACATGGTTTACATGCAGTGGTTTGAGGTCAGCTGTGCAGAGAACCCAGGATGCTGCTTTCCCCAAGAGAGGGGAGGATGAAGAAAAGAATAAGGGCCAGGCATACCTTTTCATTCATGCAGACTAAAACCGGGTAACAATGCCCTCAACCATCTGCTACTTGTCCATTAAGGAGCCTGAGGTTTAAACCAGCTGTTGTGCAGCCACCACAGGGCTGATAGAGAACGTATCGAGCCTCCTGTGGGTCACGTCTTGCAGGTAGTGGGCTGTGAAGGTCGTCTAATGCTTCCAAACCCCTGCTTGTAAAACCTGCGTCACTGAGTAGTTTCTCTTGAAGGCCAGGGACGTAGCAATGCCCCTGACATCGTGTGCTCTGGGGCGACGTGACGGAGGAGGGTCAGTATTCAGGGAATGATGGATAACCTTGCGAATCCATGCTGAGATAGTGTTTTTATTGACCTTCCTCTTCGTCCTTCCAGTGCTAACAAACAATGCCTGCATCCGCGGACGAACTGCAGCTGTTCTCCTAAGATAGAGCCTCGGACTCCTCACTGGGCACAGTAGGAGATGGTCTGGGTCATCTGTTACAGAACGAAGACACGAAATCCAGAAAGAGTCGAACCGAGAGTCCGGCACTCCTGGATTTTGAGTCTTAGCTACAAACTCAGGGACGAATCTGAACGTTACCTCCCCCCATCCTCTTGAATGGGCGATGTCATACGAGAGACCACGAAGTTTGCCAACTCGTTTGGCCGAGGCCAAAGCAAGTAGGAACACCGTCTTCCAAGTCAGGAGGCGATCAGAAGCCTGGCGTAATCGTTTGAAGGGAGGTCTCTTAAGAGACCTGAGAACTCGAACCACGTTCCATGGAGGAGGTCTCACTTCCGACTGAGGGCAGGTAAGTTCATAACTTCGTATGAGTAGAGAAAGTTCCTTTGAGCCTGAAGGCAAGACTTAAGGCTGAGCGATAGCCTTTCACTGCCGAGACTGAAAGGCGCATTTCCTCCCGCAAATACACGAGAAACTCCGCTATTGCTGGAATAGTGGCATCGAGTGGAGAGATACCCCTTCCACGACACCAACCACAGAAAACTCTCCACTTCGCCTGGTAGACCCCTGCAGATGACTTTCGCAGGTGTCCAGACATCCTTTCCGCAACTTGTTGTGAAAAGCCTCTCTCTGTGAGGAGATGCTGGATAGTCTCCAGGCGTGAAGCCGCAGCAAAGCTACGGCTTTGTTAAAGATGTTGGTGTGTGGTTGATTGAGTAGCTCGTGTCGTGGAGGAAGTTCTCTCGGGAGTTCCGTCAGGAGCTGCAGATGGTCTGGAAACTACTCTGCGTGATGCCATAGCGGAGCTATTAAGGTCATAGGCAGGTTGACCGATATTCTGGTCTTGTTGAGCACCCTCCTCATCAGACAGAACGGGGGAAAGGCGTACACGTCGATGTTGCCCCACCATTGTTGGAAGGCATCTTGCCAGAGTGCCTTGGGGTCCGGGACTGGGGAGCAGTACAGCGGAAGCTTGAAATTCAAGGCTGTCGCGAACAGATCCACCGTCGGGGAACCCCACAAAGTCAGGACTTTGTTGGCTACTAGACGATCCAAAGACCACTCGGTACTCACTATCTGTGATGCCCTGCTCAGACTGTCGGCGAGCACATTCCTCTTGCCTGGAATGAAGCGAGCTGATAGTGGAATCGAGTAGACTTCGGTCCATCTCAGTATCTCTACTGCAAGATGGGATAGCTGCTCTGAAAAGGTACCTCCCTGCTTGTTGATGTAAGCCACTACCGTGGTGTTGTCGCTCATCACCACCACGGAGTGACCCGCCAGGTACTGTTGGAACTGTTGAAGTGCCAGGAATACGGCCTTCATTTCTAGCAGATTTATGTGAAGGCACTTTTCTGATTCTGACCACAGGCCTGAGGTCCTGTGGTTCAGAACATGGGCCCCCCACCCTTTCTTTGAGGCCTCCGAAAACAGCATCAAATCTGGGGGGAGGACGAGAAGATCCACTCCCCTTCGTAGGTTCTCGTCTGTCACCCACCACTGAAGGTCCGTCCGTTCCGCAGGACCCATAGGGACCAAGACGTCCAGGGAATCGTGTCCTTGATTCCACCGGGACTTGAGTCGCCATTGCAGGGATCTCATACTGAGGCGACCGTTTGGAACTAGACGGGCCAGGGAAGAAAGGTGACCGAGGAGACGTAACCACAATTGGGCTGGGAGTTCTTCCCGTCTGAGGAAAGGGTCTGCGACCCTCCTCAGCCTTGCTATCCCGTCGTCTGATGGGAAGGCTTTGTGGAGATTGGTGTCCAAGATCATATCTAGATATACCAGTCGTTGAGTTGGAAGCAGAGAAGACTTCTCGAGATTTACCATGATCCCTAGATCTTGGCAAATTCCAAGAAGCTTGTCCCGGTGTCGAAGAAGGGTCGACTCCGAGTCTGCCAGGATCAGCCAGTCGTTCAGATAACGGAGGAGATGGATGCCGATCCTGTGTGCCCACGAAGAAATCAGGGTAAACACTTTGGTAAATACCAGAGGTGCTGTGGAGAGACCGAAACACAGCACCTTGAACTGGTAGATCTTGTTGTCAAGGCTGAATTTTAAGTACTTCCTTGAAGACGGATGAACTTGGATCTGGAAGTACGCGTCCTTCAGGTCCAGTGTACACATGAAGTCTTGTGGTCTCACTGCAAGTCTGACCGTGTCTGTTGTCTCCATGCTGAACGGAGTTTGTTTGACAAACCTGTTCAGAGCTGAGAGGTCGATGACTGGTCTCCAGCCTCCAGACGCCTTCTTTACAAGAAAGAGTTGACTGAAGAAGCCTGGGGAACCGTCGACGACCACCTGAAGAGAATCCTTCTTTAACATGGTCTCGACTTCTGCCCGTAGGGCTTGCCCCTTTGCCGATCCCATGGCATAGGAGCTCAACGACACTGGATCCACTGTCAGGGGAGGTAGAGATGTTGTGAACGGGACACGATATCCCTGACTGATTACGAAAATCGTCCAGGAATCGGCCCGGAGTTGCTGCCACCTGATCGCGCAACTTTGTAGGCATCCCCCCACTGGTGGACATGCAGGGGGATTGCCAATCCTAGCGTTTGCGGCCTCGGCCACTCCCTCTAGGATTTTTCCCTCCCTTGGAGGACTTTCTGCCTTTCTTGTCTTTGACAGGAAAGGGCTGCTGTTTCGACACCGTCGTCTTTGCTGCCACTGCCGGTTTCGTCGTCTTGGATGGGCGAGGCTGTTGAGGTGCTGGAGGTTTATAGGGCTTTGATGTGAGAGCCCTCTGGAGGAGAGAGTCCGGATTGGATTTCCTCCACCTCTCAGCTGCCTGTTCCACATCTTTAGGCTCAAACAGATTCTTTCCTAAAAGGGAAGAATGTCTGAGCCTGCTGACTTCGACGGCTGGGACTTTCGAATGGAACCTTTCTGCCACCGCATCACGTCGTTTTAAGATGGAATTGGCCCACAAGTTCGAGACTTGGTGGGCCAGAAACTCAATGGTGCGGGTGCCCGAAAGGAGGAAGGTCTCCAGGGCTTTCCTGGTGCTCTCCTTAGACAGATCCTCGGATCGCAACAGGATGCCAAGAGACCCCAGCCAGACGTCCAGCCACGAAGTAGCCTGCATGGCACACTTCGCAATGTTCTCCTGACTTAGGATCTCTGTCGCCGAGAAAGTCATTTGCCGGCTAGAGAGCCTCTCTAGAGGGACTCCCTTGGTAAGCTCTTCCACAGAGTGGTGCTAGGGAAGATCTCAAAGTACCTCCTCTGGTGGATACGAGGAGGAGGGAGGAGCTTGTTGCCAGCAGTGGAACGGCTGGAGGAGGCGAGTTCGGAGAGCTGGCCCTCAACCTCATCCCTGGCACTCTTCACCCCTCGGGACCAGGGCAAAGCCGCACTGGCCTTAGCGGGCTTCTGGGTGCCAAAGACTCGGTCCAGGACCGTTTCCTTGCCCTCACAAGGAGGAATCTTAGGGTCCTGGAACCAGTTGAGATGCCTCATCAGGGTCAGGACCTGCCAGAAGGCATGCTCTGACTCCTGTTGCTCTCCTCCTGGAGAACTGGCAGCAAAGTCTCCCATCCCCAAAGGCTCTACTTGGGGGGACACGTGGACGTTCTCCGCGGGTCTCGTTGGCTCTGGTCGAATCCTAGAAGACGACTTAGGAGCCAGCTTGAACCTGGAAGAAGTTACCACGACTTCTACTCCTCTCTTCCTCTTCAGTGGGGTTGGAGCTGCCCTTGATTTGAGGCCCAACTCAGAGAAGGCAGGCTTGACAGCCTGAACGACAGCTCTGATAAGGGACCCAAACCATGGCTGCTTACTGACAGATGCTGTGTCAGAGACTCCCTCTGGAGGGAAGAGGATCGGGCGATCCTTCGGAGTAGACACTACAACGGGGCATGCCTGAAAAGAAAGGGAAGAAGAAAAGGTTGGTTCCTGGACCTATCTGAAGACTTCCCCTCCTCCTGCGAGCACGCTGATCTGCGCTTGCCAGGGGGGAGGGGGGGGGACGTGAAGAAGACGACCTGGATGCTCTCGTTCCTGAAGCCTCGCGCGGGGGCTCGCGCTGTGAATCCAGATGGGAATCGTGCCGGGGTTCGCGCTGGCGCTCGTGCGATGGAATATTCCCTGGTTCAAGCCCGGGCGCGCGGAGATGAAGGCCTGGGCGCGCAGGCGAGGGAGCGCGTGGGCGCCCGGGCGGGGGCGGGCGAGGGCGCGAGCGGTGGCGCACAGGTGAGCGATGGCGCGCAGGCGAGCGATGGAGCGCAGGGCGCGTAGGTGAGCGACTGCGCACAGGCAGAGGGTGCGCGTGGGCACGCAGGCAATCTATGGCGAGCAGGCGAGTGGGCGTGCTAGCGAGCGATGGCGCATAGGTGATGGTGCGCGCAGGCGCGCAGGTGATCGATGGCGCGCAGGTGCGCGATCTGGCGAAGGCAGAGGGTGCGCAGTAGGAACAGCGTAGTTGCGCGCGAAGGTGACTGCTCGTGTGCGCACAGGATCTTGGAGACCTCTAGAAGAGCGCACAGCAAGGGCTGGAACATGTGCGCGCGAAGGTGACTCGCGCAGGCGAGGGCTGACGAGTGGGCGAGGTCCGAGGGCGCGCAGGAGATCGCTGACGAGAAGGCGAAAGTAGAGTCTTCCCTCCTGCGCCCAGATCCGGAGATTGTGGGCGCGCAGGCGAACGATGGCGCGCAGGTGAAGAGCGCTGGTGAGCTGGAGATCGTGGGTGCGCGTGGCGCGCATCAGGATCAGGGCGCGCAGATGTGTGCTGGCGAGAAGATCGCTGGCGTACAGGTGATCGCTGGCGCGCCGGTGAGCGCTGGCGCGCAGGAGATCGATGGCGAGCAGGAGAGAGCTGGCGCGTAGACTCTGCAGCAGGAGATCGCTGGCGCGTTGTCCCTGGCACAGGATGTTTCTGGATAGTAGTCTCAGGAAGAGCAGGAGAGCGCGCAGGAGAACGTGGGTGCACAGGAGTTACCTGGCACTTAAGGGACTTACTCACAATGTGAGAAAGCCCCTTTTGCCTCGAAGGGACTGGTGCCCGTTGGATAACGGGGTGCGTGGGCGCCCACAGCGCGTCAGCAGCCAGGAACGGAGACGGAAGGTCAGCAGGTCTGGCAGGCAAAGGAGATCGCAAACGATCAGCAGAGAGGTCCAGGAATGCAGCTGCAACGGTTGGTGCACGGCGACTGAGGCGAAGAACCGAAGAGGCGCCTCCTAACTCCATTGTGGGGAGAAGGAAGGCCTCTACGGCGAAGAACAAGACGAGCCTTACGTCTGATACGTCCTCTGGGGGCAGCAGGCAGACCATCATCAGTCCTCCGAAGAGGAGTCTCTGTTAGTGAACTCCCCCGAGGGGGAGAATCACCTGCAGGAGAGACCGTTGGACTTAGCTCCTCCCTCAAAGAATGTTCAGAGGGGGGAACTAAGCCTTCAGCAACATCAGCACCCAAGGCAGAGGTTTGACCTAACTCGTCGGAAGCCTCTGCCACAACAACGTCGACGATACACAGAGGGTTGACCTCTGCTATCGCCGGCGACTGTTTGACAGCAGCCCCCAACCTGATTATGTCAAACAGGGCTTTCTTGGAAGGCGAACCCTGAAGCCCCAAGGAAGCCCATAGCTGCAATAAATCATCATTAGAAACATTAGCAGAAATAACCTCACCCGGGGGAGGAGGAGGAGCTGCCTCGCTATGGGAGGCAACACCCTCTCCCGCACCCCGAGGTTGGCGAACACAAGTACGGCCTACACTACCACTCGACGGCCTCTCGGAAGAGACCGATTGAGTGGGAGCTTCGGAGGAGGTATGGGCTACGGAAGAGGAGCCCTTGGATTTTCTCTCTTCAAGGAAACCCCTGAAGGAAAAATATCCCGTTTAGACTTCTTCTTCCGGCGCCGTGAAAACCTCTCCCACTGGGAGGTAGACCACTCCCTACACTCACCACACACTTTATTTCTGTCACACCGTTGACCCCTACAAAAAGGACACAAGGTGTGAGGGTCCGTGTCGACCGCCGACATGTACCACAAGGGAGGTCAGGTAAGCCGGGACTCTTCCGCATGATAGAGGCCAACTTCCAAACACACTGACAAGAAAAAGCAAAAACAAGATCAAAGGCTGTCCATAAGCGAGGGTGGGAGCAGACACGTCTGATTGTCACCCAAGCCAAAAGCAAAGTGAAGTATTCACAGGTGTGTGAGGGGGGAGGGGTAGCAAGCTACCCCTCCCTACCCCCTCGCTAACTAGCGAGGGGGTAGTAATCCCTCGTTAAAATTCTAATGGCTCGTCATTTCAGCTACGCCGAAAGTAATACCCATATTAAATAGCGTGGTTTGTATTTCAGTTACGGAACAAACTGTGTAGTATTGAGCCTCATGATGGAGAAGGCCTGGCTATTGGAATTAAATGCCTGCCTAGTATTATGAACAGGATAGAATTGTCCCGGGAGATCTGAATGTAAAGGATGGTCAGAGTTATGAAAAATCTTATGTAACATGCATAATGAATTAATTGAACGACGGTGCCAAAGATTAATATCTAGATCAGGAATAAGAAATTTAATAGACCGTAAGTTTCTGTCCAACAAATCAAGATGTGAATCAGCAGCTGAAGACCAAACAGGAGAACATTACTCAAAACAAGGTAGAATGAAAGAATTAAAACACTTCTTCAGAATAGACTGATCACCAAAAATCTTGTAAGACTTTCTCAAAAGCCAAATTTTTTGTGCAATTGAAGAAGACACAGACCTAATATGTTTCTCAAAAGTAAATTTGCTGTCGAGAATCACACCTAAAATTTTAAAAGATTCATGCAAATTTAAAGAAACATTATCAATACTGAGATCCGGATGTTGAGGAGCCACCATCCTATACCTACTTACAATCATACTTTGAGTTTTGTTAGGATTCAACTTCATACCCCACAATTTGCACCATGCACTAATTTTAGCTAAATCTCTATTAAGAGATTCACAAACCCCAGATCTACATTCAGGGGATGGAATTGATGCAAAGAGAGTAGCATCACCTGCATATGCAACAAGCTTGTTTTCTAGGCCAAACCACATGTCATGTGTATATAGTACGAAGAGTACAGTAATGGGCCAAGAACACTACCCTGTGGAACACCGGATATCACATTCCTATACTCACTATGGTGCCCATCAACAACAACTCTTTGAGATCTATTACTTAAAAAATCAATAATAATGCTAAGAAACGACCCACCCACTCCCAACTGTTTCAGTTTGAAAACAAGGGCCTCATGATTAACACGGTCAAAGGCAGCACTAAAATCAAGGCCAATCATACAAACTTCCTGACCACAATCAAGGGATTTCTGTACAGCATTGGAGATTGTAAGAAGGGCATCACATGCTCCAAGGCCTTTACGAAAACCAAATTGCAAACTAGGGAATAGATGATTACCTTCAGCAAACCTATTAGGACGTTTTGCCAGAAGACGCTCAAAAACTTTAGATAATATGGGAGTTATGGAAATTGGGTGGTAATCAGTGGGATTTGAGCTACCACAAACACATTTACATAGAGGAGTAACATTACCAATTCTCAAACAAGTGCTAAAAGCTCCTCTAATTGCTAACTTGCGCAAAATAACAGATAACTTTGGAGCTAAGAAATCTGCTGTCTTTATAAAAAAACAATGGAAAAATACCATTTGGGTCTACACCTCTAAAAGCATCAAGGTCCATCAACAGAGCTTTAATTTCAAGAGATCAAAAAGCTAAACTAGTTAGTTTAGCCTCGGGAAAACATGAATGAGGAAATTCAAGTTTTTCATTACTCTGTTTACTGTCAAAAACATCAGCCAAAAGGGTTGCCTTTTCCTTTGGTCAGTGAATGACTGAGCAATCTGGTTTAAGTAAAGGAGGAACTGTTGTATCTACACCAAAGACTGCAGATTTAAGGGTAGACCACCATGTTCCTGAGTTGTACCAGAAAGGGTTTCTTTTATGGGTAAATTGTACTCCTTTTCAGTTTAGGAATAAACTCTCTGAGCAAAAGCTCGAAGCTGAGTATAGTTATTCCAGGTCAAATCTGATCTGTTACCCTTCCAAAGATAGGCCTCCTGCTTCTCCAAATAAGCACGTCTACAAGCATCATTGAAGCACGGTTTGTCCTTTACTCGGTACCTTAGCACACGAGAAGGGATACGCCTATCAATTATGTTGACTATATTCTCATTCAAAGGGACAACAGGATCTACACTACTATATAATTGTGACCAATTCAAGCACAACAGATCATGCAAAATCCCATTCCAGTCTGCTTGGGATTTCATATAAATTTTACAAGAGTTTGATATATCAGGGACAGGCTGCTCAGTCTTCACTACTAATGAAATCAAGGCATGATCAGATGTCCCGACTGGAGAGCCAACCTTACTAGTTATAACGCCAGGGGAGTCAGTGTATACGAGGTCCAAGCAATTACCAGACCTGTTGGTAGCTTCATTTATGATTTGCTCACAGCCTGAGTCAGAGGCAAAGTCTAAAGCTCTTAAGCCATGGCGATCGGTAGGAGAGATAGAACTTAACCACTCCCTATGGTGAGCATTAAAATCACCAGCAAAGACAAATGAAGCCTTTCTATCATCTTCTTGTATCTTAGCCATAATGGTAAGAAGACAATCAAAGATGGAATCATCCATGTCTGGATTCCGGTAGATCGAACACAAATAAAACCTGTTATGCCTTCCACAAACTTTTATTGCCCGAATCTCATGACATCCACATTGATAGCAGGACTTATGAGAAGCAGGGTACTCAGTCCTAATATACACAGCCATTCCCCTGGCCCTAGGGATGGCATCACGTTTCAACATTATTGGCTTCTTAAAACCAGTTATAAGGAGCTCAGATGAGTGCCTCATATTAGAAACCAGAGTTTCTGAGCACAAAAGAATATGATACTGTTTGGACGCAACTGTAAGGTCTTGAATATTTGCATGAAGACCAGTCTTTGGCTCCATAATGCTGCCACCTTGCCCAACAGCATCACCCATTCCATGGCAGCAGGATGATAGGACTACTGTTCCTGCTATCTTCTACCTCCTCTCATACCCCTACCTCTCCTGAAATGGCCAGAGAGGGGTGGGGTTGAAAGAAACAGGATAGAATCCATGCCTCTAGAAGAGGTAGAAGAGGTTGAAGGAGCTGACTTAGCCCTCAATATTGCTGACAACCATTTCATGGCTAACTTCAGAAGGGATGTAGCTGATGATCTAGTAGATATCTTCGAGGGATTTTTAGAAGGTGACTGCATGATGGAAGATGGAGTCATGATTTGTCTTCCTTCAGTTTTCTACCATGTCGTCCACTTCATCAGATGAAAAAAGAGCTGGGTTATGCAGCACTGACAAGTTCCATAGTGCAAGGGTAATCTGTTGACCAATTTGCCTCGCATATTTGGCATCTACTGCATCCCTCCATTTGAAAACTGTGTGGAGACAACAGTTAGGTGATAACTGAGAGGAGAGGTGAATCCAACTAAGCTTTATTAAACAATCATCAAGTTTATACACAGAATGTCACAAAAATTCAAACATGAAAAAGCATGAACTAGCACGATAACACAAGTTGGAACATCACAAAAAAAATTCAAACATGAAAAAGCATGAACTAGCATGATAACACAAGTTGGTCTATAACAAAAGTGAAGAGGGAGTGATAAGATAAAAAATCAAAACCGTTACAGTGTACAAAAGTGTATGAAACAAGTGCGGTACATGGCTTCCCCCTTGAAAATTACATACATGTGAAATAGGGCACCCTACTTTAGAGAGGTGTACTGTAGGCAGGTCATCTGGCAGGAAATATGTAAGTTTTAGGCAGTAAATGGAGACCCAGTCTTCTTTGTGATGGATGATGATGCAGAAAGCCTTTGACGTACGACAGATTACAAGGAAAGGGCCCGTGTAAGGGGGCGGTAGCGATGGCTTGTTAGTGTTGTTGCACAGGCAAACGTATGTTGTCGAACACAAATGCTGGTATGTGTTGCTTAGCTGGGGGCTTGTAAGTCTGGCGGCATGGAGTAAATTTTCCCACAACATGATGTAGGTGTTGGAGTTTGTTGGAGGAGACTGTAGACAGAAAAAATCGGCAGGAATGACCAACGGGTCCCTATATACCATTTCAGCTGCCGAGACATCCAGAGCATCTTTAGGAGTGGTTCTTAGTCCCAGGAGAACCCATGGAAGCTGGGTAAACAAAGTGGAGTCCTTGCAGTGGGACATCAAAGCAGTTTTGAGGGCATGATGAAAACATTCAACCATTCCGTTGGCAGCAAGGTTGTAGGCGGTGATGCCCAGGAGGTTTACTAATGATGTCCACAATTAAGAGGTGAAAGTGGTACCCCTGTCAGAAGTAATATGCTCAGGGAAACCAAATCTCGCTATCCATCCTGAGAGTAAGGCAGATGTACAAGAGGCGAACATTGCAGTTTTCATGGATATGGCTTCAGGCCAACAAGTGGAGCGGTCGATGATGGTAAACAGTTAATGATGTCCTTGTGGTGTGGGTGTGGGCAAACTGACGGTGAGGTTGAGAAAAGGTGCCCACTCCTGAATCCGTGGGTCAATGTACCTTTGAAGTTTGGCATGCAGTACAGGTGCAGACCCAATCCTTAGCATCTTTAGCAATACCATGCCAAATGAACTTAGTCTTCAGTAGCTATGCAGTAGATAGGGAGGGATGTGAAAGGCCACAAATGAAGTCAAACACCTGTCGAAACATAGGAGCAGGTATCCTAGGTCTAGGTCTACCAGTACTGACCTCACAGAGGAGGGTGGTGTTAGGAGTCACTGAGGGGGCCATCTTCCCAACAGAGGGATGTGCAAGATGTCCTACTTACCTGGTACTCTGGATGTGCAAGATGTCCTACTTACTTGGTACTCTGGATGTGCAAGATGTCCTACTTACCTGGTACTCTGGATCCTTTCGTTGGGCTTCTGCCAAGGCGTTGTCATCCCATCCCAAGTGAATGGCGGCCAATGTGTTTCTTGACAGGACATCGGCAACTGGATTCACTTTCCCAGGGACGTGTTGAAGGGTGCAATTGTATTCAGACACGGAAGAGAGATGTCGATGTTGACGGGCGGACCAGGCATCAGACTGTCGAGTGAAGGGTGGCACCAGAGGCATGTGGTCTGCGCGAATGACAAAGGGCATAACTTCCAGGAAGTAGCAAAAGTGATGGACAGCCAAGTGCACCTCCAGCAATTTGCGGTCGAAGGTAGAGTAGCCAGATTCCGCCTTGGACAGTTTTCTACTGAAGAAGGCCATTGGACGGGGTGAGCTGTTTACCACCTGTTCGAGTACTGCACCAATAGCGACGTCTCTGGCATCGGGGGAGAGAAGGATAGGTGTTTGTGGCACAGGAAAAGGGAGAGCAGCAGCGGTTGATAGGGCAATCTTTGCATTTCAGAAGGCTGCTACTTGAAGGGGGCCTCATTTCAGATCTTTTGGCTTACCCTTGAGGCATAGAGGGAGTAAGTGGTAATAGTTAATCATGCCCAAGAATTCTTGCACTGCTTTGACAGTCAAGGGCATGGGGAAGTTTGGAATGACTGCTACCTTCTCAGGGAGGGAGTGGACTCCTTCAGGAGTGATTCAGCGCCCTAAGAACAATACTTCATTGGCGCCACAGATACACTTGTCGTACCGGACTACAAGGCCATTCTGTTGTTGGCAGTCAAGCACGATGCGTAGGTGACAGAGGTGTACCTCTTTGGAGGAAGAGAACACAAGTATGTCATCCACATAACATACACAGAAGGGGAGGTCCCCTAAGATGCAATCCATGAGGCGTTGAAAGTGGCCCCAGTAATACGAAGGCCAAAACAGGAGTAATTGAAGGTATATGTATTGAAGGAGGTGGTGATGGCGGTCTTGGGGTATGTCTCCTGGGTTTAAGGGCACCTGATAATACCTTTTCAGGAGGTGGAGTGTTGAGAAAACCTTCGCTTTGTGCAAGTATGAGGTCATGTTGGCGATGTTTGGGAGGGGTAGTGATCTGGTTCTTTCAGCATGTACCGGGACCTTTAATCCCCATATGGACGCAAAGAGCCATCTTTCTTCAGGACGATTTGCGTAAGAGTGACGACCATGGGCTTGTGGCCTTTTGGCAAAGGCCCATTTCTTCCATTTCGGCGAATGTTTGTCTAGCGGCTGCCAAACGATTCGGTGCCAGACGCCTGAATCTGACAAATACTGGGGGCCCCATCGTCTTGATAGGGTGATAAACACTGTGTTAGGTGGGAACTGTGGACGTTTGAAGAAGTTTTGGATGGAAAACTTTCGGATACGACATGAGGAGGTGGGGGTAGGCATTCGTGGGTGCGCTAATGTGGAGAGCGAGGTCAGAGGGGGTGGGTTGGAGATGTCGGTGAGCTACATCAACCAGATGGTGGAAATGTGAGAGGAAAGCCGCAGCGAGGATTGACAATATCACGTCAGCAACAAGAAACTTCCAAATATATTTGGCGCTTCCAAACTATAATGTAAGGGTTTCATAACTGTGGGTGGGTATCGCAGATCCGGTGGCAGCTAGCTACCAGGCGGAAGTCAACAGATTTAGATAGACTACGTCGTTTTCTGGAGAGTGGCCTTGGCAGAAGAGAACGGCAAACACCCGTGTCAACAAAAAATCACACGTCCGTACTTGCATCCTGTAAAAAGAAAATAATAGTGATAGGGAAGGCCACCACTGCAAGCAATGGCTTACTTACATGTTTTTGGGGCACTGACAACCATTCACACATTTCTTTGCAACGGTTGCTGAGAGCTAAAAAGTTTTGTCATACCCTATTGGGGTGTACCCTTGCTCGCAAAGCCAATCAGAAATTTCAGAGAAAAGGTCCTCGGGGATTGCTGCGAGAACATAATCTGCTTTGGTGCTTGACTGAGTCATGCCCTTCATGCAAAACTGGACTTCAGGACGCTGGAACCAGACGAATGCTTCTCCGCTTGCCTTAGAGGCAGATTCGGTTGGCGGCACCTTTAAACAGTAGGGCAGAGCAGTGAAGGGGCCGGCGGGAGGGAGCGGACACTCCGCTGGTCACCAATGTGTGGTGGCACCTGTAAGGTGATAATTGAGAGGCGAGGTGAATGCAACTAAACTTTATCAAACAATCATCGAATTTATATATAACAATGTGCGAGCAAGAATGTCATAAAAATTCAAACATGAAAAAGCATGAACTAACATGATAACACAAGTTGGTCTATATTAGTGCAGGGAAGAGGGAGTGATGAGATGAAAAATCAAAACTGTTACAGAGTACGAGTGTACAAAATATGAGAGGTGTAGAACCCAGTTATCCCACTTGTTGACTGACGGATGCATTAAAAAGGTGTCGCTCTTAGTGACTGTAAAAACCATGCCGGTGAGAAATCATGATGTTATCTAACCAGGAAGTCACCTGGAGGCCTGCTATGTTAAAGACTTCCATAGTTGCAGACTCAGATGCCCAGAACACAATTCCCCCTTTCATGAGTCTCTAAATTGAAGTTCCTGGAGTCAGATTCTCCACAGCAGCATCAACTGGATGTAGAAAAGGCTGGTCTCCCAAGGACTATAAACCTCTTTTAACCAGAGAGTGTGGGAGGCAAGATATTGCTTGAGTGACTCAACCGTTCTAAGTTCCTTGGCCCAAAGATCTGGGAATCTATGCTATGTAGAGTAAGTTGAACAAGCTCTAACCAAGGCAACTCTAGGACGGGCCTCAAACCGAAGCAACAATAAATGGAGGTTATCCTACCTTGACTCATGATTTATTTGTCTCCTAAAGTCATTGATCTGTCAGATGCAAAACAAGACCTTGATGAAATTAGATTTCATCTCAGGATTTTCTTTCCCACTGGTACTGGTCTGGAGTCAGGTGCCAAAAAGTCAAGGGTGTCTCTGGACTCTTAAGAGGTCTTTCCATGATCTGGTGGAAGGTCCTGTGGTTTTGTCTATTTCCTCTTGGAGCCCAAGATCAAACCTGATTGGTACAATGAAACCGCTGGAACAACAGCAATCAGTTTGCTTCCTATATAGCCAAGGTGGAGCCTTTTGCCCTCGTGTGTATATTGGGTGACATGGCTGAGGCCTATACCACTGAAGGACTCACAGAAGTGCATGAAGAGGACCTGCAGACATGTGTGTCCTTGGGTGGTCTGTCAACCAAGCATGAATAGTCTCTATGATA
This sequence comes from Palaemon carinicauda, assembly GCF_036898095.1. Lineage (NCBI taxonomy): Eukaryota > Metazoa > Arthropoda > Malacostraca > Decapoda > Palaemonidae > Palaemon > Palaemon carinicauda. Next base: position 103,994,280 of record NC_090739.1, on the reverse strand, counting down.
GTCTGATGAAGCCTCTACACAAATGGGGAACAATCTCCAGCTCACCAATTTATGTGCACAGAAAGGCCTTTCCTTTTTTGCAGGGGCAGGATACTAAGGTGAAGGGCATCTACTAGGTGGAACATCTGGATGCCTTAAACTACCCGCAAAGGACCTCGAGCGATAGGAAGAGGAGGAAGGATATCAACTGCAAGCTCTAACCTTTCAATCCCTCCTGGTTGTCTAATACAAAGGATTCGTGTGAAGTGTGAAAGCATAAGAGGTGAATGGATTCGCATAAAATTGTCCCCTGAAGAACATTCATGTGAAGACATAGCTCTTTAGCTGGCACAAGGAGAATGAGTGTGTTATGTGTGTGAGCTTGTGAAGACCCTGTATGGGGCAAGCATGATTATGACAAACTCAAAGAAAAGGAGTACTGTAAGCACTTAGAGACCTAGCTACATGTGAGACTACTTGTGAGTGGTTTATGAGTTGGGACCTTGCGCATGGAACCTTAGTACATGGTGACCTAGCACATGAGAATTTAGCACACAAAATACTAGCACATGGGTAGTATTCCTAAGGGGAGCCTATGTAAGGGGAGTGTATGTCTGCTTGTCTATGGTCTAGACTCTAGAGGCTGATCCAGAAACTTGTCTAGATGGAGGAGACAGCCTAATATTGTTATTGGATGGGGAAGGCTGAAAGGTCCTGAAAACCACCGCCTGGTGCAAAAGTAAACACTGATTGGATTTTCTCCATTTCTCCCAGTTCTATGGGGAGCAGTAAAGGACCTTTAACCAAGGAATTCTTGAAGTTCCCTACCTCCCCCCGGTCTTCTTGCCTTGTGAACTTGGAGGCAACCACATCTCGCTTATTTAGATTCCTGTTGGCCCACTGGTTAGCTGCCTGGTGACCCAAAAATTACACAGCTTTTGCCTCAGAACAAGTGCATTCTGTGAACTGCCTCTTCTTCTCTGCATAAGAAAGGTCTGAGTTTGAGGCAAAGCATCCCATGGTATCTGACCAGTGGTCCAGTCAGGCGGCCTCCTAAACCATGAAAATGAGGGGAGGCTTCATAAACCATGAAAATAAGGTGCTGAGCAGCTAGTTTCTTGGCTGAAATGGATCAGATTAGTGTAGAAACTGCTGAGTCCCGAGGCAGAAGAGAGGCATGAAAGTCCTAAGTCACAAAATGGCATCTCCTGCATCAACAAAATTGTGACAGAATTGTAAATGATGGGTCTCCTATCAGGGAATCTGATACCTGCAGATCAACCTTGTCGACTGTTTCCTTAGGAAGTTCTAACCATTGTCTCAAACCCTGGGGGATATGGCACAGTTTCTCTGTTGCTAGTTCCCTGCCTTAAATTGGTGATCTAGGGGCTTTGCCAGGGTCATTAATCCTCCTGATTAGGGACAGGGGCTCTAGAAAGCAAGACTCAGACTCTGCCCACTCGGATTCGGTGCAACCTGGACCGGCTGCTTACAGCAACTACATTATGGATTTGGGGGAGTCCTCCCCCAGGAGAAGGCTGTTCCTCTCTGGAGAGGAATCGTACAGCTTCACATCTTCCTGATCGAACGCAATATCTGGCAGGCACCGAAATGGATCGGAGACTAGAAAATTATCGCTAATTTCCCTATTTTTGAAACTAAAAAGTCTCACATATGAAACATTGGGAACTCCTCTGCTAAGTAAGTGGTAATGAGGAGAAGAACTATCATCAGGATCTCTCCTATGAAAAGGCCTAAGGGAGTCAGCCAATATCTTAAACCTTCATTATGGAGTCTCTGCCCTCACTTTTGGATCCCTTTGAAAAGGAGGAACAAGGGTGCTCCATCACATATGAGTAAGCAACACTAAAGATCCAAATGTGGTTGCCTAGATGAAAACTGGTCTAATGATGGTTTGGTGCTTTCAAAGGTGACAATATGTAATTCTCAACATAAGAGATGCATCTTGGCAATCACAATTGCCTAAGTCTCTGCTGGTTAGGATCATATGCCAAAGCCCACGCAATCACACCAGAGTACTTTCCTTTGGTTCACCAATAATCTTTGTACTGTGCTAAGGGAGTGGAATTGGTGCACTAGCTTGAATCTTTATTATCTATTCCATGTACAGTACATCCAAGATTAAAAGGGATAAGAGGGCATCAACAGCAGAAGCTCGCATGTCAACTGTTGCGCAAGCTTGTGTGCAATAAATAGGAGAGCACATGCATGTGACTGTAAATTAGATGAACAAATGCAAGTAGAGAGGCGCACATCCTACTAATATAAAAAAGGAAAGCGCTAGCAGAAGTGCTCATATAGTAGGCCACTCTACATAGCAGGTGAAAGGATGAGCGATCAATCATGAGAGGTAAGAGGGTGCATGATTGATCGCAAGCATGTGAGAGTGTGAGCGAGGAACCACGAACAGATGAGACGATGCGCGATTGACCATTAGCTGGTGTGCAATCATAAACATGAGATATGGGGTTCTCTTTTTTGAGCGTGTGAACACCTAGTAGTATGCCTACCATTAACCTAATTTGTGTCCAAACAGGCGAAATGGCGCTCCAGTAGGAGCGACCGATTACCACCAGATGCTCGATTGTGAGCATGTATTGTGGCACTCTCCAAGATACGTGTAACTGTGAACAGTTGAGAATTGAGGAGCAAGCAAAGCATCATACAACCTCACCATCTAATTCTTTGTCCTTGGTGAAGGATTAGCAAACACTATTTCTCCTATGGGGGGAAAGAAATGGTATAAGTGACTTATATAAGTTCCATTGATCTGCCTTAAGAAAATAATTGTCCAATAAGGGAAATGAAATGGTGGCAGCCACGTTTTCTTGCAACCAGGAGTGTGTACAAAGTTAGAAGATTACATGCCTAGAACGGGGACACTTAGTGTACGAGCAGACACTCATATAGGAGTTGTTTCTCTCTGCTTAGTAAGCGTAATAATCTAGGCTGAATGTGTGTCTAAATTGCACCCTGTCACACTTATTCATCAGCTATCCTCTGACTTTCTGGGAAGGTGAGTGATTCAAATGAGAGCACCTGCCATCATCACCTTGCTTTATGATCATCGAATGTGTATGCATAATTGCAATCACTCATTCAAGACATAAGGAAGTATCTCCTCTTGGAGAAAGCTTGCTATAGGATACACATAAAGCTCCATAGGATCATATGAAGCTCAGTTAGAGAACTTGTTCCTCCTGATACCATCTTCCTTTTGAGCTTGTCTATGATTGGAGAATCAGAGAAGTCTGACTCGAGAGTAAAATATTAGTCAGCCACTTGAGTTTAAATCCAATGACAATGTCATAAGACACTGAAGTTTATTCTGAAAGACATCGTCTTCAACAGCAACAAGTGTCCAAAAGTTAAAGAAAGGAAACTCGAGAAGCAAAGTTTAAAGAGAAGTGGAAAGTATGTCTCTATTCTTTGGCAGCAAAATTCAAAGTGACTCTTCAGTGTACCAGCAGAAGGAGCGGGGCATTCCCGCCACCAGACGCCAACTACAGACATCTTGTTATAAGTTTTAACTGACAATTTCCAACTGTGCTTAAATAGGTTATATCATAGGATGAAGGTTTGTATCTGTGTAATAAAAAAGGGATATTAGATAGCATAACTAGAACCCCAGATCCTGTCCTAGGATTCCAGATCTTCTTTACTTACCAATGGATTTTAACTACCAGGAATACCCCTTCTGATCCCAAAACTGTTTCACATACAAACCTATAATCAAAACATTGGCCCTTGTAACAAAATTAAATTGTTCCTTACCCAAGTCTACGAGGTCAAGGACTAAGGTCGGTCTGTAGCTACGAGGAATATTAACTGGAGTCCACTTTCTATTCTTAGTTGAATGTATAATGTAGCTGCTTCCCGCAGAAAGTTGTAAGCTGCTCCTGCCTCCTGTTCTGTTGAACTAATATATTTGGATTACTATATCAATCAAACATGAAAAAAATATTTGGTATAGAAATTATAAATTTTGAATTAATTTGTATTTTTTTCTAATTATACAAACCTGAGTCATTTTTAAAGAAGAATGATGCTAGAATACAGCAATTAAGAATTATAATGAGGTATCAACAACTGGCTGTTAGTTACCTGGCGGTATTTACCTGCATGTAGTGGGGGAGGGTAAGGGTAGGTGAGTCTCTTTAGCTATGGTATGCAGCTCTTCTAAAAGAACACTCCAAAATCAAAGCATTGTTCTCTAGTCTTGGGTAGTGCCATAGCCTCTGTACCATGGTTTTCCACTGTCTCTTGGGTTAGAGTTCTTTTGCCTGAGAGTACAGTCGGGCACACTGCTCTTTCTCATTTCTCTTCCTTTTGTTTGGTTAAAGTTTTTATAGAATATATAGGAAACATAACATTTATCTTAATGTTGTTACTGTTCTTAAATATTTTATTTTTCCTTGTTTCCCCACGGGGCTATTTTCCCTATGTTGGAGCCCCTGGGATTATAGCATAATGCTTTTGCAACTAGGGTTGTAGCTTAGCAAGTAATAATAATAATAATAATAATATCGTCTAGCTGAAAGACTTTTTAGCGATGTATAAGTACCCCCAGGAGGTAGCGGGGTAGACCAACCAACCCCTAACACACACACACACACACCGGTGAAATGTCTCCACTTTTTAATTACAGGCTGGCAGATTTGACATTTGTTCTGACACGAATACAAACCCTTTCTCTCTTTACAGTGCAGCCTCACCCTTAGGTGAGTGGAAGTTCTAAAGCAACTGGCTGATTTCTGACACGGGGTGTAATTCTGTGCTTCGCACGAGCTTAATAGACACACCCTGACACCATACTAACTCTCAGAATGTGTGAGAGAGTTAACGGCTGGGCAATTGGTGTGATTGTGTGTGAACTGAGCACTGTGACTTGACCAAGTAAGTAATTGTTTGGAATTTAACCTAGCCATTACCTGACTCCCCCTTGCTGGGAGGAAGGGGACGTAACAAATACACATCATATTTTAGGCTACTCAAGGGATATGGTTTTAACTGCAGACAGAGGTGGTCTGCTTGCAGAGTTCCATGTGTGCTGTGTCCCGAGAAAAGAAGATGAAAGAAGAGAGGCCAGTTACTATACCGTTCATCCCAGACTAATCTCAGAAAAGGCCTGCCCTTGATCAACTGCTAGAGGAGACTAGCTAGAGAAGAAGCCTTCTTGGAGGGAGCTGGAGCAGCCTGTATGATTGCCTTTCTCCTGGCACTCTTCAACCCCTTTGAATAAGGCAAAGCTGTACTGATCCAAGGGGGGTCTCTGAGTGCCATAGACAAGGTCAGGACCGTGTCATTACCCTCTTGATAGGGCTGTCGATGTATTTGACAGACCACTGATGGTTTTCATGCAGGTCAAGACCTGCCAAAAGACATGCTCAGACTCCCTTTGCTCAGCCTCCATTAGCTTCGGGCTAGTGACTCTAGGCAATAGATTGTCCTCAAAATCTAGTTGCTCATCCAACTCCAAGCTCTCACCCATTGGAGCCCGGGGTGGATCATAGTCATCAGAATCGGCCGTAGACGACCAGGGGGTCTCTTGCTGACGTTTTGGAATAAGAGGCTTCCCAAGACATCTCTTTCTAAGATGTGGAAGCTCTAGCCAAAGACTTAGGAATGGTATTAAAGGCCTTTGACTCCCTGCGCAGGGGCAGGTATTCCTCCAGAAGATATGGCCTTGCCGTTTTCTCTTTCCTGACGATCTCGCAAAGGATGAGGATCTTTTGATAATGAGTGGCACTCATGAGCCACTTAGTGGCAGTCACGATATGAGGAGTGTTTGTCTGAGCACAAGTGAGGAGTTATTGGGGAGTCACGCACAGCTGACGAGGGATGAACAGCTGACGAGTCATGCACAGCTGGCGAGTCATGCACGGTCCTTGACAGGACTGAAAAGGCGTCTCCTTACCGCAGTCGGGGTGAGAACGTCCAGGGTGGCGAGGAGTGATAAACTCCGAAGCCTGACGAGCCCCCGAAGGGGAACGCCTGCGTGGTTAGTCCAAATAGGAAACATGTTCTGACTGAGTAAGATAAGAAAATTGTTGGTCTCTAGAAGATCTCTAAAACTGAGTCTCTATGGGGGCCTCACTCCCGGACAAGAGATATGACCACCTACAGGACTTTGCTCCATCCCTGACGGAAGAGTCGGCTCAGTATGGGGGATAGTGTAGTCTTTAGTGACGAGATAGCAGCTGCTGATCTCCGTCGAGCTGTAAGCAATTCTCTTGGGAAGCGGGAAGGTAGCTAAACAGCTGATGAAGGGAAAGTCCCCCTTGAAAGGGAGAGCAGCCCAACACCTTGAGAGGTTAACTCTGCCTCAGAAGGGGAAAGTTGTCCAACCACTGGAGGCGGACCTCAGGGCAGTGCTCTCTGCTTCCTGTCAATAAGCCTTGTTCAAGTTGGAGGTCGGCATCAAGCACTACCTGTGAAACATAGCCTAGGTTAGTTTCTGGGTTCACCCCAAAGGGATACCCCGAATAGAACACCCGAAGGAACCCCGTATGTAACTGATGAAGGGAAATACTCCCTCGGAAGGGAAAGCAGCCTAACATCTGGGAAGGTTAACTCAGGGAAAGTTGTCCAACCCCCGGAGGCGGACCTCAGGGCAGTACTCTCTGCTTCCCATCAACAAGCCTTGTTCAAGTTGAATGTCGGCACTGAGAGCTACCTGTGAAACATAGCCGAAGGTAGTTTGTGGGTTCACCCCAAAGGGATCCCCCGAATGTACCCGCCACTGTCCTCATTCCTACGCTTGAGCATGAAGAACAAAGGAGTAGAAATAGTGTGTGTTGCAGAGACTGTACCACTCTCGGCAGGGACTTCGTCCTTGTAAGTGAAAGGTCATAGTCAGCGTGTTGATCAGGAGCTGCCACAGGCGCAGTACTGTGATGGGGCAGGTAGAGCAGATTCCACAGGAACGAACGGCTCTGTTCTTCTACGTCAGCTGACTTAGCCAAAAAAGAAGCATGGATTTGCTAGCTGAAGAAATAAAATAAATTATGAAAGAGACACTCCTCTAGGAGGTTCACCTAACCCGCGGAAGGGAATAGTGTCAAGGAGAGAACAGAAACTTAATAAGGAATGGGCGCTCCCTTCGCCGGCTATCATTGTCGTGAGAAGGAGAGCGGCGGCATAAGAACTGTAAAACAAAGAATTTCAATTAATTAATCCGCTGACGAAACAAACTACTTGGGAGAACCACTCAATCCTCTGGGGTTCCCCGAGGGGGAGCGGACGTGCTAAAGACTATGCACTCCCTCCAGCGGCTAAGTATGGCCGTCAACCCATCACCGCATAAAGAAGTGCAAAGTTAAGAGCTGAAAATTACAAATAAAAAATTATTTCAACATAACTGCTGAAGAAAACCATTCGGGAGAACAACCTAACCCATGTAATGGGAAAGGTGTTCCCCCGCAGAGTATCTGCCAACCGATCCCGTAACGAGGGAAAGCGGCATTGTCAGTGAGGAAGAGCAAGACCAACATCAAGTTGTGGACAGGCCGTAAGCAGTCTTCCTCCAAGAACTTGGGGGAGAGAGTGACGTTAACATCTGAACGGAAAAGGAGTAGCCACATGATGACGACTCCCTTATGGCGGAGGCCGGAGTCACTCGGAGTGCCACCTGCCTACGGGTTATCCGGTGTCCAAGGGGTTACGATCGTATGAGAATGTTCTCCGCCCTTGAGAACCTGCCGCACTACGTAGTCACAAAATCAGCAACAATTGCTGAAAAAATCTTAAATATATTTAAAAACATTACAAGAATGTTTTCATATAAATAAAAAAAAAAACCCAAGTTTAAGAATAAGAAAAGAAACAATGAGTCAAATGGCCGGTAAGTTGGAGCAGAGAGATAGACAACATGTCTTGCCCTAAACCAAAAGCAAAGTGGGTGCTCAGCCCAGGTGTGTGAGTGAGCGGGGTAACCTGTTACCCCAACCCCTCTTGCTAACCAGCACTTGGGGTGGTTATCGCTTGCTAAAAGTATTACGGCGCGTCTTTCAGCCATGCCGAAAGTAATATCCCCTATAAATAGCGAAGGTTTGTATAGAGTGACGGGACAAATTTGTTCTAATATTGTTACTATTCTTAAAATATTTATATTTAATTGTTCAATAATTCTCATATAGTTTATTTATTTCCTTTCCTCACTGGGATATTTTTCCTGGTGGCGCCCTTGGGCTTACAGCAACCTGCTTTTCCAGCTAGGGTTGTAGCTTAGTTAGTAATAATAATAATAATATTAATAATAATATTAATAATAATAATATTAATAATAATAATAATAATAATAATAATAATAATAATCATAATAATAATAATAATAATAATATAGACACTTATGATCTGAGTCAAAGGATAAGGTACAATGACATTCAATCAAGAAGGTTGCCAAACCTATGGATAGCTACTTTTGGAGTATGAGGCTTGGCTACAGACTCTGTGGACTGACTAGCAGCAAAAGTACTCCTTTCCGAGAGCATGGTACAAGAACTAAGCTCCAAGGAGATGGTCTAACTTCTGATTTGGTAACCAGTAAGTTTGACACTCTGAATGAGGAATGACAGCTCCGTCAAGGAAAAGTTGACTCTGTTGTAAATAGACGACGAATCTCAAAGTCGAGCGGCATCTTGTGTTTGGTTATGATGTGTGCTTATGGTAAAAATATTGAAACCTTATTGCTTGCTTTGTTTCAAGATAAGCTAATTAACTGCGATTTTGGAATTCATACATCCTTCTAGAAAGGCATGTGTCAGTAGGCGACTGTCATAGATTCCATTGTGCAGACGTGCAGTGGTTGTTGTTCGTCATATTTTGAGGTTATTGGCCAGTTGCAAGGACATTACAATGGAATTCCAAAAGCTATTCATGGGTTTCTGAGTGAAGAGATTGATCACCAACTGTCAAAGTCTGCAACTTCTAATTATATTTAAGAAAAGTGGAGTGGTTAACCAAAAGGTTATGGTAATATTTGCCAATTTACTCCTTTTAAGTTTATATAATTAGTAATCAATACCAAAATACTATCCCATGAGGCTAACGTGAGTAGCGAACGTAGTCCGCTTGCCAGAACACTGGAGCGGTGAGTTAATGTTTATTTGCAAACGAAGCAAGTATACGGCAGAGTAAAAACCAATAGATAATTAGCTCAAGTAAAAAGGTATTTGTAATAATATTATGACGAAGACTGCTATGTACAACTCGACTCCATAGAAAATGAGATGGAAAATCACGTTTTCTATGCGTCTGAGTCTGGTAAACAAAACCTTCAGTGTTTTGACCATGGTTCATTACTATTATTCGATTTTGACTATGGTAACTTTTCGTTATCACGATGATTGGTGTGTTTAGGATAGAGAGCTTATTTTCTTTTATCCATTTTCTGTATTCTCCCACCAAAAAACATCAATTTCCCACCCTGGAACCCCATTATTGTAGTTATTAAGTAGGGTCCTGTATCTCTAAATAAGATTATTTGTGGTAAAAATAAAGGTGAAACTTTTTGAAAACTTACCCTGCTAGAAAAAAATATATTTTCATATTGAATATCCGAGTTTGATTGAAACTAAGTTTACCAGTATGAGTACATAAAGTAAGAGAGGGTTATGGTAAGGTACGGTAAGGTAAGGTAAGGTCAGGTAAGGTAAGGCTAGGTCAGGTAAGGTAAGGCTAGGTCAGGTAAGGTAAGGCTAGGTCAGGTAAGGTAAGGCTAGGTCAGGTTAGGTAAGGTAAGGTAAGGTAAAGCTAGGTAAGGTAAGGCTAGGTAAGATAAGGTCAAGTGAAATAATACTTAAGGTAAAGCTAAGTAAAATAATAGTAGGTAAGGTAAGGTAAGGCTAAGTAAAATAATGATAGGTAAGGTAAGGTCAGGTAAAGTATGGGTAGGTAATGTAAGGGTAGGTAAAGTAAGGGTAGGTAAAGAAAGGGTAGGAAAGTATAGGTAATTAAGGTATGGGCAAGTAAGGTAAGTTAAAGTAAGTTAATGGCAAGTAAGGTAAGGAAAAGTAAGTTAAGGGCAAGTAAGGTAAAGTAAAGTAAGTTAAGATTAGGTAAGGTAAGGTAAGGTTAGGTAAGGTAAAGGTATATAGTGTGAGGTTAGATAATGTAAGGGAAGGGTAGGTAGAATGAGGTTAGGATAGGTAAGGATTATGCAAAGTGGTGATAGGCTAAGTGGTGGCAGGCAAAGTTATGGCAGGCAAAGTGATGGGTTAGCAAGGCATGAGTAGAAAAGGTAAGAGTAGTTAAGGTAAGAGTAGTTAAGGTAAGGGTACTTAGAGTAGGTAAAATGAGGGAAGGTAAAGTGGTTTTATTTTTAGAACAATATAGGAAAAGCTTTACTAATAAAAAAATAGGGTTTTATAAATAAAAAACTCTAATTTTCTTTGAAAATGACCCTTGTTTCTGTCGCAAATGAATAGTTAATAAGGTACACCTAATTATATCCTACAGAAGTGGATCCAAAGGTCTTGGGTGGAGAAAACTTACAGGAGAATCGTTAACTGAAGGTAAAGCTAACCTTTTCTTCTCTATGTATTATTTTCTGGGGCTCAAAATAAATCCACGAAAAATTACATAAATTATTAGCATTCTACACTCTTGGGTTATTTCTTATTTGTTTGTTTACGTCCTACAGTTCGAATGTAGCTGCTTGTAAGTCAGCCATTATTTGCAATTTAGGACCCCGCTGTAGTTAGTGTTAGTGTATTTAAAGGAAATAAAGCATTGCATTATTTGTGAATAAAATTTAGGGTTTGCGACCTGGGAAGAGGGTTCCAAGGGGCTTGCCCCGAAACTAGGACTGTGACCTAGGAAATACTAGGTTAGGTTAGGTGGGTTGTATTAGGTTTTGTGGCCTTTTGAACGAATTTCATAATTCATATTTTGGTAATTGTGTAGGAGACCTCCGCGCTCGATTTAAAAGTTTCTAAAAGTAGAAAACGAAAGAAAACAGTAAATTAGAGCTACAGTTACCTTGAAACTGTGAGATAATCCTCCTACAACCACCTAACTCTTACAAATGTAAGCATAAACCTACTACTACAATTATGGGGGACCCCAGTGGGAAGCGGGGTTTTTGGGTGGGGGGAGGAGGAGAAGTGATTTTTCGGGGCACTACCGAACCTAATACAACTACCTACCCTACCCTAAGGGCCATGTACCCCTACCTAGGCCTACCGGGGGGGGCTCCGCCCCCCCTGCGACCCCCCCTTAAGGCCACAGTAATTTTCAGGGCACCACCGAACCTAAGACACCCACCTAACCTAGCCTATGGGGCCCTGTACCCCTACCTAGGCCTACCGGGGGGGCTCCGCCCCCCCTGTGACCCCCCCTTAAGGCCACAGTAATTTTCAGGGCACCACCGAACCTAAGACACCCACCTAACCTAGCCTATGGGGCCCTGTACCCCTACCTAGTCTCAATATCTAACTTTGCGTTTCCAAACCATGTACCTTTGAAACAAGACACGAAAAAATTGCACCTCCTCTTCCTTTTCCCACGAGTAACCACACTACGATCACACCGGAATGCTAATTTGTTGTAATCTATACGGCACACATTTTCACAATTAGGGCACTTTTTCTCTGCCAAAATCAAACCATGACGTTGAGCAAATGCAATTAGCAAATCAACTTTCCCTGAATAATGTACACAAAAATCCCCATAAGAAATAAAGCAATTGTCACAAGTGACACAGTCGGAACGGGATGAAGGTCCTGCCAATTGCTCCATACTTCACGGCAAAATGAGCTTTTCAGTTTGAAGGGAGATCCGAGATGTGCAAAAATATTCCTCCGCGGAACTTCACGTAAACTGTGGTAACTGGTGGAAAAATAGCAGGGATAAGTGAAGTAATAAGTGTCAGCATTGGCTAGATTTGTAAAAACCGCCATGATTGGTTTTCAAACAGTGTGACGTAAAGAAAACACCTGTTATTGGTTAGAATAGCATTGAGAACTAGTCTGCCATACGCAGTAAGGCGGTGAAACAGCTCATTTTAGCCAAGACATCACACAGTAAACAAAAACAAACACTTAGAAAAAATCCAAGTGAAACATAACTATACACACGAATATCTTCGTTAAATAGAAGTTGCTCATATATTGACTATTATATAAGCGTTCTATATGATATAATAGTGAATTGTAGGTGTTTAAATTCTTCAAGATCTTCCGCAGAGCTCTCCTACACATTTACCGAATTTTACCCTTAATTCAGTTGTAAATAATTACGTTTATTCCGGTTTTCCCCCAACCAAAAGCCCAGGGTTCCCACCTGTATCCATTGGGAAAGGGATGAATAATAGCAGAACATCTAATTTGTGGAGGAAATTAAAAACAAATTCACTGAAAGCTCACTATTTACTGTAGGAAAAGTGTTATTTTTTTCATTATAAATGTTGTCCCGTGTTAAACTATAAATTTACCGGTAAGGTAAAAATAGGTAAAGTTAGGTTAGGTAACTACATTACTAACAGGAGAGTTTATTTTATAAACTTTGTTTCCGTCCTACGCGAATCTGTGATGCTAAGCCTACTCTTAGCATTAAGTTGCTAGATTTTGAAAACAGACCTGAACTATAAAATACTGTATAATTCTATGAGATTAGATTCACTCTAAGAAAGAATACCACTTAAACCGTAATATTTAAACATCAATGAAATTATTAAGCATTACCTTCACAGTAATAGAAATCAGAAGAATTGCACTGCAAAATTAAATTTATAGTCGTTCATTGTTGCCAGAGAGTAACAAGTGGCGGGAAGCATTAGTGTCATAACCCTTCAGTAACCGATACACGATAAACATTGTCACTCTCAAAAAGGTTCCAACAATGCTCAGCCAAGTCTAATGCTTCACTTATCTATTCCCTAATCTCAATCATCTCGACCATCTTATTTCATTGGAATTTGTACTGAATTGCTAGTGTAAACTGAAGCTAATACTAGCAGTGGTGAGGTTGATAGTAGTAGAACGAATAAGTGTTATTGAAAGATATATAGAAAATCTCCGAAAGAAGATGAGAGAGAGAGAGAGAGAGAGAGAGAGAGAGAGAGAGATTCTTGTATACAAAAAGTACAGTGACGGGAGTTATATTATGTCACATTTAGTCAACCTATACAAAATGGGATGAATTATATATTAGTAGTGAAAATGCTAATAAAGTTTGTATCACGTTATATTCTCAAAAAAGAAAAAATATTAATTCGACACATGCACGCAATATATATATATATATATATATATATATATATATATATATATATATATATATATATATATATATATATATATAGCGATAACTTATTCAACTTATATCAACATTAGGCTACTTCTGCTAGTTTTACTGCCTGTACAGAGAGAGAGAGAGAGAGAGAGAGAGAGACCCACATTTGAACATCAGAAAAGAGATATGTTATTGTATCACAAAGGATATATATATATACATACATACATACATATATATATATATATATATATATATATATATATATATATATATATATATATATATATATATAT
>NC_090739.1:103965751-103978251 GCF_036898095.1 Palaemon carinicauda | reverse complement strand
GAAAAAAATTTTATTTTTTTATTTTTCTTAAACAGCACCTCTCTTACCCTCCTCCGATGCTGCCACGAACCTGCCAGTCAAACAGTGCCGAATCCTGTCACGGTCGCCATTGTTACGAACCGACTTAATGGTTCATCAGGTTCTTAAAGTTGCAAGGCATTCGGGACTGGAAAACTGGTAGAGATAGAGCCCAGCAAGGGAGGGAGGAATAAAGCAAAATAAAGTAACCTTAAAACTAATTTATTACAATTAAATATTTACACTTTTATACAAATGAGTCAGCAAGTCAGTCAAAAATTTAACATTAATACAAAGTCATTTTACAGATTATTTGCATCATTATATACAACGTTATTCAAAGAAAAAGAAATAATCATACACAAAACTAAAGACATTCAAAATGAACCAGCAGCATTACTCCAAATAATTAATATGCTCAAAATTAGTCAGCATCAAAATTAAATATAAAGACAGTTAAATCATTCAAAATATGAAAATAATAAACATCGTAAGAAAGCAGTAAAATATTACATAATTTAAAAGTGTGACTTCTAAACAATTCCGACAATTAAGCAAAACAAGGCATCATTAGGTCAACCTTCAAAAGGTCCCACTCCATCTAAGGAGATTACAGCTCACGACACAACAACAACAGACAAACCTATACACAAGGTCATCAATACAGCTCCACGCTGCCCATGAGGTTAACCCTCCACACAGTGTCGTTCCCCAGCTGCCGAAAATACACTAATGATGCCCAGTGGACCCACACTCCACATGACGTCGTCCTCCATACGACGAAAACGCACTAATTCCGGCTAAAGCTGCTGCCCAATGAGATCACACTTGACACGTCGTCCTCTCGACGACGAAAACACGCCAATACTGGCCAAAGGGTGCCGACCTCCAACTTGAAGGTCATACTCCGTCCGACTCCGACGGCTTCAAATCAAATAGCCAGGTATCAAGTACCCGACGCTGCCACGTACTGGTCCACAGGTAAGCATACCTGACTGCCTCTGACTGACTGAGTGACTGACTGCTATCGGACATCTTCCGACACACGTCAACTCACTTGATCCTCAAGAAAAAGAACAACAGGTTAATGGTGATTATCAAACAAGCAATACTAAGAAACAAGCGGAATACACTTGTTCCAACAAAGCCACTTAACCTAACAATATATATATATATATATATATATATATATATATATATATATATATATATATATATATATTTATATATATATATATATATATATATATATATATATATATATATATATATATATATATATATATATATATATATATATATATATATATATGCGTGGGTGTATGTGTGTGTGTTTGAATGGCAGTTTTTGCTCCTAGGAGCTTCAAATTTAATAAAGGAGAATCTTCGACATATTGGACTATATTCATAGCGATCTTTCCTATCATTCAATTTCATTTATGTATGTATGTATGTATGTATGTGTATATATATACATATATATATATATATATATATATATATATATATATATATATATATATATATACATATATATATATATATATACATATATATGTATATATATATATACTTTACATTTATATATATATATATATATATATATATATATATATATATATATATATATATATATATATATATATATACTTTACATTTATATATATATATATATATATATATATATATATATATATATATATATATATATATACATATATATATATATATATATATATATATATATATATATATATATATATATACTGTATATATATATATAAATGTAAAGTATATATATATATATATATATATATATATATATATATATATATACTGTATATATATATATAAATGTAAAGTATATATATATATATATATATATATATATATATATATATATACATACTTCCATACATATGTCTGTGTGTATGTCTGTGGGTGATTTGGTGTTAGTACGCATAAGATTATTAGCAGTCTTCCAAATGAGAGATGTAATTCAAAGAAAAAAATACCAACGGTCGGAACTAAGAATTGACATAACGTATCCTTAAATTTTGGGAAAAACATTATATTTGGTTTGATTACTTTATAGGGAATGAAACCTTTTGTATTATGGATCAATCTACATGCCAGCTACATGTTAATGAAACTTAATGAAACACACTAAATATTTCATAGAAGAAACTGTTATTATTTATTAGCAAGTAAAGTCTATTTTAGTTTCTGCTTTGTAATTTCCAACATATTAGGCGGCTTTGGGTTGAAGGCCGATCTTTGCAATGAGAAATGTTTCACTGTCGTTATTTATAAGTATCATCCTTACGAAACTGGAATATAGTAACACCATTGAGATATTTCTATGTAGTCTTAAACACTCGTATTGAAATTCTGTCATTGCTCTTGGCATGACGTTGCAATTTACTAACATTATATTTAATGAATAGAGTTGTTTGATAATGTAAACGTATATCAGATATTTTTTTAGAAAAGATAATCCTTCAAAAATTTTCCAATCTAAGAATATGCTACGTAATGTTATAGCTAGAAATAAGTAGACTATTAAAGTATATTCCCTAGAAAGTGAAACGGAAAAATATTATAACATATTCGAAATTGTCGTAAGGTTTATTCAAGTAGTAAAATTATAATAGAGTAAATCGCAATTACTCTAATTACTAAAATGTTTATATTTCAGACAATTAAAGCTTATATAATAACATAGAAAAACCTTTGACATAAAACTAGAAATTGAATAGTAAATGGATACCTCGGGAATATTATGAAGATATTCCGCAAGAACCTTATGCAACTAAGTAAACACAAAAGATAACATGTTTTAAGCTCATGACTATCAAAGTAAGTAAATTAAAAGGTAATGAATTTAGGAAATTTATAGCCATTATTTTCCCCATGCGGTTTGAAAGTACAGTAGACATTCGTTTTAAGGTATAAAGGCCACTCATGAATGGCAGAGGCAAGGGACAATGACATTGTCCTATCAAGCAGGACAATGCCCTAGAGACTGATCACATATACATACGATCAGTGCCCAAGCCCACTCTCCACCCAAGCTAGGACCAAGGAGGGTCAGGTAATGGCTGCTGATGACTCAGAAGATAGACATATAGGTTCCCCAAAATCCTCCATCCTTAGTTCACAAGGATGGTAAGGTTACAGCGAACAAAGGAACTAACGAGTTTGAGCGGGACTCGAACCATAGTCTGGCGATCACCTGGCAATGACGTTTCAAACAAGACACAAGAATCATAAAGTAATCATACAGTTTCGATTACAATGGATAGAAGACTTGAATCAGTTAATATAACCAATTTTCTATCATCAGTAGGGTCATTATTATCATTACAAATATTGTTATTGTTGTCGTTTTTTATTCATAATGGCTAAACATTATGAGGGTACACTCGATCACACTATTCTATCTTATTTCTCTTCCTCTTGTTTTGTTATGTTTTATAGTTTATATAAGAAATATCTATTTCAATGTTGTTACTGTTCTTAAAATATTTTATTTTATCCTTGTCTCCTTTCCTCACTGTGCTATTTTCCTTGTTGGAGCACCTTAGCTTATAGCATCCTGTTTTTCCAACAAGGGTTGTAGCTTAGCAAGTAATAATAATAATAATAATAAAAATAATAATAATAATAATAATAATAATAATAATAATACCACTGGAGTCAATTAATTCCTTCATAAGATTAGTTTAAATTTAATGTCCCTCTCAGGGGGGAGGCTAAAACGAGGTATAGGGAATTAATATGAATAATATTGATAAGGAAAATAAAAATTAAAGATAACTAATGGACAACTCAATATGAAATCATAATCTTATTACCATGTGAGTAATGATAAAGATGTTAGGGCAATAATACATGATCATTCACTATAATGCTTTAGGCTAAAATCTCATTAAAAAGATTGTGACGTGGAATCACAGAATTTCTAAATTGATTCCTGGAAGAGGATTCTGTTGTCGTAATGGAGACCAATTCTTTCTTTTTACAGATATAGAAGTTATGAAAAGGAAATTTATTAATAGTAAAAATGTGATATTTACAGATTGAAAAATTCATATTAGTTTTCGATGTGTTATCATTATTATTATTATTATTATTATTATTATTATTATTATTATTATTATTATTATTATTATTATTATTATTATTATTATTATTATTATCATTATTGAATTTTACTAAACCTCCTTAAAAAGTTAAAGCGTTTGGGACGATGATGAAATATATTACAAAACATCAGCAAATTGATAGAATTAATTACCAAATAACAATAATAAGGAAAGAATTTACATTAAACTTAAATTTCTCAGTATAAACAAATCTATCAATGAGAGGTCTTCGAGGATTGAATAACCAAGGCTGTTGACAGTGACAGCAGAAGGAGTTTTAGGATTGGGTTCAAACTTTTATGCAAAACACGAATAAATGTATTTAAAAAGCCTATTAGTAATTGTCTAAATTCTGATAAAAATAAAAGAAAAGAGCCTCAGAAAAAGGTCCCTTCGATGTTGCAATGAATTCAGCGACTAGTTATTCGAAACTTAATCGATGAATATATCCTGAATTTAGTTTCTAATACTTACTGCATCTTGTTTCATGCTTTACTTTATCCAAATTTGCATTAGATATACAGAATTAGTAAAAATTCTTATTAGCAACTATTTGGTATCAAATACAATATACGATTGTTGTTTTATTTCTACTTTCTTTTTTTGTTTTGGTCCATATTAGGAGTCAGGAACTTTATCTACTAATAAAATTTCAATGATCCTTTTACTATGGAACTGTATTTGGTTAGAGATCAAGCTAAAATTAACGATTTATCAATTGTGTATTTAAAAGTGTTAATTTATTTCTCTTATATAATTCTCATGTTTAAAGGATAATCCACTAATCATAAAATAATAAATTGACTTTGAAATGAAAAAAAAAAAAATCTTAATTTGATCTGTATTTGGAGAGCAAGCTAAAAATGAATAATTTAACTATTATACATTTAAACGTGATAAACTGTTTCTACTATATATGTTTCTTAGTTTAAAGGATAATTCATTGTACATAACAAACAAATATTTTGAAATGAACAAAGAATGATTTCATCTGTATTTGGAGAGCTCGCTAAAAATCAATAAATTGCATATTTACATATAAAAATGATAAATTGTTCCTATATATTTTTCTTAGTTCAAAGGAAAATCCTCTATGCATAAAAATTATTTGACTTTGAAATGTTAAAACCCTTTTGATTTCAGCTGGCGTTCGTTGGAAGTGTTCTCCCAGTTTGCAGATAAAATAACCTGCTCGCCTCTCTTCCAGAAAAAAGGAAAAATGTATAACAAAATGAAAATTACCTAAATGCCCTGGATTTTTTTCTCCTATAATGGCTAATGAGCTCAAATTCTTAATGACCGACTCAATAATTTATGCTCAACTTCTAAAGAATATGCAAATGACACTCGTTCTGGTAATAATAATTATAGACGGAACGGTTTTAGATTTCTCATTACTGAGTCTCTCTCTCTCTCTCTCTCTCTCTCTCTCTCTCTCTCTCTCTCTCTCTCTTTCCACCACTGCATTTTTCTACAGTGTACCTAATATAGATTTCTGTAAATCTAAAAGAAATATATATATGAGTAGGATTTGTACCATTTTAAAAACTTTGAAGGAATTTCGTAAATATACAGTATATGCTCACTTATTTCAGATATGTTGAATATATATATTTTTAGTAGCCATCAATTTGTCCAAGGCAATGGTATAATATAATAAAGAGAAAATAGAAAAATAAAGCTTGTACAGAATTACATTTTATTTATTTTACATTCAAGAACCCTCCCCGAAATTACTATCAATAATAATAATAATAATAATAATAATAATAATAATAATAATAATAATAATAACCATAATAATAATAATAATAATACAAAATTGAGAAAATTTAAAGGTAAATATATAAACCACAAGTTGTTTTAAATGTATTTACATCTCGGAAGGAGAATAACATCTGAGTTATGCTTCTATTTATGCTTATATTCATATATACAAAATTATTTAAACTAGCAATATTAAAAACTGTACTCATTTGTTTTAAATGTTAAACTTTTCCCCTAAAGCATATCATACTATGTAGTCTAGATAAAGCAAAAAATTTTTGAACTGATCGTTTTCCCTATGCAAGAAAATTACGGCAGAATAATCTTTTTTTTTTTTATATTAATCTTCCATAAAAAAAGATAAAGTATTTTGCTAAATGAAAAGTGTTCCCTGAGTTTCATAGTATATAATTCAGCTACAGACTACGGCTCCACAGCCTTTTATTAAACCAATATGTTACCTACAGTAAAGCTAGAGAATTGTGAGCTGTTAAAAGTAAATAAAGTTGGTTTTGCCACACAAAGACAGTTGATTTTTAATTTTATATCTTGCAACACAGATATATGTGGGAATATAATCATGTTTCTGCACGTGTGGGTGCGTACATGCGTGTGTTTCTTCAAGTCCGTGGTGGATTTTTCTCACAAATAATGGTTGGAACAATTACTTACTCAACAAAAGAATACCACACGTATATTTACTGAAGAAAATCGGAAACACTGATCAACGTTCAACAACTATTATCAAATATAAAGAGGTGAAGAGATAAATGAAAGAAAAAAATCAGATGAACAAATAACTACACAAATAAGTAGTTTAACTGATTGTGTAACCTATCAAGTAATTAAAACTCTACCAAAGACACATAGTACAATAATGCCTAAATTGAACATCAGTAGTTCGTACCCACACAGTACCTCACAAGACTCGACACTGATACCAATAACTTTTAACATTAGAAAATCGGTAAACTTTCGAGATTCTTAGTTTAAATTACCTTCAGGATACTGTGTGTGTGTACCCAAGTCTGAATTACTGAATTGATATTTACCAAGAGGAATATTCTATTGTGAATCAGTTGCTATTTTCATTTGATTAAAACTTATTTCAACTTTATTCGGTTTGGTATTGAAATGTTCTTGAAAACTTGGGAGAGGAAATCATAGTTCTGATTCACATGTGAATTAATTACTGTTCATTTCCGTGGAAAACTTTATTCATGTGATCTGCAATGCCAATATAGGTGGATATTCGAATATGGATAAACTTTTACACATTTATATATACATATATATAACGTTTACATGTATATATATATACATATATATATATATATGTATATATTTATATATATACATACATACATATACTGTATATATATATATATATATATATATATATATATATATATATATATATATATATATATATATATATATATATATATATATATATATATATATATATATATATATATACAGTATATGTGTGTATATATATATATATATATATATATATATATATATATATATATATATATATATATATATATATATATATATATATATATAATAGATATATACATACAGGGAGAATTTTTTAATAATTTAGATTGGGAAATACCTGAACACCCCAAGGTTTGCGAATGATAGAACTGAATAGAGAAACAAAAATTTTTGACTGAAAATTAAATAAAAAGCTACGTAAACTAAGATAATGTTCAATGATAATAGACACAAAATACTGGCTAGGGAGGAATCTCTAGAAAGACCATAAACAGATACGTGAGGAAGGACACATTTGAGGCCTTTGTCCTGCAGTAGACTAGCAATGGCTGATGACGAAGAGGATGACATATATGTAAACATAGTTATCAACAACAACAAATACAGCCGTTTCCAGTCCACTGTAGGACAAATGCCTCAGACATATCCTATTCATATCTTGGGTTTGACCAGTTTTTATCACCACGCGGGCCACTGCTGATTGGTGATGGTGGGAGATTTTTGTCTGATCGCTCACAGCAAACCAACCTGGTATGGGTGGCTCTTGGTAGTACAACTTTGCTGATCATGGCGATGCATAAACCTTTTCATCCCGTTAAGGTATCCTCACTCAGAAAGGGATACATGTATATATATATATATATATATATATATATATATATATATATATATATATATATATATATATATATATATATATATATATAAATATATATATGCATGTATATATACATAGTTCACTACCGGACAAAGGATTCAGACATGTCCTTCCACACGCGTCTGTTAGTCTTTCTATGTACGTCTGTACCGGAATAGTTTCTTAACTCGTCAATCCAACGTCTTCTTTTCCTTCACATGCTTCATTTGCAATCTTTGGTAACTTATTGTATTATTTGTAATGTCTATTTGCTATCTGTCACTCCCATTATGTCTTGCCCATGTCAATTTCTTTGTCTTACAAGTTGTTAAAATATCCTATACTTCAATTTGCTGTCATGTTCATGTTGCTCTCTCTCTCTCTCTCTCTCTCTCTCTCTCTCTCTCTCTCTCTCTCTCTCTCTCTCTCTCTCTCTCTCTCTGTTATATATATATATATATATATATATATATATATATATATATATATATATATATATATATATGTATATATATATACAGTATATGTACATACACACACACACACACACATATATATATATATATATATATATATATATATATATATATATATATTGGTATCTTAATCTCTCCCCCTTAGCCTTTAAACCCTTAAAGCTTTATGAGCTTTTGTAACGTATCACCTTATCTGAAGGAGGTCCCTCGCTTTGTTTGGTGCGATAAAGTGATGATATTAAACCGTAAAGACGGAAACTTCCTACAGCATCTGGCCAGGTTATGAGGACGAGGCCGATGACAGGCTGAAAGTTTATAAGTATTACCCTTTCTGTCTTGGGGATCTTATATGGCTCTTTTATGGGCATTCGTCTGTTACAAGCAGCTGATGATGTGAACATGCGCGTTCACTAAAGTACATCAAAACCCACACAAATGTTTTTGTATAAGATATGTATATATGTGTATATATATGTATATATATATATATATATATATATATATATTTATATATATATATATATATATATATATATATATAATATATGCATTTATACACTTTATGTACATATATGTATATATGTGTATATATACGTATATATACATATATACATACACATGTACGTATTTATGCATATATGTAACTATATAACATATATATATGTATATATATATACATATATATATATACATGTGTGTATTTATATGTATATATATACACATACACACACACACACATATATATATATATATATATATATATATATATATATATATATATATATATATATATATATATATATATATATATATATATATATATATATACACTGTATAGACAGTGTCTTAGTGACATCCAAAATCGAAGTAGTTTCTCTTCGGACAGAATGCCCTGTAGATAGTTTTCAGGATGATAGCAAAAATTCATTTACTTTTCTCCATTTATTGTTTGGTGTCGACATGTGTTTCAGATCACTTTACGACCCTTCAGGTCTACATTGAGTTTTGGAATTACACTTCAATATAAAGGTTATGGTGGTGAAAATCTGATACAAAGTCATTTGCATATTCGGAAAAACATTAAAAAAAAATTGATAAATGAAAACTTTAGATTCTTTGAAATATAAATACGAAAATTTAAGATCGTTTTTAAAGACATAAATGATTTTTCAAAAGGCTTGAGGAATCTCATGAAGATCCCGATTCCATTCTTTGCAGCCAGACCGACGCTGGTTCCTCAGGAACGCCATCTGTTGTTCAAAGCAGACCAAATTGTGAAGCTTACTCGCTCCCGCAGAGATTTGGTATGTGATCTGCATTGATCTCGGATTTAATTCCATTTGGAGTGGCGTCTTCCCTTATGAAAAATTGTGGTCTCGAGCCTCCTGCATTTCCTCTGCAATGAAACAGTTTCTGAACCCCTATCCATGCACTTTTTCTTCTCTCTCCGATGCAGCTCAAGCTTCCAAGGTTACAAAGGGGTTGATGCAGAGCTTGGAAAACTGACCTCATTCGTGCAATTCAGCCTGGGACGTGAAGCTTACTCGCTCCCTCAGAAGTTCCATATGTGACTGGATTCCTGCTTATACCTTATGACTATGAATAAGGAATCAAAATTGCACATAAAATTATCAGCACCCTATCCAAATAACAAAAAGATCAAGAAAGCCTCTCATGAATATATTCCTCTACAAAATATGGATCTCAGCTCTATCATCTCAAACAAACTGCAATCCAGGCCACGACCCTGTTTACAAGAACATCTCGAAATTCGGGTTCCACATTGTACAAGGGGACAAACTTCACAATATTTATTCTAAATAAACATGCAAATGCGGTCGACAATGTTTAGGCATTTCAACTATCCTTTGAAATAAGATGCCGGCAATGTTCCAGGAATTTGTTACTTTTGTTGAGAGTCTTTTCATAATGTCAGTCATGGGCTGAACGAACGCTTTTTATGTAAATGCTTTAGAGGGACGGATGTATTTGAGTTATATATATACATAAGCCTATACATATATATATATATATATATATATATATATATATATATATATATATATATATATATATATATATATATATGTATATATATATATATATACTGTATATATATATATATATATATATATATATATATATATATATATATATATATATGTATATATATATATATATATATACTGTATATATATATATATATATATATATATATATATATATATATATATATATGTATGTATATATACACATATATAAATATATATATATACATATATATATATATGAATATATATATAAATATAAATATAAATATAAATATATTAATATATTTATATATATAAATACATTCATATATATATATATAGTATATATATATATATATATATATATATATATATATATATATATATATATATATATATATATATATGAATATACATACATACATACATACATACATATATGTATATATATATATATATGCATATATATGTATATATATATATATATATATATATATATATATATATATATATATATATATATATATATATATATATATATATAATTTCTTTTCGATCACGCTGAGCGGCATTGCCAGACGTATAACTACTCAGTCTCTCTCAGTCCCTCTCGTAGGGAAAAGAGAGAGTAGTCATACTCTTGTGAGAGGGGGTAGAAAGGGCGAATATGTGTATGCGTGTGCATATATATCTATCTGATGTATATTTCGGCATAATTTTTGAAGGAAAAGGGAAGCTTTCCGGATAAACCCTTAGCTTAGAGCCAGCGATTATATATTTTGTCACAGCTGGTCAATTTGCATTTTTATAGGCAAGTAAGGTCACATGGAATTCTTGAACACACGTAAAGAACACGTTTACTGTATAGTTTAGACAGTATGCTCATGGAAGGTTAAATAAATATCGTGAATATATTTATAATCGACTTGTATGAGATAACTAGCAGATGTCACCACCAACATCAATGTGACATACGTCAAGTCATCAATTCTACGAAATGTCCCTTTTCAAATGCTGGAGTGATCCTCATGATTTGAAATTATAGAGAAGACTACCAGAAGTACCCAAATTGCTCATTGAAATTAGCTATACATCTTGAAATTTAGTTAAAAGGGTATTGCAAGGATCGACGGTACCCTATAACGTCAAAAGGCATACTTTGAATTACCGAACTAACTGGAGTACCGACATACCGACAAATCCGCGTAGTTGACTCTATTGGTTCTAAAAGTTCCGAAGTTGCCGAAACTGTCCAAAACATTTGCCAAAAGGACATTGAATCCAAGGATCTTGGTTAAATCACTTTGATTAAAAACGAGAGAATTGCAATGGGGCCTTTCAGAACTTTTTCTTCCTATACATATTCCATACATAACTTGAGTAGCCACTAAAGTACATTATCACCATTTTACTGCAGTATCTTACTGGGAGTGTATATAATATATATATATATATATATATATATATATATATATATATATATATATATATATTATATATATATATATATCTATATATGTGTGTGTGTGCGTGTGTATGCAAATTTCATGATAGCTGACTCAAGAGAACTAACTCCATTCAATTCTTTCCTATTTTCCTTTTGTAGCCATATTACGTATACACAGAGGAGAGAGAGAGAGAGAGAGAGAGAGGAGAGAGAGAGAGAGAGAGAGAGAGAGAGAGAGAGAGAGAGAGAGAATTTTACTTTTTCTGAAATTACGAATTTATCTTATGTAAGGGAGCATTTCTGCCAATACCTACAGGGAAAAATCTATTATCGTAATTTACTTTACATTAATTACCTATATTTCTTTATCATTGTATTAAAATAACAGGATTTATTACAAAAACTACGCACTTGAGAAAACACCAAAATGTAAAATCCGATATCTAAATAGTAAGACTATATTTCTCTCTT
>NC_090739.1:103958251-103960751 GCF_036898095.1 Palaemon carinicauda | reverse complement strand
TTGTCTGTGCTCGAGTTCTGCAAAAAATAAAAGACGTTATTCAATAAAGCTGATGGCGATGAGATCAAGAGATTTCAAGGGAAAATAACTGACAAGTTAATTAAGTCTAAGATTTTTTTAGTTTCCCTTTTGCTACAGACAATAAGAAAATCGACTTTACTTCTTGATCATTTCAGCCTAGAGTTGTATGGCTTGGTAGGCTATGTAAATATATATATATATATATATATATATATATATATATATATATATATATATATATATATATATATATATACATATATATATATATATATATATATATATATACATACATATATATATATATATATATATATATATATTATATATATTATTATTATTACTTGCTAAGCTATAACCCTAGTTGGAAAAGCAGGATGCTATAAGCCCAGGGCCCCAACAGTAAAAATAATCCAGTGAGGAAAGGAAACAAGGAAATATAAAATATTCTAAGAACAGTAACATTAAAATAAATATCTCCTATATAAACTATAAAAACTTTAACAAAACAAGAAGAGAAATTAGATAGAATAGTGTGTCCAAGTGTATTCTCCAGCAAGAGAGCTCTAATCCAAGGCAGTGGAAGACCATGGTACAGAGGCCATGGCACTACCCAAGACTAGACATCAATGGTTTGATTTTGGAGTGTCCTTCTACTAGAAGAGTTGCTTACCATAGCTAAAAGAGTCTCTTCTACCCTTACCAATAAGAAAGTAGCCATTGAACAAATACAATGTAGTATATTATATATATACATATATATATATATATATATATATATATATATATATATATATATATATATATATATATATATATATATATGCACACACGTGCACCCGCACATACACACAAACACACACACATATAAATGTATAACCATACAAATACAAATTATATGTATGTACAAGAATATGTATATAGCTAGATACATAGATAGATAGATAGATGTAACATATATATGTATAATGATTACTATGATCCATGCGGTCTTATCAGACCAAAATCTAAATCTCTCGTATTTTTCCGCAAGAGATATTTGCAAGTTACGGAAAGTAATAATAATTATTCATTTCCCCGAAAGCAGTTGATCATTCTTGCACCATAGCAAGAACATTGTGCATGCATTAATCCTTCTGGCTATCATATGAGAACAAATAGTACTGACCAAAATGTCCCTATCCATTTTAAATTTTGCTGTATGAAAATGTAATTGAAAATCAAAAGTAAAACTCTCCTGCTAATTTCAAATATATCTGAAATGTCAGTCTGTGAGAAATGGCTGTTTTAATTGCTTGCACATTTATTCGGGTTGAAATATGGAAGACAGTTTGGGAACGTTTTTCATGCCATTGTTTTTTCCAGGTTTTGGTTCCAGTAATAACACATTTCGCAATTTACAGTTTTAATGTGGATTGTAATGTTAAATATTTTATCTCAGAATCAAAATACTCCAATTGCAACACTATAAAGTCCAGTAACATGTAGGTTATTGGAAACATTGTTGCAACAAAATAGTGCAAATAGATAACTTTCCTTAGCTGTTTTAGAACTGCATCTTAATTCAAAATAATAATTTAAGTGAAAAGAAACCTCTCTCTCTCTCTCTCTCTCTCTCTCTCTCTCTCTCTCTCTCTCTCTCTCTCTCTCTCTCTCTCTCTCTCTCTCTCTCTCTCTCTTCTTCTTCTTCTTCTTCTTTCCCACCTGAACTCGTCATCTAATTCTCTGATTCCCTCGATCTTCCCCTTCCAACAGGTTTCTTACCTCCCTCTCTAACCGTCCATCATTAACACGTACCTACACCATCTCAGTCCTGATACTCTTATCACCTCTGTAATATTTACTACACCTGCCCTTCTTATTTCATAATTTTCCAATATTTCTAGCAGTGATATTCCCATAACCACATCAGTATTCTCATCTCTGTTCTCTCAAGCTTTGTTTCCTCTTTTCGTCCTCGAGCCACGTACCAATCCATACATTAAAACTGGCTACTGTGCTATAAATCATGACTTGCAGCTTGATTAGCATTTTCTTATGCCATACCATTCCTGCTACCTCCCTCCACTTTCCCCAGGCACCAAAGTATAACTTGTCTTGGTATTCTATCATAAGTTTTCTCTAGATCTGCAAAAGCACAGAAGAGCTACTGGTTACCCTCTAGCCTCTTTTCTTATAACTGCCTTACTATAAAGATGGCATCTGCAGTCCCTCTCCCCTCATGAATCCATACTGAGTTTTCTCAATCTTTACAATCTATCTCAATCTCTCATCTTATACTCTCTCAAAATCAAACTTTCAAATCATACTCTGTTACTTTAATTATCCTGTAGTTACCACATTCCATGATACCCCCTTTCTTCTTAAATATACAGTAAATATCATTAGACTCTCCACCCAGTCTATATACATTATTTCCTTTTCCCATATTTATCTTAATAAAGCCAGCATCTATTCTTCCCGCTCTGTGGCTTGTATC
>NC_090739.1:103948251-103950751 GCF_036898095.1 Palaemon carinicauda | reverse complement strand
TTGAAAATGGCATATGACGAGGTGAGAGTAAGAGAAACTGGTAATTTAGAGGAGGCGTGGAAGTTAGTAAAAGAAAATTTTGTTGGGATTGCAAGTGATGTATGTAGCAAGAAGGTTGTTGGAGGCAGCATGAGGAAGGGCAGTGAATGGTGGAATGAAGGAGTGAAGGTAAAAGTGGAAGAGAAAAAGAGGGCTTTTGAAGAATGGCTGCAGAGTAATAGTATAGAGAAGTATGAAAAATATAGAGAGTAAAATGTGGAAGTAAAGCGCAAGGTACGTGAGGCAAAGAGGGCAGCTGACCTGAGGTGGGGTCAGGGATGGGGTCAGTCATATGAAGAGAATAAGAAGAAGTTTTGGAAAGAAGTGAAGAGAGTAAGGAAGGCTGGCGCAAGAATTGAAGAGACAGTGAAAGATGGAAATGGAAGGTTGTTAAAAGGAGAGGAGGCAAGGAAAAGGTGGGCGGAATATTTTGAAAGTCTGCTGAATGTTGAGGATAATAGGGAGTCAGATATAATTGCTGTTCCAGGTGTTGAGGTGCCAGTGATGCGAGATGAGAATGAGAGAGAGATTACAATAGAGGAAGTGAGGAGAGCACTAGATGAAACGAGAGTAGGAAAAGCATCTGGTATGGATGGTGTGAAAGCTGAGATGTTGAAGGAAGGGGGTGTGACTGTACTTGAATGGTTGGTGAGATTGTTTAATATGTGTTTTGTGTTGTCAATGGTACCAGTAGATTGGGTTTGTGCATGTATTGTACCACTATACAAGGGTAAGGGAGATGTGCATGAGTGTTGTAATTCAAGAGGTATTAGTTTGTTGAGTGTAGTTGGAAAAGTGTATGGTAGAGTATTGATTAATAGGATTAAGGATAAAACAGAGAATGCAATCTTGGAAGTACAGGGTGGTTTTAGAAGAGGTAGGGGTTGTATGAATCAGATTTTTACAGTTAGGCAGATATGCGAGAAATATTTAGCAAAAGGGAAGTAGGTGTATGTTGCGTTTATGGATCTGGAGAAAGCATATGATAGAGTTGATAGGGAAGCAATGTGGAATGTGATGAGGTTATATGGAGTTGGTGGAAGGTTGTTGCCAGCAGTGAAAAGTTTTCACAAAGGTAGTAAAGCATGTGTTAGAATAGGAAATGAAGTGAGTGATTGGTTTCCGGTGAGAGTGGGGCTGAGACAGGGTTGTTTAACTTGTATGTTGATGGAGTGGTGAGAGAGGTGAATGCTCGAGTGTTTGGACGAGGATTAAAACTGGTAGGCGAGAATGACCATGAATTGGAGGTAAATCAGTTGTTGTTTGCGGATGATACTGTACTGGTAGCAGACACAGAAGAGAAGCTTGACCGACTAGTGACAGAATTTGGAAGGGTGTGTGAGAGTTAATGTGGGTAAGAGTAAGGTTATGAGATGTACGAGAAGGGAAGGTGGTGCAAGGTTGAAAGTCATGTTGAATGGAGAGTTACTTGAGGAGGTGGATCAGTTTAAGTACTTGGGGTCTGTTGTTGCAGCAAATGGTGGAGTGGAAGCAGATGTACGTCAGAGAGTCAATGAAGGTTGCAAAGTGTTGGGGGCAGTTAAGGGAGTAGTAAAAAATAGAGGGTTGGGCATGAATGTAAAGAGAGTTCTATATGAGAAAATGATTGTACCAACTGTGATGTATGGATCGGAGTTGTGGGGAATGAAAGTGATGGAGAGACAGAAATTGAATGTGTTTGAGATGAAGTGTCTAAGGAGTATGGCTGGTGTATCTCGAGTAGATAGGGTTAGGAACGAAGTGGTGAGGGAGAGAACGGGTGTAAGAAATGAGTTAGCGGCTAGAGTGGATATGAATGTGATGAGGTGGTTTGGCCATGTTGAGAGAATGGAAAATGGTTGTCTGCTAAAGAAGGTGATGAATGCAAGAGTTGATGGGAGAAGTACAAGAGGAAGGCCAATGTGGATGGATGGTGTGAAGAAAGCTCTGGGTGATAGGAGGATAGATGTGAGAGAGGCAAGAGAGCGTGCTAGAAATAGGAATGAATGGCGAGCGATTGTGACGCAGTTCCAGTAGGCCCTGCTGCTTCCTCCGGTGCCTTAGATGACCGCGGAGGTAGCAGCAGTAGGGGATTCAGCATTATGAAGCTTCATCTGTGGTGGGTAATGTGGGAGGTTGGGCTGTGGCACCCTAGCAGTACCAGCTGAATTCGGTTGAGTCCCTGGTTAGGCTGAAGGAACGTAGAGAGTAGAGGTCCCCTTTTTGTTTTGTTTCATTGTTGGTGTCGGCTACCCCCCAAAATTGGGGGAAGTGCCTTGGTATATGTATGTATGTATGTATGTATGTATAAAGTTATGCTCTTTAGAGTAGTTGCATTCGAACTTTGATATTTATTATAGTTAGGCTCTTTTGAACAGTTATATTTAGACTTTAATATTTACCATGTTTAGGATCTTTTGAGTAGTTGCATTTGGACTTTAATATTTATTATAGCTATGCTCTTTTGAATAGTTGCATTTAG
>NC_090739.1:103928251-103943251 GCF_036898095.1 Palaemon carinicauda | reverse complement strand
TACAGTATTATTGTCATGATAATGTGATATATATTTAATCGATTCTTCATTTGCTTGTATATTACATAATTCACATTTCCCTACTTGTTTTTACTACTATTAAAGGTTTAAATGTTATAAAGGTCACTCATTAATGGCACAGGCAAGGCGCAGTGACAACGCCGTAGCTAGCAGGACAATGCCCAAGACACTGACCATATATACATATGATCAGCGCCCAAACCCGCTTTCCATCCAAGCTAGGACCAGGGAGGCGGGCAAGGCAATGACTGCTGATGCCCAAGCAGGTAAACCTATAGGCTACCACAAAGCAACCCTCCCCCCACTCCATCCTTAGCTCACAAGGATTGCGAAGTTACAGACACTTCAAGAAACTAACGAGTTTGAGTGGAACTCGAACCCCAGACCGGCAGACCGCCAGGCAGGTTACGTGTCCAATAGGCCACCACAATCTGATATGATGCTGATTCAACTCTCTCAATTTACGTACATGGAAGTCACGACCTCATGACTCAATTAGAATTAGCAGCTAATAAAATTTATCCCACGTGTTGTTTTTCTCAAATTGTCCTTTTTATGTGTTCGCGATTGACTTAATTGATTTACTAAACTAATTATGAGAAAAGAGGAGTAAAAAGAATTTGTTATTTTAAAATAATTAAACCTATACCATCAAAGTGCACCTATCAAAATAACATCCAACAGAAATCCTCTATAAATCTATTATGCATAAAATCATAACGGATGCTGATCTCTATTTATGATAATATATCAAATTCGAAATTATTCATATCATTCTGACATATGGTTTCCGGGAACCAAGTATTACCATAAATAGATTTGTTAAGCTTTTTAATAGTAATTTCTCAAGAGTCTCGCTCTCTGCAACCAACATCAAAGTTGGTTATTTGGAAAGTTGAGCTTCGATTTCCAATAACACTATCATATTTTCATTTTAAAAGTAGGTTTTTATTTTTTAAATTACACTAAATGATCTTAAAGGATATGAAAGGAAATTCAGGATATATAATGAAATTCAATTCATTTCGAAGTGGTATTCATTGATATTATATATATCAGAAATTATTTTTTCATTTTAAACGACTGACCATACACATTTATATTTGATTCTTCTCTAATAAAAGAAGGAATAGACAACATAAAACATTACAATCCAATCATTTTTATGATTCTCATATTTACTATTTTTTTTTTCTAATAAAACTGAATACTGCTGAACGATGAAACAATCTGTCTCACATATGTAATTAGAATTTATTATAATTATTATTATTATCATTAGTATCATTATGATATATATATATGTATATATATACTGTATATATATATATATATATATATATATATATATATATATATATATATATATATATATATATATATATATATATATATACACACATATCAATATATATCACTAACACTTGTGATTTTAATCAATGTAAATACCAACCACAATGTAATTTAATACCAAATTCTACCTTAAATGAATTCCAGTGGATGTATATTCCCAAGGTAGAATTCAGTGGCTCCTCAATCTCAGCATTGCTAATGTTTCTTTAACTTTGTATGACTTAAAATTTTAGGTGTGATTCTCTACGGCAAATTTACTTTTGAGAAACACATTAGGTCTGTATCTTCTTCAACTGCACAAAAAATTGGCTTACAGAGCAAGTCTTTTTAAGATTTTTGGTGATCAATCTCTTCTGAAGAAGTGTTTTAAGTCTTTCATTCTACCTTGTTTCTAGTATTGTTCTCCTGTCCAGTTGCTGATTCTCATCTTGATTTGTTGGATAAGAACTTACGGTCTATTAAATTTCTTATTCCTGATCTAGATATTAATCTCCGGTACCGTCGTTTAATTAGTTCATTAATCTCCGGTACCGTCGTTTAATTAGTTCATTATGCATATTGCCTAAGATTTTTTTATAATTCTGACCATCCTTTACATTCAGATCTTCCAGGACAGTTCCATCCTGTTCGTAATACTAGGCAAGCAGTTAATTCTAATAGCCAAGCCTTCTCCATCATGAGGCTCAATACTACTCAGTAATCTAGAAGTTTTATTCCAGCTGTGACCAAATTGTGGAATGATCTTCCTAATCGGGTAGTTGAATCAGTAGAACTTCAAAAGTTCACACTCGCAGCAAATGTTTTTATGTTGAATAGGCTGACATGAGTCCATTTATAGTTTAGATATGGAATATCTGTTTTAATGTTGTTAATGTTTTTAAATATCTTATACGAATTGGTCATTTCTTATTATATATTTTATTTATTTCCTTATTTCCTTTCCTCAATGAGCATTTTTCCATGTTGGAGCCCTTGGGTTTATAGCATCTTGCTTTTCCAACTAGGGTTGTAGCTTAGCTAATAATAATAATAATAATAATAATAATAATAATAAGCAATCCTTATCATATCTTTACTATAACTATTTCATCCATTTGCCCACGATTACATAAAGATTATATAGAAATTACAAGCTACCAGTTGTGTTACCAATTCCCTAATATCGCAAGAGGGTCTGCCCCTCTCTGTTTTTCTTCTCCTGTACTTCTCTTTCTCCCTATTTCTTTAATCTTTCCCATCCCGAGTACCTGCCTTTGAGCTATAAACTGGATTGTATCCAGGGGTACTCTTCCTTTCCCCATATTCCCCACTTCCCTATTCTCATTATTGTTGTTGTTGTGTTATTACGGGCTGACCAAGGGAAAGGCCCGTGCCAACAAGAAGTGTTGGCTTTAATACAAAAAAAAAAAAAAAAAAAAAAAAAAAAAACGAATGTGTTATTTTGTAACTTTTTTTTTTTCTTTTTTTTTTTTCTAACTGGATATAAACTTACATACCCTAAGGGTTGAAAGCAGATTAACGAATCTTTCCTTTCAAACCCCCGTTTGGCCACTTCTCGTGAGATTTAGGTATTCAGGCAAAAATCTTTTTTGTGTCTAAAAAAAGAAAGACTCTTCCATGAAGGATGATTGATGGCTTGTGGGAAATAGGAGAGA
Organism: Palaemon carinicauda; assembly: GCF_036898095.1. Taxonomy (NCBI): domain Eukaryota; kingdom Metazoa; phylum Arthropoda; class Malacostraca; order Decapoda; family Palaemonidae; genus Palaemon; species Palaemon carinicauda. Next base: position 103,940,222 of record NC_090739.1, on the reverse strand, counting down.
TGGAAGAGGGAAAAGATCGAGTTGGTGAGAGGAAGTATTTCCCGGTTGAACTAAGTGAGGATAATTTGAGTTTTACTTTTTAAACGATTTTTTGTTTGCGAGACAAAATAATGTCCATTTTGTCTTGTGTTAGACATTTCTTATCATAATGTTTTGTTTTTAGTTTGCGTTTACTGCTCTATTTAGTTGGTGATTAGTATTTGCATATTAGATGGAAAATAAATGTTATAGTCTGTATGCCATTAGTTAAATAAAAACGATTACGTTTGTAAAAATAAAATAGGATGTCTTCCTTAAGAAAAAAAAAGAAAAAAAAATGGCCATATAAAGTTTGAGCCGTCACAAATATAAAAATAAATATAATCACAGGACATAATTGCTATGAGGTGAATGGCTCACTTAATTAAGAATGTGGGTATTAGATTACTTGTGTAGTTTCATATTTTTTTATTTATTTCGTGATTTATTAAGATTTTGTTAATATTTTAATCAACTTTAACCAACATTTTTTTTTTTTGTAATTAACAAACTTAGACCTGAGACAGATAAAATCTATGTTTATATTATCTTTTTTTTACATTTTAAAGATCGCTCATGGGTGTTATTCAGTTTCATACTTATATTCTAACCAGATATTAAAACCCAATACTGATAGTATTCCGATTCGCTGTCTAGATCTGCTAGGGAACTCCATCGAATATATTCTAGAATTCCTATCTAAGTCGCTGATAATAATAAAAAGAAAACATTCAAGCCTTTTAGTAATTTCCAATATTTTTTTTTTTAAAACAGCGAATAAAGATTGTCTTTGAAAGCAATGATACAACGCCACCAAACTCCTCCTTTGGTAACTTTCAGGTGAGAGTTCAAACTTTGGTAATTCTCAATATCAGAGAAGACAAGCAGATGGAAACTAGTTCAAAGAGAGTTAGAATTTTCGCTTCCGTAATTGGACCATGACACGAAACTTCTTAGAGAGAGAGAGAGAGAGAGAGAGAGAGAGAGAGAGAGAGAGAGAGAGAGAGAGAGAGAGAGAGAGAGAGAGAGAGAGAGAGAGAGAGACATATATACTTTCAAGGTCAGTCTTCTTAAATATTTTTTTTCCATATAAGATGAGAGTCTAACTCATAACATTGCTCAATGTAATTAAATTAGTTACTTACTTCTAATATCGAACTTTCTTAAACATTGTAAGGTGCAAGTTTATATCTCGGATTTCCAAAGAACGGGAAATTGAAATGATATTTTCAAAGATTAAGATCATTGTGCCATACAAAATTCAATTAAAATTTTTGATTAAAACTAAAATCAAATGTGGCTTAAATAAACATTATATTCAAAATCTTTAAGAGTGATATAACCTCTCAAAAACCTAAATCGAGAGCAGTTATTTGAATATATGAAATAGATAAAATTTAAAAATTTTATAATCTTTTTACCTGGTGAATCTTAGTTCGCCTTTCCAGACTTATTTCCATTCCAGGCATCGAACCCATTGTCCCGGTTTAGTGGAATGTTATCGCCAATAACAAAATCAAAAGGATGATAATTAATCTACTTAGATTTTGCTGCAGAAATAAGCTTAAATGCAAATATATTCCGCTTCGAAAAAAATATAAACTAAACAAACGAAATAACGAGAAATAAACACAGAAAGAGCATCTCTTTTCATTCCTCTTTCTCGCGAGATGTGATGACGATGAAAGACGCCAGCGCTTGAAGGAACCCTAATTTGCATATCCCTTTGCATTTGCAAACTCTCAAGGATAAGACTGAATATTAGATTAAAGGGAAGATTTATTACATTCATTTGTATCTGAAAGACAACTTATGATTTACAGATCTGACCTAATATACACTAAAAATATTGCATGAGTGATCCACATTTTCTAAATCCATTATTGTTATTGTTATTGTTATTACAAGCTAAGCTATAACCCTAGTTGGAAAAGCAAGATGCTATAATCCCAAGGGCTTTCAAAGGGAAAAATAGCCCAGTGAGGAAAGAAAATAAGTAAACTATAAGCAAAGCAATAAACGGATTTTGAGCGAAGCGAAAAATCTATTTTTGGGTGAGATGGCCATGTCGTCCTGATGGAAGTTCCTAAAGGGTAGCTTCCTTGGGTATATATAACTACGGCGATATTCCCAGAGAATTTACCTTAAGGTACCCAGAATTCTAACTCCTGGAGCGAATATCCCTAATAAAAGAACCAGGGATATCGCGAAATATCAGAGGACGTATTCTTGACACGCCACATGGCAATCTGCACCCCGAACAGAGTTAACACTTCGAAGGGGTCAATTGGCATGAAAACGAAAACGAGAAAGAAAAAGGAGAGCCGCTCGCAAGGTATCTCTCCTCTCCCGTTTCGTAAGCGTGCATTGCGCCGCTCACGGCGCCATCTGTATTCCTTGTAGCGATACACGAGGTGCTACAGATACTGTATGTAGGGAGGGGACCTACAGCCCTTTAAAAGAAAGGGAAGGGCGGGTCCATCAGGACGACATGGCCATCTCACCCAAAAATAGATTTTTCGCTTCGCTCAAAATCTGTTTTTTGGGCTCAAGCCATGTCGTCCTGATGGAAGTATACCAGAGCATTCCTGTATCTGTGGATTCTCAAAACGTGCCGTACTCCCCGGAGGTATTTCCCGGCCAGCTAGACCTAGAGACCTAAGATGTTACCGTCATACATCTTTTCAACTAACCATAAACCATGTTAGTGCTTCCTGCCCCCTACAGGGAAGAGTCCTACTAGACTCTGGAAAAGTCTCGAAGAGTACATATACCTATGTATAAATAACAGACAAGCCAATATAGTGGTCTCACCCTATATCATGTAAAGCATAGTTTGTAAAGAACCACTGCGTCAATATGAAATATCCACCAGTTCTCCGTTCAATACTGGATTGGACAAAGGTTTATATCCGAGTAGGAGGAAACTTGCATATCCGCCACCGTCCCCTTAGGGCATGGAGTCCTCCCGCCAAGGGAAAGCATAAACCAATGCAAAAAATGCTTGCATAAAGGAACAATCTATTAGAATTATCCCAGATAAATATACATAGTACGTAATGCTAAATTATTACCAATAAATTGACACAGGTGAAGGAGACGCAAGGTTCACAAGAACTAGTTTATTGACAAACAATAAATAAAACAGGTTAAACAACAATTATATATATATATATAAGAGGAGGATAACCAGAAAATAAGCATAAGCATGATAGTAAACAGAAACTTGTTTATCTGAAAGAAAAACATTAGCGCCACTTTTAACATACCGAGGTATCAAAATTGTAAAAGTCTGTATTACTAATCAGTTACATTAGCGTTGGAAACGCTCGGCACACATGTCTGTACTTATGCTAGGTTCACCTTTGAAAGTGGAACAGTCAACGTGGGCAACCCCGTGCCCTCACACTTAGTTTGTAGAACAGTTTGTAACTACGCACTCACCCCGGAATTAATCGTCCCAATTAAATCCACTGTTCCTCGCAGAGTTAAACAGCAGGGTTAACGACACAACCCACTGCTTCCACAGACCTCTTTAGTTGCTCCACTTGCTTCGCATAGTGACGAAAGAACACTCTGGAAGACTTCCAGCCAGTGTATGAACGAAGATGTTCAAAATCCATACAATTAAAGAAATTTAAGGATGAGGCAACTTTCCTCGGACCGTGACCTGCGGGTGTACTGTCAGGATCCGCTCTGCGAATAAAATATGTGATTTTCGCCCTAAGTTGTTTCAGTGATAAATTTGAGCCTGATGTTTCTCCCCTGAATAGTTGACCACCCCTGAAGTCTGAAGTTCTACGAAGATAGACCTTTAGGCATTCTACTGGACATAGAGATGCATCTTCTTTCAGAGGGCAGATTCTCCAGGGACCCCACCTGTTGGTGGGTAACTCGTTCTTGGCGAGAAACGTAGGATCCGGAAACAGGTTCAGTTCTCCCCCATCCAAGAACTGAACACGACCCTCCTCTCTCGAGAGGGCTACAATTTCACTAACCCTGGCCACGGAGGTGAGTGCAAATAGGAAAATAACTTTTTGAGTCAACTCCTTTAACGCACACTCCTCATTGTTCAACAGTGAAGCGAAATGAAGAACTTTATCTAAAGACCATGAAATGGGCTTTGGAGGTGCTGAAGGTCTGAGCCTAGCACAGGCTTTCGGAATTTTATTAAAAACCTCGTTAGCGAGGTCGACCTGGAATGCATATAAAATGGGTCTTGTCAAAGCAGATTTACACGTTGAAATCGTGTTAGCTGCTAACCCTTGACCATGGAGGTGGATGAAGAAAGACAAGCAGAAGTCCGTCGAGATCTCTTGCGGATTCTTCGCCTTGACAAAGGCCACCCATTTCCTCCAAGATGACTCATATTGCATTCTAGTAGATTTGCACTTATATTCCTCTAGGAAGTCTATACTGTCTTTCGAAATCCCGAAACGCTTTCTCACCGCTAGGGAGAGAAAATCATGAGCTGCAGGGTCCGAGTTTTCTGTGATGAAGCGCAGACAGTCGACTTCTGGACTCGCTGGGTCAGAACTGGATCTGGTAACGGTAGAAACTTCAGCCGTAGTTCCAATGCCAGAGGGAACCACACGCTGTTCGGCCACTTGTGAGCCACTATTGCCGCTACTCCCTTGAAAGATCTCAGTTTGTTGAGGACCCTCAACAGAAGGTTGTGAGGAGGGAACAGGTAAATCCTGGACCATCTGTTCCAGTCAAGGGACATCGCGTCCACTGCTTCCGCCAAGGGGTCCTCATACGGGCACACGTAAAGGGGTAACTTCTTGTTGTCTTTCGTCGCAAAGAGGTCTATCTGCAGTTCTGGGACTTGACTCAAGATGAAGGAGAATGATCCTGCGTCTAGGGACCATTCCGACTCTATCGGTGTGAACCTGGATAGAGCGTCCGCTGTCACATTGCGGACTCCTTGAAGGTGAACTGCCGACAGGTACCACTTCTTTTCTGCCAGTCGAAAGATGGCCAACATCACCTGGTTGAGTGGTGGTGACCTCGATCCTTGTCGATTCAAGCATCTCACAATCACCTCGCTGTCCAGCACCAACCTTATGTGGATCGAGCGACGCAGGGAGACTTTCTTCAAGGTAAGGAGTACTGCCATAGCTTCCAGAAAGTTTATGTGAAATGTCTTGAATAGATTGGACCAAGTCCCTTGGGCCTTCTTCCTATGAGAATGACCTCCCCACCCCTCCTTCGAGGCGTCTGTGTGAATAGTCAACAAGGGGGGAGGTGGCTGAAGAAGTACCGACTTCTTTAGTTGCCTGACTTGGGACCAAGGCCTGAGAAGTGTACGTAGACGAAGCGGAACTGGTCTTATCAGATCTCTTCGCGCGTTTGATGCATAACTTCTCCAAACTCCGGTTGCATCCTTTAGCTGTGCTCTTAGCACCGGGTCTGTTACCGAAGGAAACTGGAGAGAACCCAGCACTCTCTCCTGTTCGCGTCTTGATATCCTTTCGGAATCCAGAAGTCTCTTGACAGAACCAGCTATCTCCTTCCTCTTCTTCGCCGGGATGGAGAATCGGTGTGACACTAGGTCCCAGTGGATTCCCAACCACTGGAACTTTTGAGATGGAGAAAGTCGAGACTTTTTTCTGTTGATCTTGAAGCCTAGATACTCTAGGAACTGGATCACCTGCAGGGAAGCTTGCAAACATTCTGTCTTGGATGCTGCCCACACCAGCCAGTCGTCCAGGTAGGCTACCACCTGGATTCCCTTTAGGCGTAATTGTTTGAGAGCTACGCTCGCAAGCTTCGTGAAGATCCTTGGGGCTATGTTTAGCCCGAATGGCATGGCTCTGAAGGCGTAGAGTCTTCGATGTAGCTTGAACCCTAGGTAGGGGGAGAGATGGCGATTGATTGGGACGTGCCAATAGGCGTCTGACAAATCTATGGAGACGGTAAATGCCCTCTTGGGCAGTAAGGTCCTTATGTGTTGCAGTGTTAGCATCTTGAACTTGCAGTTCACTATGAACTTGTTGAGTGGCGACAAGTCCAGAACGACTCTGAGTTTTTCTGAGTCCTTCTTGGGAACACAAAACAGCCTCCCTTGGAATTTGATGGACTTTACCCTTCGGATCACTTTTTTCTCCAACAGTTCTTGAATGTACTCCTCCAGAACGGGGGTGGAGTGTTGGAAAAATCGAGGGCACGGGGGTGGAGTGCTGTACCAGCTCCAACCCAGTCCATTCTTGAGTAGGCTGTGGGCCCAGGGATCGAAGGTCCACCGATCCCGAAAATTCTGAAGTCTCCCTCCTACCGGTATCATCTCACTTTGACTGCTGTCCTGAGGTCTTGCCTCCCTGACCGCGACCACCCCTGAATCCCCTCCCCCTTGAGGGGCATCTAGACGAGCCTCTGGCTGCTCCTCTAGGCTTCGCTCGAAAGGTAGTTGACTGCCCTTCGAACGTTGGGTTGAATGCCGGAGACTGCGTCGACACGGCTTGGGGTACCCACTGGAATGTGGTCGGGGTTTGTGCCACCATCTGGGGCACTGTAGGCATAGGCAATTGCTGTTGCTGCTGCTGTCTGAATGGCTTGGCTGGCCGAGAGGGTAGCCTAGTCTTCTTAGTCTTCCTCTTTGGTTGGGGACCCTCATCCGGGGAAGACTTTCTCTTGAGAGATAGGCCCCACTTCTGGAGAAGGTTTCTATTCTCCGTGGCGGCCTTATCTACAACCTCCTTGACCGCTTCACTAGGGAAGAGGTCTTTGCCCCAAATGTTGGAGGAGATTAGTTTCCTTGGCTCGTGCCTCACCGCAGCCGAGGCGAACACGAACTCCCTACAAGCCCTCCTCCCTTTGACGAAGCTGTAAAGGTCCTTCATCACTGTGGCCAGATGAGTCTTAGCCACTACCATGAACATCTCATGAACCTTGGGGTCACTTGCCATTGTCTCAAGAGTGGTTTGAAGAGACATTGAGGCAGCCATTCTTTCTTTCGTCTCGCGCTCCCTTCGTAAAAGAAAGTCAGACAGCTTGGGGAGGTTCTCACCGAACTGACGTCCGGCAATATCAGCCTCCAACTTCCCGACTTAGAAGGTAAGATGGACGTCCTTCCAGTCCTTGTGGTCCATGGGTAGGGCCAAAGACAAAGGTTTACACTCCTCCAAGGAGGGGCATGGCTTACCAGCCTCGACTGCTTTCAGCACAGCCGCAAACCCTTTCTGCATAAAGGGGAGGGCTCTAACAGGAGAGGACACAAAGGAAGGGTGCTTCTTACTCAAAGTAGGTACCTTTGAGTTTGTGAAGCCCCTCTCTTTCATCGAGCACGATCCCAAAGCTTGAGCCTTAGCATGGTCCAGGACTATGACCTCCTTCGGCTCTGTCTCCTCCTTTGAGGCTGGTTCCTTCCTTAGACGGACATAACAGTCCGGATACGACCCCTTGCTGGGCCAGAATTCCACCTCCTCAAGGGGAACTGAGCCCAACTTCTCCGAAATGACGATTTTTCCGGTCGTCATAGGCATGTGCTCAGCATACCTCCAAGGGTTAGCATCCGAGCACAAGGGAAGGTCTTTCACGCTGAGCTTCTTCTGGGGCCCATGTGATGCTGCAAGTCTCCGCATCTCCAGCTCCATTGCAGCTGCCTTCTCATTATTCTCCCTCTGCATCTGTTGGATCATTCCAACGATGGAGGAAAGGGTCTTTCCCAGCTCTTCTGGGAGAGAGGACGATGTTGAGGGAATAGGTTCAGGGGCCTGAACCGGAGTAGCCGACACCTCGTCGACCTCTTCCTCTTCAATGTCTGGAGCCTGTTCTTCATCCTGGTCTTCTGCCAGAAGGTCCTCTTCCAGACGCTCAGACACCTCCGACATCCTGTCGTCCAACTGGATGTCCTGCAGGGCGACCGCGACTTCAGCATCCACAGGGATCTGAACTACTGGTATCTCCACTTGAGGCTGGAGAATCACTGCCTCAGCTGATGCTCTGGGGAAAAGGTAAGCCCTCATCTTCTCACTTGGAAGATAGGGCCCAGAGGTGTTCTTCTGGAAACCCCTTACCCAGGTACGAAGCTTCTCCCTTGCTGCATCCCTTGACTCCGCCGTCCTAGGGGAATCAAAAGCCTCAGCAACCAGGTTTGTGCACACGGTACATACCTGCGGGTCCCAATTCCGGAGATCACCTTTGGAGACTGCGCATGCTGCGTGCCTCCTACACAAATCATGTCCGCAGAAGTTCTTGCTGCGGACGTTGCAGAAAACGCTTCCACACTTCGGATGGTCCTCCTGTAAAGAGAAGAAATTTCCATGAGTATCAAGTGAACTACGTATCACTGGATATACATAGCTTAATTAAACAGAAAGGAAAGACACACACTTGTGTTTTCCGCACAATCAATTGCTGCAACCTTCCAGATAATAAAATCGTATGGTTAATCTATCCTAGAGCAACCAATGAAAAATTTCCAGAGGAAACAGGTGTAGCTCACACCCAAAAGATGATATTAAAATGCCGGATAGTAGACAAGAAAGAGCTCACTTTCTTTATCTGTAAGGCTACACCAAAGGGCTGTGCAAGATAACACAAAAGTGTTAGAAAACACAGTGTTGTAACAAATACTATACTATAGTTTTCTCCCTACAGTATATACTATACTGAAGAATACTGGCCACAGTATAGAAGGTAATGTGCCGGCCGGCACACATCTTAACTAGATCTAAAGTATACTACTTAAGAGCTATAAGGCCACCAATCGTAGCGACCGGCAGACAATGTGTGATAATAGCCGGCCGGCAAAGGTATACAACCGATGCCGGCCGGCAGCAAAAGAACCAGAGAACTCCGACTGCCTGGCTGCTGGCCACTCAGGCCGGCAGCCGGCTAGGGTACAACACTAGAAGAAAACAGAATGGATGCCGGGATAAGAGACTGTACTACCTCATAGCCCGGCAACCCGAAAGAGTGCACATAAGGAAGGGGAGAATATAACTTCAGGCTTCCTGACCAATGCCATCTGGCTCTACAGACAAACATGGATGAGGGACCAAGAGAGGTCCGGGCAGCACTCGAAGCAGAAGACCTTTGCCGGCCGGCAAGTACTGCCGGCCGGCAAGGGACTGAGTCAACCCCACATCCTAACCTATGCTAGGTACAGATGTAGAATGACGGACAGTAATGCAATGGCTAGGCCGTTACAGAGGAAAGAGGGGGGAAAGGGCGAAGAGGGTCCTACCAACCTTGCTTTAGTAATGAATCACCCGCAGCCAAGAAAACTCATCTTAGCTTAGGGGAGATCCGAGGAGGGAGGCCAGCAATACTTGCCAACCCCCACGGAACCAAAGCAAGGAAGGTGTTGCTATTCCCAGAAAAAAGGATCTTATCCTCGACACCGAGAACAGCAACACTGGACTAGTCTGCTAGATCACAAGAAGAAGGAATCATCTCGTACAGAAACCTTCGAAAGTGACCTAAGGAGGCTAAGCCTCCTATGTCTGTGTCAGTCTAGCAAGGGAATCTCAACCACAAGCTAGACATAAACAGACTCAGACTAAGAACTCTGATGTTCTGCCCCCTCTCTGAAGCCAGACTTACTGGAAACAGGAAGGAACAGAAACACCCTAATATAGTTGTATCTAAAGTCAATTCAGATAAACCACTAGGGTTAAGCCCAAGGCTTAAACAGATGGAAAGGGATTGCACACCTTCTCCGAAGAGAAGAGAGCAACCGGGGAGTGTGAGAAAGTATACTAAGGCCCCATAGACAACTTAGCCTAGGCGCCAAGAGAATCGATTACCTAAATCGCCGAAACTCACTCGTATACTATCTTGGAAGAAAATCAACATAATCTTAAATGTATAAAACTGCCTAAAGCTTCAATAAAATTTTAAAACACTCGGAAATCTGAATATCATGCAGGAAAGTACTAGGGCCAAACGACTAGGCTACAAGGTCTAGTGTAGGCCAGAATCGGCGAATCCTTCGCCAAGACAAACAATACTAAAAGCATCATATAAAGAAATCCTATGTAACGCTAAACAGCTAAAATTATTAAAGCGAAACAGCCGGGAACGTCGCTCTGGCTAACTAAATAACTCATACCTAGCGAGCGACAGCGTCCAGGACGCCTCCGGTAGGCAACAGCTCTTGTAACAACGATATTACTATTAATCATTTTTAAAATTACCAAGAGCCTACATTTATACATAAAAGAAATAATACTCAACTTATCAGAAGCAGAAGAAGTTGGAGAAAGCATAATTAGTTGATTAAATCCAAGATTTGCGAGAAACACAGGGAAAAAACACCGAGTTGTTGAGCTACGCAAAAAGGAATACAGATGGCGCCGTGAGCGGCGCAATGCACGCTTACGAAACGGGAGAGGAGAGATACCTTGCGAGCGGCTCTCCTTTTTCTTTCTCGTTTTCGTTTTCTTGCCAATTGACCCCTTCGAAGTGTTAACTCTGTTCGGGGTGCAGATTGCCATGTGGCGTGTCAAGAATACGTCCTCTGATATTTCGCGATATCCCTGGTTTTTTTATTAGGGATATTCGCTCCAGCAGTTAGAATTCTGGGTACCTTAAGGTAAATTCTCTGGGAATATCGCCGTAGTTATATATACCCAAGGAAGCTACCCTTTAGGAACTTCCATCAGGACGACATGGCTTGAGCCCAAAAAACAATATAAATTAAATATTTTAAGAAAATAACAACATTAAACTAGATCTTTCATACATAAACTATATAGTAAAATAAACCGAAGCTTACCCATCGTTAAATGTAAGTTAAAAAAACATGATTCCCCTACTTAGTAATCCAGGAGATATGTATACAGTATTCTCTTAAGTATACTCCATGAAGAATCGGAAATAAGTAGAAATGACTCATACTTCCCTATTAATTATTTGGCATTCCTAGGGTTAAATTCTAGAAATAGAAGGTATGTTAAATGAAAGAGTAGTATGTTGATATTCATTGGAGAATTAGTTATTTTTTTCTTGAGTACACTTCCTATACAATATAAATAGATAATGGTGCAGCCTGTCCAATATACGAATGTATCTCTAATGCTGAATGAAACAATGTGGACATCCTGTAATATTTACTTATCGTCTTATTCTTATCTATATTATTCATATAATTAAGCTTTATTTATAATAAAGGGTCTGGAAAAGATGGATCTTCCTCAACACCAGTCAATGGCCAATTTCTTATTTTTGATTAATTAATATTTCAAAGGATGATTTATATTATAAATTACCACTTAAGATTTCCTTTCCAGTTGTTTCGTATTCATTCATTCTTTTTATATCTAAAAAGAACTAGAAACTATTGCAAATAAAAATTATATATGCAAGTATTTATTCGAACGCACATACAAACAAATTTAACTAAATAATCGTTCGCGTCTACAAACGTGCATTATTTGGGATTGTTTAATTAAATATAGATATTTAATTTCCTTTTTTTACATTTCAGAAAAAAACTTTCAAAATTAGTGATGAGAATGGACTGAATGTTATCAATGAAACTGACATGACTCACCGATTCAAGAATATGTGTGAGAATTTCCACACTCATAATATAAAATATATACAATAATGCCTCTAATCTATGGCTTATATAATAATCAGTATTTTGTGAGCAACCGTTACTGGCAAACGAAGTGGACAGGAATTTCGAATTATTTTTGATACACTGCTTTTGATATCTCCACTTCAAGAGTCTTAAAATTTAGAGAATGAATAATTAATTGGTAGCTTTCTTCTTCTCATAATCATAATTTATATCATCGTTATAAATGGTCTTTGCTAATATTGTGGAGATAAGCAATATCACTATACTAAGAATAAACTTTCCGTTAATGTTCTACAGTGCATTATTATGCTTCGAAGATAATTCCACTAGATGTCCCTCAGTCACATTGTAATTAAAAAAGGCGTTTTTGACAAATTGACAGCCATAAAATGATACCAAATAAATATACCGCAACTTTCT
>NC_090739.1:103915751-103923251 GCF_036898095.1 Palaemon carinicauda | reverse complement strand
ACAGCAGATTTCTTAGCTCCAAAGTTATCTGTTATTTTGCGCAAGTTAGCAAGAAGAGGAGCTTTTAGCACTTGTTGGAGAATTGGTAATGTTACTCCTTCATGTAGGCTAAATGTGTTTGTGGTAGCTCAAGCCCAACTGATTACCGCCCAATTTCCTTAACTCCCATATTATCTAAAGTTTTTGAACGTCTTTTGGCAAAACACCTTAATAGGTTTGCTGAAGGTAATCATCTATTCCCTAGTTTGCAATTTTGTTTTCGTAAAGGCCTTGGAGCATGTTATGCCCTTCTTACAATCTCCAATGCTGTACAGAAATCCCTTGATTGTGGTCAGGAAGTTCGTATGATTGGCCTTGATTTTAGTGTTGCCTTTGACCGTGTTAATCATGAGGCCCTTGTTTTCAAACTCAAACAGTTGGGAGTGGGTGGGTCGTTTCTTAGCATTATTATTGATTTTTAAGTAATAGATCTCAAAGAGTTGTTGTAAATGGGCACTATAGTGAGTATAAGAATATGATATCTGGTGTTCCACAGGGTAGTGTTCTTGGTCCATTATTTTTCATACTATAAACACATGACATGGGGTTTGGTCTAGAAAACAAGCTTGTTGCATATGAAGATGATGCTAATCTCTTTGCATCAATTCCATCTCCTGGATGTAGATCTGGTGTTGCTGAATCCCTCAATAAAGATATAGCTAAAATTAGTGCATGGTGCAAATTATGGGGTATGAAGTTGAATCCTAACATAACTCAAAGTATGATTGTAAGTAGGTCAAGGACAGTGGCTCCTCAACATCCGGATCTCAGTATTGATAATGTTTTTTTTAACTTTGACTTTTAAAATTTTAGGTGTGATTCTTGACAGCAAATTTACTTTTGAGAAACACATTAGGTCTGTGTCTTCTTCAATTGCACAAAAAATTGGCTTATTGAGAAAGACTTTCAAGAATTTCGGTGATCAATCTATTTTGACGAAGTGTTTTAATTCTTTCATTCTACCTTGTTTCGAGTATTGTTCTCCTGTCTGGTCTTCAGCTGCCGATTCTCATCTTAATTTGTTGGACAGAAACTTACGGTCTATTAAATTTGTTATTCCTGATCTAAATATTAATCTTTGGCACCGTCGTTCAATTAGTTCATTATGCATGTTGCATAAGATTTTTCATAATTCTGACCATCATTTACATTCAGATCTTCCTGGACAATAACATCCTTTTCGTAATACTACTATGCATATCAGACCCTATGACATACTGTTTTTCGCAAATATCTTTGAAACGAAGACTCGGATCAACATGATGCTTTAGCACAGAGTGTTTCACACACTCCGCTAATTTTTAACACTATTGTACACTGTCAAATGCGGCTAATTATGGCGTTTACTCTTGACTGTGAAGTCAAAAACCTGTGTGAGCTACTACACATTCGAACAGGTGAGGCCTGACGTATTTGTGACGTCTATCCACCCACTACCTCCACTCCTGGCTTCCCCTACTCCCTTTCCTCTCCTCTTACCCCCCTCCTTATCCCCCTACCTCTTTCTCCTCCATACCTTCCTTACCCCTTCCTCATGCCCCCCCCTCTCTCTCTCTCTCTCTCTCTCTCTCTCTCTCTCTCTCTCTCTCTCTCTCTCTCTCATAAGGAAATGGCTGTTACCTCTCTCTCTCTCTCTCTCTCTCTCTCTCTCTCTCTCTCTCTCTCTTGAGGCTACACGGTATATGAAGCCAGACATAAGTATGACGAATTAATGACAGATTAATAAAAATGATATGCCGAGTAAAGTTTGATCGTTTATGCAAACAATCATAATCGATGCTCTTGCTTCTTTGACGGTTATACCGTATTTGGTAAGTGCAGAAGGTAACAGTGATGAGGTAGATGGCCTGTTTGTCGAGAGTGATGAATATTAAAAGTAAAATATGTGGTCAGTTATTTATAGTATTAATCCAGCCATCATATACTCGCTGTCTATTTATGTCTGCAATGACTTCTTAACATATGGAAGCCTTTTCCTAATATTAGAATAAATTATTCATATATTTATCACTTCAATTTCGTTTTAAGCTTTTACTCTGCATCGGATTCCCACTTCAGTTCCTCCCTTTTCCTTTCCATCTCTTACACAATTTCTTATAAATGACCAAGCGTCAGCTACATACGTCATCCCATCATACGTTCAACATAACCTATGGGTATTAGGGTCGCATACTCGTATAACTTTCAATGGTTGTATAATTGTCAAACAAACCTCATACAATAATTAAGCAACAACAAGTTGCGCTGGAACAGGAATCAGGGTCATACATAAAACACCCTACCATACTTAACATATATACTGTACATTATAAATAAGTCATATGTGTGCATAGCTTCATTTCTTCGTGTACAGAGAGAGAGAGAGAGAGAGAGAGAGAGAGAGAGAGAGAGAGAGAGAGAGAGAGAGAGAGAGAGAGAGAGAGAGAGAGAAGGGGGATTGATGGAGAGGAAAGGGAGGTATGGAGGTGAAAGAGGGCGGGAATAGGGAGTAGGTGTTGGGTAGGAGGGAGGGATGATGGTAGTAGGGGAAGGTAGGGGTGGAGTTAGTGGATGAATGGCCGTCACTACTACGTCACGCCTCACCTGTTCGAATGTGTAATGGGCTCACACAGGTTTTTGACTTCACAGTCAAGAGTAAACGCCATAATTAGCAGCATTTGACAATGCACAGTAGTGTCAAAAATTAGCGGAGTGTATGAAACAATCTTTGCCAAAGCACCATGCTGATCCGAGCTTTCGTTTCAAAGATATTTGCGAAAAACAGTATGTCATAGAGTCTGATATGCATAGTAGGCTGGCAGTTAATTCTAATAGCCAGGCCTTCATCCTGAGGCTCAATACTACACAGTATTCCAGAAGTTTTATTCCAGCTGTTACCAAGTTATGTAATGATCTTCCTAATCGGGTAGTTGAATCAGTAACACTTTAAAAGTACAAAGTTGCAGCAAATGTTTTTATGTTGAACAGGCTGACACAAGTCTTTTTATAGTTTATATATGACATATCTGTTTTGACGTTGTTACTGTTTTTAGAAGAATTTATTGTTAATTTATTCTCATCATTTATTTATTTCCTTATTTACTTTCCTCACTGGGCTATTTTTCCCTATAGAAGCCCTTGGGCTTATAGCATCTTGCTTTTCCACCTAGGGTTGTAGCTTGGATAATAATAATAATAATAATAATAATAATAATAATAACAGCTTTGGGCCACTCCATTACAACTCTTATTACCAAGTAGAAAACTTTTTAATATATTTTTAAAGAAGGACTGATGAAAAAGCTTATTGTTATCAAAGATTATATTCTTTTTAACTAGAGATTGTTTTAGAATGTCTTAAAACTTTAGGCTTTCGGAAATACAAAGGCGATGGTTCGGAAATGCTGCATTGGGAGTCATTCCATTAAAGGACTTGGCAGCGAAGTTTAAATAAAGTTTAAGCATTTGATTCTGTAATACATATTATCAAAATACATTACATACAGAAGCAGTACTGGGAAAACGTTTTTTTTTTTTTTCTTTTTTTTTCTGCATATGAACTCACTAAATATACTCATTTCCTAATGCTTTGTAGAAGAGATGTTATTTATAAGAATATCGTACATCTATTGTCATATGACAATTATATATATACATATTATATATATATGTATATATACTGTATATATAATTATATATATATATGTAATATGTATATATATATATATATATATATATATATATATATATGTACATATATATATATATATATATATATATATATATATATATATATATATATATATGTGTAATATGTATATATATATATATATATATATATATATATATATATATATATATGTACATATATATATATATATATATATATATATATATATATACATATATATATATATATATATATATATATATATATATATATATATATATATATATTTATATATATATATATATATACACATATATACACACATATAATATACACATATATATACATATGTATATATGTATATATATATATATATATATATATATATATATATGTACATATATATATATATATATGTGTACATATATATATGTATATATATATATATATATATATATATATATATATATATATATATATATATATATATATATATACAGTATATTAGAGGTATAAATAGTGTGATAAGATGTGAGTAATAAAAATAGTGTTAAGTAGTAGAAGGAGCAGAACAAAACTATTGCAGTATTGGAACACTTAGAAAGTATCCAGTAACATTCACGGTGGAATAAAATAAAGGTGCTCCCTGAGACAGAGTTATCTTCAGGGTAACATACGGAAACGTGTACGAATAATACATTACAAGTTAGACAGGATACTGTAGTATGAAACAGTATAATATTCATATTTTGCATTATGTATTTATTACTTATAAAATACTGCTGAAATAATCAGTTATGAAATTGTTAATTTTTTTATTCACCAAACTCAAGAATGTCTTGTAAATAAACTGAAAGGTTAACAGTTATCATCTTATTTTTGCTATAAGTGAGAAGTTGTGAAGTAAGGTAAATTAATTTTTTTCAAACTGTGCTATACGAATTATATTTATTATAACATGCATTAATAATAAAAATCTCTTTTTTTATTAGATATTGGGATTTTCTTCATTTTGTAAGTAACTAAATATGAAAAGTGTTTAGTAAGAATCATAGAAAACCTGAAATAGAATTGTTTCCTAAATCTTAGATATTAATAAGAAATTAATTCAAAAATATATAAATGATATTTGAGGTTTATATAATTGTGATTATTGTTTTTAATGATTGTATTAGTATCAAAATTTCTATCGAAAACCACCCCACACCTACTGTTATTGATTTCTGTTCATTTGTTTAATGTCAAATAAATATGGTTTGGTCACAACTCCTTCATTTCAATCAGATTTTCATTCAGTGCTGTGAATGAGTAGAAAATAGCCAACCGGGAAATCTAATGCATACTTTTTTACATAAATATATCACATACAGCCTAAAAAATATATATTCCACATAATATGACATTTAAAAGTGATCAAACAATAGGAATCTCATGGTAAAGAATCTACTGAATTATTATTAAACCTTTTTAAGAAAAAAATATCCTTGAAAATGGATGGATGGAGAGACTCATAGTCACAAGGTCCTTTCTTTTTCTGAGAATATTTGAATACGGAACACCGAGCTGTTTGATTTCCCACTTCCCAAAGTTTCAATATAAACGAATTTCCTGCTGCCTGAGTTCTCACCAGAGTCCTACGAATTTGCAGAAGAGTTTTGGTTGCAATTATCAGGAGACTGTGAAATCTAGGATTTAGAGAGAGAGAGAGAGAGAGAGAGAGAGAGAGAGAGAGAGAGAGAGAGAGAGAGAGAGAGAGAGAGAGAGAGAGAGAGAATATGCAAAACCTCCCACACCAATTACTCAAAGAGAGAAAAATGGCTAGAGTTAGTAACAAATTTATCTGTTCTAATTGTTTAATGACTGATTGGTTGTATATAAAATAATATCAGATTATAGTGTCAGCTCTCAATTATCGCTATCATTACTTTAGTTACACTAATAGAAAATAAAAAATAAAATGAGAACAATGACCTATGAGCAAACTATTTAATATATATATATATATATATATATATATATATATATATATATATATATATATATATATATATATATATATATATTATATACACACACATATATATATATACACACATATATATATATATACACACAATATATATATATATACACACAATATATATATATACACACAATATATATATATATATATATATATATATATATATATATATATATATATATATATATATATATATATATATATAAACAAACGATTATGTGCAACCGGATGAGAACATCATCTCTAAATATCAGTACAAGGTAACATTAGTAATAGTTATATATGCAATGAGTTTGTATATTTTATTGAAAACTAATTTCACTTTGGAACTATTAGCAACCATATGATAAATAATACTGTTCCAAATTGCGCGTTGAATCAATATGTGTTCTACAGATTTTTTAGTGAATCAATTTGATATAATTTGCTAAGTCTTGAATAATCATTTGAAAAAGTAATGGAATAAAACCCTCAATATAGAAAATAACTAGTTACGTGTAAAGTAGAATACATTCATATATGGCAAATAATTCGGAAAATAAATGCACACAGTACAAATAAATAAAATAAATACATATACGCAAAGTTGAAAGTATTACCTAGTTTAAAGCAATGCTTTTTTTTCCAACGCAGAACAATTTAGATTCGAAAAAATATGTTTTTATCATTATGAGCCATAATCAGAGGAAATAATACCCATTGAAATATAGACTAATTGGTTGCCTGCAGGAGATATAATTACTTTTCCATGAAACTTTCAGCTGTAATAACAATAGTTTTTATGGGAGGAATAAAAAACCAATTTCCTCCAATCTGTATAAAAGAAAATATTTTGGAAATTTCGAAAATGTCTTTGTTGGTTTGGTTTTACCCCTGTTTTCCATCCACTGTTTCCACGAGAAACTGAAGGGAGTTACCATAATCTGTACCAATATTTGTTATTTCCTTTTTATTCCAAATTAATTGCGTGTAAATCGGATAAATGCTGCCGTATTTTCAATAAAATTTATTTATATGAGGGTTGGATATAGTGGGTCCTGAAATATCTAAAGATTATACATTTATTATATTCATGCAGGGATTGTGAATTATATCTCTCTCTCTCTCTCTCTCTCTCTCTCTCTCTCTCTCTCTCTCTCTCTCTCTCTCTCTCTCTCTCTCTCTCCTTACGATACACTGCACTTTAAATTCAGATATCTAACATATAGATTTAGCTCTGAGGGGAAGGACTTCTGAATTTTGGAACGAACTTTTGGCTTTTTCTATGATAGAAATATTGGTAAATAAACACAGATTGGAAACGATTTTGAAATATATCTTTTTCTTTCCCTAAATATCCGTTACACATTTCCATAGCATTATAACTAAAATACTGTTAATAGAAAACCGATTCTTAAAATGCTTTGCCGATTTTTTTTTCAGGACTTATTTCTAGAGTGCCTGAATAAACCTGTGTAAAACTATGAATTGCCATCTGAACGCAATATGACAAAAACCATTGATGAAATATCTTAAGCAGATTTGTTTTATGTACTCAACAGTTATAAATAATCTTAATCCCATTGTATTTGTGTATTTTGAGTACCGTGTTGATCAAAGAGCTACGGTTAAAATCGCTACTCGTCAAGAAATAGTATGAGTTTCAGGATTTGCTAATAGGAAATTGAATACGTCGATTCGTCAAAACTATAGAGCTAAGTAGGGTAAAGGATTCACTCTCCCGTCCGTCAATTCGTGTAGGGTAAAAGAAATTTATGGTGTCAGAAACAGTGTTGGATAAAGAGACGAG
>NC_090739.1:103900751-103903251 GCF_036898095.1 Palaemon carinicauda | reverse complement strand
TGAACCCTTGAAATCCGGTTCTAGAATGAAGGGCTGCAATTCTGAGGAAAGACAACGCACTTGGCTTCAAAAAGTAGGACTAAAACTGTTGTGAAGTGTGTTGAAACATATTTCAGATTGTCTAGATGCAATGCAATACAATTTGAGAGAGAGAGAGAGAGAGAGAGAGAGAGAGAGAGAGAGAGAGAGAGAGAGAGAGAGAGAGAGAGAGAGAGAGAGAGAGAGAGAATAATAACACAAATGCTAATCTTACCTTGATTATTACTTTCATTTTACCAGCATCCGTAATCTCTTACTTCTGCTGAATGTAGTGATCAAAGTCTAACTACGGTTCTTGACAGTACCGCAGCCTTGCGGTGTTTCCAGAATATCCTGATATATCTGAATTGTCTGAAAGATTATACTTGGCGTAGTCACCTTCATCCAGCTTATTATTAAATCATTCACTTGAACGCTCCCTTGCTTCATTTTCTTTCATGATCACACGAAAAAGTTAATGCTTCGAGTTATCAACTTTGACTACAGTAAGCTCTTAGAAATACTCTTAACGTAACTTTATAAAAAAGAGGTGAACAAAATAACTACTGTTTCTAGTTTGTGAAATAGACAAGTTGTCAGAGTAATGACTGAACTATATAAGTACAAGGGTCCAGTATCTAGAACTCATTATCAAAATCTTAACTGCTAATGGTGATACTATAATTGATTTGCCTAAATCAGGACACAGGCAACTTCCCTATATCCTGAAATAGGCTGACTAATCCGCGAATTAGGCAAATTTCAAGAATCCATAAGCATTTTAGGCAAATTGCTGTCTATTTCGTGAAAAAAGCAATGAAATGCTTACTTCATGGATTAAGTGCACTGACTGCCTACTTCGTGAATTAGGCAAGACACACACATACACACACACACACACACACACACACACACACATATATATATATATATATATATATATATATATATATATATATATATATATATATATATATATATATATATATATATATATATATATATATACTATTCATAGATAAATGGATAGATGAAAAGACATGCAGCGAAGGGTTCGAATCTTCAACCTAAGAAAAATGATGAGGGTCTAAAAATCTAAAGATATGACATACAGAATTATCTAACTGTAAAATGGAACAACCTCCCCACTTCTAATAATCCAAGACCCACAATACAATAAAACCGAAAGAAAAGTTCCCTTCACGAACAAATGGTTCATCAGACGATACAAAGGATTAAAAAATCCTACGATGGAATCCTATTTTCGAGTCCTTAATACGTCAGTTGGGAAGATGAGCTTATGACAGAGACTTTCTTTCGGCTGAGGAAGAATCCTGAATCATCTGATGGAACAGATGGATCAGTATAATTGAAGACTCAGATAGTGATTCGTGACTAGGATGAGTAAAACAGATAGACAGGCAAGAGGGTAGATATAAGGAGTAAATAAGTTGAAAGACAAATATAAACAGGGACAAAGAGAGATAGAAAATTGTGCAGTGAATTGTTAAGTAAATATATTGTGCAATACGTAAAAAACAAAATAGTTTTTGTGTGAGAAAACGTATTTTTTCTTGGTACAACAATGCAACAAGGTATATATATGGAATATTTAACAAAATAAAGCTTCTTTACTAAGTGATCACAAAAATATAAATATTTTCCATGGCAATGAATCCCAAACCAATATTAAATTACAGAAAAAAAAAAAATCTCTAATGATTTTTCCCATATTAAAGGTATTCAACGAGCACTTATTCTACTCCCTCACACTGTCAGAGCATCCTTTAAAAACACAGTCAAAAAGATTATTCGAGAGTATATTTCCAGAGTCTGAATGAGAGAAAAATAATTTTGAATAAATATTCCAACAACAAGAGACAAACGGAATGAAAAAAATTCAAATGAATATCAGAAAAACTAGCTATTACGTCAGGCGGGACGCGTTCCCGACCAATTGTAAAAGGCCTTCTGTCTCCATTACTTTATGTAAACTGACATTAAACACATTGTAAAGAGAATGAAATATGTTTTAAACTGACGTATTCTCTCATATACTTTTACCGGGTTTCAATTCAAGTTTAATATATGTTATGGTTCCTATTCTGCTAGACGAGAACATCTTTTATTACACACGTCTTTTTGCTCTTCAATGCTCGGGATAAATTGGAGATTTCATCTTTTATCACTAACGTATGATTAATGTGATTAACGGTATATTTTTGCATAAATAATATATATATATATATATATATATATATATATATATATATATATATATATACAGTATATATATATATATATATATATATATATATATATATATATATATATACTGTATATATATATATATATATATATATATATATATATATATATATATATATATATATATATATATACAGTATATATATGTATGTATGTATACGTCACACAATTATCCTGGACCAGGGTTCGAAGCCCGACCGGACTGATATACTAT
>NC_090739.1:103809602-103900251 GCF_036898095.1 Palaemon carinicauda | reverse complement strand
AAAAGAGTAACTATCGTTTTTATTTAAAGAGCGAGGTATTTTTCATAAAATATTCCTATTAATCATACAGTATCTAATGAATAAAGTTTTAAAAACTAACAACTCTATAAACATTAGATCTCTACGTAAATACATATATGCATTATTGCATATATATTATTTTTGAAACATGTTCTTTTTTTAAATGAAAGGGGCTGATACCAGAGGATATTATGCGCCTGGTTATCAGCTGATTCTAGTTTTCTTTTTATTGAAGTTGTTAATCACACACCCAGCCACGTGGATTTTTAAAGAGAGGGGTTTCCTGTGAATAAATAGACTTTCGTGGAATTACAATCCCATACAATCATTTGTTTATAAAAATATTCTTACTGTAATATTCTTCCCATAATTATACATAAAAATATTATCCATTGTGTAATTTCTTTTCATGTAGCGAATAAGATTGATAGGCCAAAGTAAAAGATTGGATCTTGCAAGTTATTTTCATCGAGCTAGTAGCAGAAAAAACTGTAAAAACATGGTCAAAATGGTTGTGTGCATATATATATATATATATATATATATATAGCCCCGACCCTTTATCGCTTGACTTTTTTTATGACAAATTTAACGCTATGAATAGTGCACACACAAAGATTTTTTATTTGAGCTTACAGCATTAACTTGACGATCAGCAACGTTTGACCCAGTTCTACTTCGGGGAATGTATTGCACTGCGGGGGATAATTCTACACGGCATCCTTCAAGATGAGCAGGATGCTGGTTTCTATGTAAAACTGGGACTCCCTTGGTGACAAAAGAATTTACCGAGGAGCCCTGAAAGCTCTCCAGACGTCCATAAAAAAAAAGGATATTTCAGTGTTTGGCCATTTTTTTTTTTTAACTCATTTCTCTTATTTTTCAATTGACTTTGATCTTGTGTGACATTTTCCAATTTAGGAAAACCACCCGGAAAATTTATGAGAAAAACGCTTAAAGATCGGAACGAAAGGTTCAAAGAATTGTATATGGCTTCGAATTATGAATAGGATACTTATCTTATTATAAACGTGTTATTTCGAATTGACATTTGAGCAGAAAATACTGTTTCCTCCAGCATCACGTTTATTTTCCTTCTAACAGAAAGAAAACCGTGACAACGATATATTATGATTTAGGATTTATTTTATTAATCTCCAGCTATGAAATTTTCATACCATTAAAAATTTGTATCCAGTATTGAATAAACGTTACCTGGTAATTGATATTGATGTTGTTGATATTAATTTCCAACTTTTAGAATAGTAAACATGTGTGATTACTGGGGTCAATCATCATAGTACCTTTCAACAAAAAACATTATGCCAAATCTATTTCTGGTAGTATTGGCTTTCTATGGATCATATATCAAAGCGATATGAATATTTCATTAATAATTTTATAGCTGATAAATTAGCATGAAATAAACATCAACATTTTTTCATGTTGTAACTATTATAATGAGAAACTCTCTCTCTCTCTCTCTCTCTCTCTCTCTCTCTCTCTCTCTCTCTCTCTCTCTCTTTCCAATGGTCTCTTTTCTGGAGATGATATTGATAGTCACATGTGGTCTAACCCCAACAAGCATAACCATAGCACTGATGCAAACTGGAGGCCTAAACTCAGCTAAAATACTTTCCTTCAAAGTAGCATTAAACACACCAAGTAAAAATCTTCATGCTTATTAGATGGCCAACTTTCCAGGCTCCAAGGTTTAAATGTCACTCATGAATGTCAGAAGCAAAGGATAGTGACACTGCACTAGCAGGAAAAGGCTAGAGATTGACTACATATTCATATGATCAGAGTCCTTTTCCACCCAAGCTATGTCCAGGGAGGGCCAGGCGATGGCTCCCTCAAACACAACGTCCTTTAGCTCACAAGGATCGTGAGGTTACAGACACTGCAAGAAACTATCGAGTTTGAGCGGGACTCGATCTCCCATCCAACAGAATGCGAAACAGGGACATTTCCAATAGGCCATTGATTGATCCTCACGTTCGGGATTTAAACTACACTTGACGGGATCGAGAACCTTTACGTGTACAACGAGATCAATTACGTTTTAGCGGCGTTGGTAAATTGTAGTTGACATGACCTCTTAAAATTTGTAATAGATAGATTTATTTTTTTGTGCTCTAATTGATTGATTGGTTTGAGGTTTTCTGGCATCCTGACATCTAAAGTCATTGACGCCGATATCATTTATTGTAAGAAAAAAAAATATTCAATTAGAACCATAAGAGCAAAGAAGTCATTTTAAAAGTTAAATATCTTTCAGAAGACTTGCTTCTGAAATAAAACTAAAAATATCCCTAGCATGGTAGGACACATCTTATCCCAGAATCTTGGCAAGGATGAACCTACTATCCTCACCTCGAGCCTCAAACTGATATTCATTTCTTTCATTATTGTATGTAGGGCATTCGGTCAACATATTTTTGTACTCTGGGCATTCGGTCAACATATTTTTGTACTCTAAGTAATCATGATTGCTTTGTCAATCAAATGTATTTCAGGATTTACTAATTTAGAGAATATCATCTCATCTTTCAGATGTATATGGTAAATAGTTTGTTGAATTATTAACCATGAATATAATTTACTTATATCTTAATTACCTTTTAACGCTTTCCATTTATGGTTGTTTTACTTAACTATATTTAGAGAAACTTTACCTTTGGCATCCCTAGGACTGGAATTTCATTTCATCAATATCCTTATATCAGTTCTAAAATAGTCTGAAATCACGAAAATCCCGTAGGGAAGGGTCCAATTAGATATCGTTTTTTACCAAATCATTCTTGTACTAAAGGTGAAATAAATCTATATTTGCTACTCAGATATTCTTTTTTTGTTCTTCCTATCTTTGCATGAATTTAATTGTCTATATAATTTTCGTTTTAATATCTTTATATGTCATTTGTAATGTTTAATGAAAGACCTACTTTTCTTTATTCTTTTCTCATAGTTTTTTGGTTCTGTTAGAGGTTCAATGATCCCTCAAGAGTGGCAATAGAAAGAACAGGTCATTAATGATGTGGTTGTACAAGTCTAAGACTCTAAGCATATGTAATTACAGTCAATTACGTTGCTGAATGAATGTCACAATAGAAAAAGTTTTGACTTGAATCTTGTTTAATTGTTTTCAGTAATTTATAGAGGGAATACTCCATCACTACTCGTATCGTACTGTGGCTGTAATATGTAAAGTTTATTTGTAGCTTGTCTTATAAAAGATGGCTGAAATACAGCTATATTTAGTTAATTATTTTTGCTTTCACAAAACCGTAATCTCAAAATATTCCTTGTGTACATTTGTTGTGATATTTTCTTACTTTTTCTTCTTTGTTCCATTAAACTTTGTTCAGACCTCAGAATTCCGTGGACTTTTAAATACCTGATACGTTTCACAGTTGGGCCAAGAAAACCTACCTGAGTCAAGACGATTATCGAGAGAGGCCATGCTGCTGTGAGACGAATCTTTCATCTTAACATTATATAAAATGATACAGATAATGGTGAATTAAATTTTAATGAGATGACTGCCAATGGGAAGGCCTCAAAGTTTTATTCAAAACAGAATTTAAAAGTTGGAGCAGGAAAAAAAATGGTTCAAGAATCTATATAACCGAACAGATATCGTCATGCAAGGAATAATAGAGACGTTACGTTCTTTAAGGAAAAGAACCGTTGTAAAAGAAGTTCAAAGAAGTGATGGGATGGACTGTACTTATTCTATTCAAAGTTCAAATCATTGTTCATCCATTATGGGAAAACTGCGCTTACCTGATTTCAAGTGTAAACTGCACTTGTCTAATTTCCAAGTGCAAACTGCATTTATCTGACTCCAAGTGTAATTTGCACTTATCTGATTACAAGGGCGAACTATGTTTAGGTGATTCCAATAGATAACTGCGCTTATCTGATTTTGAGTGCAAACTGAGTTTATCTAATTTCAAGGGCAGATATCGCTTATCTAATTCCAAGTGAAAACTGCTTTTATCTTATTTCAATTACTAATTACTAATCAAATATAAAGTGGAAGTGATCTAACGAAAAAGCTGTATGGGAGGAGTTTTCGTTTTGTAACTACAGTAAGTATATTATGAGGTTATAAATTTTAGCGATTTGTATCGACTCACTGAATTCCGGCTTGGGGTTGGAGACCGTAGCGTCGATCTTGTCTATCTTATTTTATGAAGAAACTTTTAAAAGGAGTTATAATACATTCGTTTAAAAAAGTTATTTGGTATAAGTCACTGAATTTGATTTTGATATCAGCACAAAAGGGTCATACCGTAGCCTAAAGATCGTAATTGATAAAGATTAAAATTTTTGAAAAGATCAGTTACTCCTAAATAATTCTGTATTATTATTATTATTATTATTATTATTATTATTATTATTATTATTATTACTTGCTAAGCCACAACCCTAATTGGAAAAGCAGGATGCTATAAGCCCAGGGGCTCCAACAGGGAAAGTAGCTCAGTGAGGAAAGGAAACAATGAAAAATAAAGTATTTTAAGAAGAGCAACAATTTCAAACTAAATATCACTTTATAAACTATAAAAACTTTAACAAAATAAGAGGAAGAGAAATAAGATATAAGATAAAACAGTGTGCTTGAGTGTACCCTCAAGCAAGAGAACTCTAACCCAAGACGGTGGAAGACCATGGTACAGAGTCTATGGCACTACCCAAGATTAGAGAACAATGGTTTGATTTTGGAGTGTCCTTCTCCTAGAAGAGCTACTTACCATAGATAAAGAGTCTCTTCTATCCTAACAACGAGGAAAGAGGCCACTGAACAATTACAGGGCAGTAATAAGAATAAAAGATAAACGTATTTGTCTCTGTCTTTCTAAATATTTACCTTACTCAGAAATCATAAAACCGCCTTTTGTATCCACAGGAGAAAAAACTTGACTTCTTTTTTTTTAATGAATACAGAAAATCATAAAATTTCCAACGTACATGTTGTGCCACAGCAGACAGTGCCAATTAATCTAAGAGACCCAGACAATGACACCGAAATAAAATTCCAAGTCACGACCCTAGAGAGACATCCTCTGATATAGTATAAATTCCAGTTGGTTTTCTTTCTAGCTTAACGTGATCTAGACACATAATCATTTTTTTTTTCTGAGGCCTTTCGTTGATACAGACACTCGTAAATCATATATTGGGTGACCACCAAGGAAATATACATCCAACGGAGAAAAAGTGGCGTGGCATCCTCACTCAATGAATAATTGTTGTAGACCGCAAGGATGATACTCATAATCTTTCATAATATATATGTATATGTATATATATATATATATATATATATAAATATATATGTATATATATGTATATATATATATATATATATACACACATATATATATATATATATATGTGTGTGTGTGTGTGTGTGTGTCCATATGTGTGGCCATATTCATATGTACTTTATAAACAGTATATATATATATATATATATATACATATATTATACACACACGTATGGCCATAATTAGCAAAGTTGTACTAGTCTGGGACACCCATACTAAGTTAGTTTGCCCGTTAGCTACCAGACGAAAGTCTCCCACCATCACCAGTCCGCACTGACCAGGGAGGTGATGAAAACTGGCTAGGCCCCAGACTTGAATTGGCATGTGCAAGGTTGCATTTATTGTTGCTTATAATGTATATACTGTGTATATATCTTAGGCAATATTTTTTTCTGCATGCTTTGTGATACATCGTTTCTGGGCTGAAACATCTAATCTTGGTGCATCATGGTTCACGCGCTGGGAAGTGAAAAATAAATCAGCAGTATAATTTCTTTCCTGTTATTTTTTTTCAAATCTATAAAATGTTTTGATAAAAATTCCACACCAAGAATATGATATTGAAATATTAGAGGAATAATGTGTGATAAAGATCAATTCCTATACAGTCAGAGGTTTCAGAAATTACTCATGTATGCGATTGGTTCCTTGATGTACTTTTTTCTTAATTGTTTTGAATTAATTATGATAAAATACTTACTAATGATAAAAATTACTTATTCACATTTTATATTTATAATTTAAAAAGTCTAAATTTATTTTGTTTACTTTTTTAAATGACTATGAATCTCAGTACTAAAACAAAAGGCATCTATTATACACACAAGGAAGACCTGTGAGCATAAAGCAACCCACTTATGATTTGCATTCTTATTTACATTGATATCCTACAAAGGCATAACATATGCAGGATATATGATTAGTACGGGAGTTACTTTCAAACTACAAGTCCCATCACAATATCTGTTTCTCTTGTTGTGATGAATATCAATGAAATACAACCTCTGAATGTCAAATTCAGTTCTCAGTTTTGTGCTATATTAAGCCACATATATGTCGGGAAAAAAATTATTTTTTCCTTTTCATATTATTATATTTATAGTATTTTTGTTTTGAAAATGCTTTAGAAATATTTTAAAACCAATATCAATTCAATTTCCTACACATTAAAGCCAGATATATGTCGGGAAAAATCCTGGTTTTCCTTTTTATATTTTTATGTTTTTAGTATTCTTCTTTTGAAAATACTTTCAAATCATGTTCAAATCAATATCAACTTTGTCATTTTATATACATTAATGAAATACAATATAATTCAGGAAATAAAAAATTACATCGAAAAATAGGATAACTATTCTTACTTTTTTCGTTTAGAACAGGACTAGGCCACTGGACAGTTTTATTTTCATCAACACTGATAACAAATGTTAAGTCTATCCTCGAATGCTTAAGAAAATAATCGGTAATAAGCTGATATTCAATTATTTTCATTTACAACTATATATTCAAAATATACAAGGAAATACTGAAAAACTATTCCACCCATTGTTAAAGCTTCGAAATAGACATTTAAGGTATCCCCACACAGAAAATGTGTGTATATACAGTGTATATATATATATATATATATATATATGTATATGTATATATATATATATATATATACATATATATATACATATATATATATATACATATATATATATATATATATACATATATACGGTATATATATATATATATATATATACATATATATATATATATATATATATACGGTATATATATATATATATATATGTGTGTGTGTGTGTGTCTGTATGCGTATGTGTGTGTGTGTAGTATGTATATAGTACAGTATTGTCTATTTATATGATTGTGTGCATATAAAAGCATCAATATCTTTGGCATAATTTTTATGTATCATAGCACTAATTCACCTTTTAATTTCTATTAACTGGTGACAATTTTACCATACCGGTTTTCTAACCTCAATATAACTAACGCAATCATTACCTCCGCCAATAAAGTTGGAAGGAGGTTATGTTTAACACCCCTGTTTGCGTGTTTGTTTGTGAACAGCTTCCTGCAAATATTTTAATCGTAGAGTAATGAAACTTGCAGGTATCAACTGTTATGTAAAAAAAAAAACTGGAAATTATAAAAAATTTGGATGATCAAGGTCAAAGGTTAAGGTCACAGTCAAGCAAAATATCCGATTCCGGTAATCATCAATAAGTTTGGACATCGTTGTCACAGAGACTTCAAACATGGTTCATATTTGAGTGTATGAAAATCCACGCCAATTAATACTTCATAAGGTCTAAGGTCAAGGTTGAGTCCAAAGTCAAGGTCAAGAAAAGGGTCAAATTCCGGTCAACACCCATACGGCCATAATTGTGATCGTAAAGTAATGAAACTTGTATGGATTTTAAACTTTCATGTAAAGAGTTGGGCATGATTAATTGATTCTGGGAAAGGCAGGCTGGTTTCCAGAAATAAACTGCCGTGGCGAAGGTCTGCACTCTCAGAGTGCTTTTCTAGTCATTTCTCTATTTAGAACATATAGCCTATCTGGTAAAACACTAAATGCATCTTCCCGATAATGTAGACGAAGACCATACCTAATTTACGAAGGTACATGAGAGAGAGAGAGAGAGAGAGAGAGAGAGAGAGAGAGAGAGAGAGAGAGAGAGAATTTCATGAGGAATTTTATCCTGGCGCTAAAATTTTGATCTGATTGAAAAAGAGACAATTTTATGTACTCAAAGTAGACTAGGAAAGCTAGAGATTTCTAGAGAGGTTTTTTTCAACTTTTTATCATATAGATTTTTATTAAATCATTTTATAGTCTCGCCAGTTACTTGTTATCTATTAATCATATAGAATTCTATCAAATCCTTTTAGAGATCTCACCAGTTATCATATTTTCATCCTTTAGATTTTTATCAAATCTTTTTTAGAGATCTCACCTTTTAGCAGTGTGACTCACGACCTCTGGCTTGGAATTTTGAAAATTCAGATTATTTTTGGCAAGGTAAAATCTGTATGTCATGTTTCAAATAGTTTTTCTTAAGGTTATGTAAATATAACTTTCTACTTCTAGCAAAAAGCCACTGAAACTTGCATTTTCATAGTTTCATAACCAAGTCCAAGTATTCTATTAAAAACGTTATATTATTTTCTGAAAGTAATTCCATCAAATGAATCAGTTACTGGTAATTCTAAAGTCATTGAAAATAAAATCTTGCATAAAATATCAACTAAAATCTTCGATTAATAATTAAAGCATAAAAAAGCAGATAATTATAAAATTTAAATGGGAGTAAAATACCATTACAAATTTTCACAAATGATCAAACCATAATTATACTAATATAGAATAATGATAATCTTTCAAAACTCTATAACTATTGAGATAAAGCATCAATCTCTCCTGTATGGATAAACCCCTATCGTGTTCTCTCTTCATTAATATGTATTTTCTGAAGAAAACGTTTCCATTATTTCCTAGTAAGCTCATCGGTTTACTCACGGCCACTTATACACACACACATACACACATATGTATATATATATATATATATATACATACATACTATTTTTACAAGTATGCTTTGGTGGAAAAAAATATTCACACTATGCATAACAGAATTTTACCTATATATATATATATATATATATATATATATATATATATATATATATATATTTATATATATATATATTTATATATTTATATATATATATATATATATGTGTGTGTGTGTGTGTGTGTATGTATGTGTGTGTAAATGTCGATACAAAAACACTTTCACCATGTTGAGGTATCCCCACACAGAAAGGGATATATACTGTATATATATATATATATATATATATATGTATGTATATATATATATATATATATAGAGAGAGAGAGAGAGAGAGAGAGAGAGAGAGAGAGAGAGAGAGAGTTATACAAAAAAAAAGGATTGTTACCGTTTAACATGAATATAGTTCGTTATTTGCAGCATTTCTACCTTCAAAGGACAGGTAATATATATATATATATATATATACACTAATTGCACAAGTATGCTTTGGTGAAAAAATACTCACTCTTCATGCATAACAGAATTTTACCTTATATATATATATATATATATACAATATATATATATATATATATACAATATATATATATATATATATATGTGTGTGTGTGTGTGTGTTTATAAATATCGATACAAAAACCCATTCACCATGTTAAGGTATCCTCACACAGAAAAAGATATATATATATATATATATATGTATATATATATATATATATATATATGTATGCGTGTATAAATGTCGATAGAATAACCCTTTCACCATGTTAAGGTATCCCCACACAGAAAGTGATATATATATATATATATATATATAGAGAGAGAGAGAGAGAGAGAGAGAGAGAGAGAGAGAGAGAGAGAGAGAGTTATTTAAAAAGAATGATTGTTACCGTTTAACATGAATATAGTTTGTCATTTGCAGCATTTCTGCCTTTATATTGTATGTCTATTTGTGTGAGCTGCGTGTTTATAAAAGCATATGAATGCGTGAATTCATTGTGGGGGTGTTCATACATAATTTTGCTTGAAAAAAAAGTCAGAAAGTAGTTCTTGGTATCTCGTAAGTCTTATCGTAAAACCACTGATTAAATAGGCATGAATTTAATGTACATTTTGTTATATTTTAATACCATGTTATTCAAAAGGAAGGTGCGATTAAATAATGATTTAAATATAAATTTTACGTTCCAGTATTCTGCCAAATGTATTGTTCCTCACTCTGGTGTGTCAGTGTCACTGTCACAGACTCACAGTTAGACAAGCTTTACTACGGAGAACGAAGAAAACATAACTGCATCTCCGTTTTACTATTTTTTAGGTAATTAAACGTTATACAGTTTTCCAAAGCCTGGTACTGCTGATTTAGATACCAGGTCAGGTATAGTAAATTGTCTTTAGAGTTACTTTTCAAATTTGAAATGAAAAACTATGTAGTTTGTAATTTTGGTAGGCCGCCTCCGTTTGAGCCGACAGTCATCATAGGCCAAGACATTTTACCTATGGCATAACGCCGTAGGTCCAAATGCTATTTGCTGTGCAAGTTAAAGTCTAATGCATAATGTGTGTTACTTTTAATAGGCTAGAAGAGTCGAGAAACAATTTAGAGATCAGTGGTTCAGAGGATGCTCCAGTAATGTGTTTTACCCTTTTATCAAATCTTGGAATTTATACTTTTATTTTGAATAATAAAATACATCAAAGGTATTATTACAGTTTCAACCATTATGGGAAATCTATTATATTACTATTTTTCCCGAGTAAAGCATGTGATAAAACACTTCTCAATACATTATTGTCGCTAATGCATACTTGGAGAAAATAAACATTTCAGGTATTGAAGGTCTTGACGTTTTTTAAGTTTAGTGTATATCTTTCCATGGGCACACAAGGTAGCTCTTGTTAGTTTGTATATCTGTTTTCATCTTTCTTGGTTCCTCCCCATTGCGTAATGTGACAATATTTGCTTGAAAGCGCATTTCCTCCTCCCACTAATGTCGCTCCTCCAATCAAAATACTACTGGGATCTTTTCAAGAGTTATTATTGGCTTCTTGATAGTAATGTCGCTCTTCCAATGATATTAGTTTTTTTTTCAACAGTTATCGTTGCTCGTTGGCTATTTTTTCAACGGCCTGGTAACCGTTGTGAATACTTCAGGCAGTATTTACCAAGATTTATTTTTATACACATACCCCGAGGAGGAGCTGATCCATCATTTTTTTTATTACAGCCAGCCAATTGTATCCTCCACAATCTGAGGCACAACGTGTTCCCATAGGTATAGATGATTCACATGAGGCTCAACCACAACCTTCCACATCTTCATCGTCAGGTTCCATTTAGGCTAAGGTAAGAAGTGACTTAGCAAAATACAGTATATATTTAAATTTAGCTCGGGGTAAAGGGGGGGGGGGTCGCAGGAAGGGGTGAAGCCACCACCCCCCCCCCCCCTCGTAGGTAAGGAAGGAGCTAGGAAGGACACTGCTTTTAGGTTAGGTTAGGTGGGATGGTTAGGTTTAGCTGGTGATTGGGGTAGGTCTAGGGTCTGTGACCGGGGGCATTCTAGGTTAGGTTAGGGGGGTTTGTCAGGTTAGTTGGTTTAGATTAGGGGTAGGTTTAGGTAGGTCTAGGGTTCGAGACCGGGGACTTCTAGGTTAGGTTAGGGGGTTTGTTAGCTTAGTTAGGTTAGCTGGTGATTGGGGTAGGTTTAGGGTCTGTGACCGGGGGCATTCTAGGTTAGGTTAAGGGGGTTTGTTAGGTTTGCTGGTTTAGTATAGGGGTAGGTCTAGGGTCTGTGACAGGGGTCCTTCTAGGTTAGGTTAGGGGGGTTTGTTAGGTTAGCTGGTTTAGCTTAGGGGTAGGTCTAGGGTCTGTGACCGGGGTCCTTCTAGGTTAGGTTAGGGGGGTTTGTTAGGGTACTGGTTTAGATTAGGGGTAGGTCTAGGGTGTGAGACCGGGGTTGCTCTAGGTTAGGTTAGGGGGGTTTGTTAGGTTAGCTGGTTTAGTTTAGGGGTAGGTCTAGGGTCTGTGACCTGGGGCCTTCTAGGTTAGGTTAGGGGGGTTTGTTACGGTAGCTGGTTTAGTTTAGGGTTTGTGGTGAAAGATTAAGGTCTGTGGTATACTTAACAGCTTGCAGGATTTGTTTTCTAACATGAACCATTTTTTTTATTGCAAATATCATTTGATCCCCCCCCCCAAAACCCCGGTTTCCACCTGGTGTCCCCCATAATTGTTGGGATGAAGTAGGGTCTTTCTGCATTACAACATAATATGAAACAAAAACAATAAAAACATGGTTACAAACACTGATTTTTCTGGAAAAACTCTTTGTTTTAACTCCAATTACATAGTAAATCTCTAAATCGGAAGGTTTGCGATAAAAATAAATGTTAAATCCGTTGAAACTACACTATTTCTGATGCAACAAATGTATTTTTATTCCAGTTTCCCCATAATGGTTGAAACTGTAATTTTACCAAATCAAATTATAACGGATAGGATAGGCAGTGTAAAGGGGACACAAAGGGCCGTTAGCCCCCCCCCCCCTGTTTGGTAAGGATACGGCTTGTAGGTTAGGTTGGTTGATGCCCATTTTAAATATAGGGGGAGGAACTGACCGCTGATATGCAAAAGCTCATATTGTCTTCTTTCTGAAAGGTGCTTTAGATTATCAGGATTTTAATTATTACAGACTTATTTCGAATCTATCTTTTATATTCAAAAGTTCTAGAATAGATAATACTTGAACATGTAAATGGTCACTTTAAAAAATCGAAACAGTCAGCGTACAAAAAATTATAATTACGTGGACAGCTTTGTTTTATTGTAAATGATATGCTGGTAGGTTAGCAAATGTCTTATCTTGATATTACTCGATCTTAGTGCTGCACCTGCTATTGATACAGTTGTGCATAAACTGATTCTGAATGATTTACAGCCCATTGGTATTTTAGATTAAATGTTCAAGTATCTTAAAGACTTCTTGGTTGACAGAAACTACTGTGTACTTATTGGAAACTACTTCATCATATGAACCGTTAAACAGATGGGTAGGGCCTACCCCCAGGGAGCCGTGCATTATTATAATAAAACACGGGGCCAACTTTATTGATTAAATAAAATTCGGGTTTATACAGGACGACTCCGTTATTTTAAAAAATAACCTTAATTTCCATCGCAAATATAGTACGTAAATGGGGGATCCCCTGTGGGAACCAGGGGTTTTGTGTGGGGAAAATTTACTGGCGTTTCGATAAATAATGATAACTCACATTTTCTTCTGTTTACAATATTCTTGAAGATGCACACTAAATTCATGAAAAATTACACAAAATATGGGGATTCTTGTTAAAACTTCAGACGCATGCCAAACTCAATATAAAATAATATAATCACCTACTGTATATGGAAAGAACATGTGTAAAGCTATAGAAGAACTATAGTTATTATATAAGAGATTGAACGAGGTGGAATTAAATGAGGTTGATATGTTTTTACCTTGATTTTTTTTCCTAAGTTGGGAGATACTTTTCCTCCATGACGATGTTTACTTTTAATGAGCCCTTTATCTCACTTTCTTACGCAAACATAAGCAGTTCCAATTGCAGTTTATTGGGTGAGAGCTTTGACATTATTACGTAATGGTTTTATAACCAATTATGAATGACTATAGTCAAAAACCAAGTTTTACTAGCATTTCAGTGGCATAATAAGATTACCTTAATGTCCACTGATATCCTTATTTGTTGTAGCTATGGCAAAGGCAGTGGCTGGCCCTTCTGGCGTTAGAAAAAATCCCAATTCCTACGGGGAGTGTGTAGTGCAATGTTGGTTATGAAGAATTTTATCATTATTTTTCTAGTGGTGGTATTGAACTAGTGGTTGAATATGCTCAAAGACATAATTTAATTCTTGAGGAAAAATGTTGCGGGTGCTGTGGAGCTATTTGTAGGATCAACTACAACAGGAATGCCTTTAGTGACGAAAGGACTAAAGGAAAGTACATTTTATTTAGAAACTTATTATTATAGAAATACACGGGACAAACTTAATTAATACAATGCTTCAGTAAAGATTGCCTAGACAAAGAAAAGAGATGTAGATGTCAATCATAAGGTAAGGAGTTATTTGTGACATACTTTATCATAATATGAAGATTTATTTGGGAAAATATATGATACTCTAATTTCAAGCCAAATATATGAACCATATATTTTTCCTACTCGCTATCTTGTTTTATGCATTTCTGATCATAATTATTGGCCCCCCAGATGCTGAAGCCTTGATGAGGATGGGGGGCTTAGGGATTAGCAGCTGGGCTCTAATGAACAGTGGGAACTACTTCCCATTAAACCTCGGTGCCCAGCTGTTGATCCAACTAAATCAGTCAGCACTTTCTCTTTTACTTTTGATAATTTCTTTTTTCTCCCATCTCTTCCTTTTGGGCTCGATATTGTTGACGACTTTGGCATGTTCGATTTTACTTTGGATGCTGCTTTGGATTTGGCAGAGTGTGGGATGGACTGCATTCCATCTCAACCTGTGCCAATTTAGACGCCATCACCCTCTGGCAGACCCCATTGGGTGCAGACCAAGTCTGTTAAGAGTCGGGCTCCAGTGATCCGGTTTTAAGTCACCCATATTTGCGGGTAATGGTTGACGCCAGGCATTAGAGTCGACGGTGGGAGGGGCTAACTACCCCCACTGACCAGTGTACGCCCACCTTAAGAGAGGCAGCCCCTCTCTAATAGAGGACTGG
The DNA here is from genome assembly GCF_036898095.1 of Palaemon carinicauda. NCBI lineage: Eukaryota > Metazoa > Arthropoda > Malacostraca > Decapoda > Palaemonidae > Palaemon > Palaemon carinicauda. The sequence goes on along the minus strand of NC_090739.1, from coordinate 103,885,539 downwards.
TCCCCGCTGAAGCCTCTTCTCGTGTTGGGCCACATGGGATAGGAGGACTGACATCCTCCGATAAGAGGTGGATAACCCGGCTTGCTTTTTCAAAAAAACCCAACACCTCTGTTGACGACCTGGAAAATACAAACATGGACCTCGGTACAGACAGCTCCAACTCGGGTTCTAACATTGTAACGTTAGAACCTTACTCACGTCATGTGAATAATAAAACGCTAGAGAAGAAGAGAGAGAGAGTGAAAAATGATGACAGTACAGAAAGATATAGAAAAGTAGAAGTATTACCTGGTCATTATGAAGTAGTGAATTATGAAAAATTTTTTATCTTGGAATTTGAAAACGGAAGAAATGAGCGTATAAATGTTTTTAAAGCTAATAGGGAAATAGTTACTTTATGTGGAGGGAAGCCAAAAATTTTACCCCAGGGAAATGGAAGTCTCTTGATAGAGACACTGTCCCCATTACAAGGTGAAAGGTTAAAAACACTTACAACATTGAATGGTCATAGCGTAAAATGCGTTTCACACCCTACTTTCAACCAGAGTAGAGGTGTGATATAGGCTCCAGAATTGTTGGATATAGAGGAGAAAGAAATAGAGGATGAACTGAAAAATCAAGGAGTAGTTAAAGTAGTCAGAATGAGAAAGAGAGTTGGAGAACAACGTATCCCTCTTGCTACTCTGATTATAACATTTGATCAATGCCGATTACCAAATGTTATAAAAGCTGGTTGGCTATCTTTGAAGGTAAAACCATATATCCCGTCACCATTGCGATATTATCATTGCCAAATGTATGGCCATTTAAGCCAGAAATGTAAAGAAAAACTAAACAATAAGCCAGCTATTTGTGCCAACTGTGGAAAAAGTAGTCATGGAGTATGCATAGAAAACCCTAATTGCATACATTGTGGGGAAGCACACCCAGCTACATCTAAAAGCTGTGTAAAGTTTATTTTTGAAAAAGAAATCCAGGCCATTAGGACCATGGAAAGGGTTACTTTTAAAGAGGCTCGTAAAAGAGCTCTTGAAAAGCAAATAAGACCAGGGCAACCTTTTTCAATGGTTCTGAAGAAAAACTTGCCAAACCACACAGACGAAAATTATATCTCTACTTCTAAGATAAAGAAACAAATGAAAGTAGTTAAAGAGGTTGAAAGTCCCATCGAAAATCTATATCCAGAAATTGTAGAAAAATCAAAACGGATACTTAAAGATCTGAAAATTATTCAAAAGCCAACTACTCCGATTTTAAACAATAGTACAAACCTCTCACAGGCCATGTCCTTGCCTGATCTGATGGAGGTTGCACTCGAAACCAATTTACCTGGTGAACCCGTAGTGGGGAAGGTGCAAAAACCTGACAGATCACAACCTTTTAATCGGAAAAGAGAGAGACCTCCCTCCCTCTCTCCTCCTACCATAAACATTAAAGTCACGACTTCCAATAAATATGATATCTTGTCTGCTGATGTTTCTGAACAACTAGAAGGTAAATTGAACCAATCAGAAATTCAAGTTGAGGTCCACCATCCTCCTCAACAATTAGATCAAAAGGACACAAAGAAAAAGAGAAACACAAAACCCACTATATCAAGATCCTCTCTAGAGTTACCTCCGGGAAATATTGTTAGATCAAATGTTGCCAATGGGAAGACTTCATCTAAGGTGTCTTCCAAAAAATAAAACATAGTTTTTTCCTCCATTCTGCAATGGAATTGCCAGGGTTTAAGGGCGAAATATGAACAACTTAAGCTCCTCATACGTGAGCACTCCCCTATAACAGTATGTCTACAAGAAAGCAAGCTCGATGCTAATACTCCTTGTCCTCGAGAGTATGTTAGCTATAGGACACCATATGATCAACGAGCAGGGAGCCATGGGGGAAGTCTTATATACGTTCGTCGAGATGTTCCCCAAATATCTTTGTCTATCTGTACCCCTCTGCAGGCAGTGGCTGTACAGATTGATATAGGGAGAAAATACACAATCCGTTCTCTTTACTTGCCTCCAAATGATAACATCTCATATGATAATATAGTAGAGGTGATTAAACAACTCCCACAACCCTTTCTCTTACTAGGAGACCTTAATAGTAGACATCCTTTATGGGGTGATGTTTTAGCAAATGCAAGGGGTAATATTATATCGTCAATTTTGGAGAATGAAGATGTCGGACTCCTCAATACAGGAGACCCCACACATTTTCATGTACAGACAGGTACCTTGTCCTGCATTGACCTATCAGTCGCAAGCTCTAACTGTCTTCTCGATTTTAATTGGAGAACATTAGATGATTGGCATACTAGTGATCATGCACCAATCATTATAAACACCAACAATGGTCCACCTTTAAAAAGATCACCTCGATGGAATCTTGATAAGGCGGACTGGAATAGATTTCGGGAGTTAAGTGAAATTGAAGGAAATGCAGAACAGTTTGAAAGTGTTGATGATGCCATAGACTTACTTAATGGAACTCTTCACACAGCAGGAGTGAATTCCATTCCCAAAACAACTGGGATATTCAGACGACGACCAGTCCCCTGGTGGTCATCAGAACTAACTGCCATGCATAGAGCCACAAGAAAGTCTTTAACTCGATTGCGCATGCGCCGTAATGAGGAGAATTTAGTCATATACAAGAAATGTAGAGCACACTTCCGCCGTGCCATGAAAGAAGCTAGGCGCCAGTCTTGGATGTCCTTTGTTTCCTCCATTAACAGTAGAACACCAACATCATCTGTGTGGAGGAAAGTCAAAAAGATAGCAGGCAAATTCACCCCAAACCCACCACCAGTGTTAAAGATAAATGGCAAGTATATGACTGGAGCAACCGAAGTTAGCAATGCCCTGGCTGACCATTTCTCAAATATATCGTGCAAGTGTGAAGCAGCTCCTGGTCACCAGTATAGGAGCAATGAAGAAAAAGTTTTAAACTTCGCAACAAGAAAGCAAGAGTCATACAATTCTCCTTTTACTGAAAGAGAATTTGATTCTGCTCTTGCTACTTGTAACGATACAGCCCCTGGACCCGATGGAATTCCATATGCAATGATTAAACATGTACCTTTTAATACAAAGTTATTTATTTTAAGCATTTTTAATAGAATATGGCATGATCATAGTTATCCAAGTGTTTGGGAACTAGCCATTATTTTAGCCTTTTTAAAACCCGGTAAGGACAAGTTTTTAGCAGCAAACTACCGACCAATTGCATTGACATCTTGTTTATGTAAAATCATGGAGAAGATGGTCAATGCAAGACTGATTTGGTACCTTGAAAAGAAGAATATTTTATCACCCATTCAATGTGGATTCAGGAAAATGCACTCAACGACTGATGTGCTGATACAACTTGAGTCCTCCATTTGTGAAGCCTTTGCTTCCAAACAGCACCATGTGACAGTTTTTTTTTTTATCTTGAAAAGGCATATCATACCACATGGAGATACGGTATACTTAAAAGAATCCAGGAGTGCGGATTGAGAGGTGAGCTACCACTATTCATCCAGTCATTTCTTTCACATAGAGTTTTCCAAGTGAGAGTTGGGGAAGCTCTATCACAGAGTAAGTGCCAGGAAGAAGGAGTTCCTCAGGGGAGTGTGCTGAGTGTAACCCTTTTTGCACTAGCAATTAATGGGATATCCTCAGTCATTCCCCGGGATGTTCTCGCAACATTATTTGTGGATGATCTCTCCATATCATTTGCTGGGGCCAGAATGGCAATGGTTGAGAGAAAAATCCAACTCTCTATTGATAAAATTATCCATTGGGCCGATATGAATGGATTTAAGTTCTCAACAAGTAAAACTACAATTGTCCATTTCTGTCGTATACGGGGAGTACATCCAGACCCGGATATATACATCAAAGGTCAACGGATCCCATGTGCAAGTGAAGCAAAATTTTTAGGGTTGATATTTGATTGTAGGCTTACATGGGTTTCTCACTTAAAAGCATTAAAAGCTAAATGTGTTGAAGCTATGAATCTTTTAAAAGTCTTGTCCCATACGTCATGGGGGGCAGACCGCAATACAATTTTAAAATTATACAAGGCCTTGATATTTTCCAAAATTAGTTATGGTTGTGAGGTATATTCTTCAGCCACCCCAAGCCGGTTAAAAATACTAGATTCAATACATCATGCTAGCATTAGATTGTCCACAGGAGCCTTTAGAACCTCCCCTATCACAAGTCTCCTTGTTGATGCTGGGGAGTTGCCTCTGGACCTTTACCGGATGTCCTCTATTATTCGGTATTGGTTTAGATTGCAAAGACTCCCTAATTCTTCAGCCTTTCAGACTGCAAGCCTTGTAAGGCACTCAACCTACTTTGAGTTGCACCCAAAATCTCCTCAACCTTTTGGGTTTCGGGTTAACCAATTATTAAACAATCTGGATATAATTAGAAATAAGGTGCTTCCATTCAAGGTATCATCAATGCCTCCATGGAAATTACCTGACATCTCTTTTTATGGAACATGTCGAAGAACATAGGGGATCGACTTTTATATATACTGATGGCTCCAAATCTGATGCTGGCATAGGATTTGGAGTACATAGTAATGATTTTAATTGTAGAGGTGCACTTCCTCTAACAGCTTCCATATTTACTGCCGAACTGTATGGCATATTAACCGCTATTGAGAAAATAGCTTTGGAAAAGGAGGGTAATTTTACAATTTTCAATATTAAACTTACCCGATAATCATGTAGCTGTCAACTCCGTTGCCCGACAGAATTCTACGGAAGGGATACGCCAGCGATCGCTATACAAGAGGGGGGTGTACTCACAAGCGCCACCTGTGGCCAGGTACTGCAGTACTTCTTGTTGACACCACTTCAATTTTTCCTCTGTCGTGCTTCCAGCAAGACGTTCATGGATACGCTTATAATTTTGGAGTCTTGTTCACGGTTTTTGGTGTAGTATTCCTCTAAGATTTCAGCTTTCGCTATTCAGGAAGTTTTATTATTAGCTTAGCTAACTTTTGGAATTAATTTGATTAATTATGGTGACGAAGAGAGTATGAACTCTCTTTCACCTTTAAATGGCCGACCCTTCCCTTAGACGGAAGTGTTGGTGTCTAAGAGAGTATAGACTCTCTTTCTTAATTTTGCTTAACAAAAGTTATAGATTTATTTTATATCTCTCCGCCTTTTATAGGCCTCTTCGATTAACTTCCTTTTATTATAAACTTATTAAAATTAATTTTTATATTTGTTTATATTCGACCTTTCCTAATAGTAGGCGGTCTTTTCTTGGTACCGAAGTTAATTAACCCTGGATAGGTACGGTGGGTCGTTTGCGACCCCGAGCGTCAAAAAAAAACAGGTTTTTCTCACGTGACTCACCCCTGTGACTGAATTTGTGGGTGATCGACCTGCAGGAGGTGTCTCCCCTACACGCTCTAGTAGTGTCCAGATGTGCATTGCTGTAGCTGTACTCCTTCCCCGATTTCTGAGACGCGTCGGGGTCGTTCGCGTCCGAGTTTACCCTTCTGAGGTAGTTTGCATAATTATCAAAGTTATTACGTATCATGAAATTGTCGTAGAATGGTGCAACTTGTATAGGTTATCAGTTGTGGAAAGTCTTGGTGGATTGTTTGGCTACCATGTGCATGTTTTTTTTTTTTAGTTAAAATGTCGTTCATCACCACGAGGACCATTTTACCGCGAGTGCCCCTTTTTCATTTTTTTTCATTTTTTTGCCAAGTCATTTTTCCGTAAGATATTGCCAAATAGTGTCGTAAAACTTTTGCTTGTTTAGTGTTGGAAAGTGTGTCTAGATGATCTGGCTACCCATGCATGACTTTGTTTTTGTCAGATACGACGTAGTTATTGGTATATTGGGTATTTAACTGCGGTTACCAATTTCTGTTTTTTTTTCAATATTTGTAAAAATTACTACGTAGTAAGGAATTGCCGTATATTATTCATTTTTTTTCATGTTTATGTGTTAGAAAGTGTGCCTTGATGGTTGGGCTAACACGTGCATGTCTTTTTTTTTATCTGAGATGTCGTATATTAGAATGTCGGGCATTTTACCGCGAGTGTCCCTTTTTAATTTTTTTTAATTTTTTTGCCAAGTCATTTTTCCGTAAGATATTGCGAAATAGTGTCGTAAAACTTTTGCTTTTTTAATGTTGGAAAGTGTGTCTAGATGATCTGGCTACCCATGCGTGATTTTGTTTTTGTCAGATACGACGTAGTTATTGGTATATTGGGTATTTAACTGCGGTTGCCAATTTCTGTTTTTTTTTCAATATTTGTAAAAATTTACTACGTAGTAAGGAATTGCCGTATATTATTGATTTTTTTTTCATGTTTATGTGTTAGAAAGTGTGCCTTGATGGGAGGGCTAACACGTGCATGTCTTTTTTTTTATCTGAGATGCCGTATATTAGAATGTTGGGCATTTTTCCGCGAGTGCCCCTTTTTATTTGTTTTGCATTTTTTTGCTTAGTCATGTTACCGTAAGGAATTGGCAAGTAGTGTCGCAAAACTTATATTTTTATAGTGTTGGAAAGTGTTTCTAGATGATCTGGCTACCCATGCCTATTTTTTTTAGCCAGATATGGCGTATATATAAGTATGTGTTCGATTTTCCTGTGATTGCCATTTTTTCGTTTTTTCCCATTTCTTTCAAAATTACTACGTACTAAGGAACTATCACAGAGTAATATTTCATTTATATGTTTATTTGTCGGAAAATATGCCTTGATGGTTTGCCTAGCACGTGGCTGAAATTTTTTTTTTTTCTGAAATGCCGTATATTAGAATGGCCATTTTTCCACGAGTGCCCCTTTTTATTTGTTTTGCATTTTTTTGCTTAGTCATGTTACCGTAAGGAATTGGCAAGTAGTGTCGCAAAACTTATATTTTTATAGTGTTGGAAAGTGTTTCTAGATGATCTGGCTACCCATGCCTATCTTTTTTTTAGCCAGATATGGCGTATATATAGGTATGTGTTCGATTTTCCGGTGATTGCCATTTTTTCGTTTTTTCCCAATTCTTTCAAAATTACTACGTACTAAGGAACTATCACAGAGTAATGATTCCTCTAGATGTTTATTTGTCGGAAAATTTTGTTTACTTTTTTTTTGATTGAATATCATCAAATTTTTTTAGCTAAAATATTGTTTTACATTTTTTTTTTCGATTTTATTTCCCTTCAAAAAAAATTTTTTGGGTCAGAATTTTAATTTTATAGTCGTAAAATAATCGACAATTATCCAGCAACCCACCATACAATTTTTATGCATATCCAATAATAATTAGATTAGTAAATAACACCTTGAAATTGACATACCCTTCCTACATTTCAAGTGGCAGATTAGGGAGTCTGAGTCAGTGTGGTTGGCGGCCATTTTGTGGACATATCCGAAGCGTAAGCTGCCCTATCTATATATATTCTTGTTCCCTATAGAATTTGTGATATTTTGGTGTATTTTTACCTGCATAAATATCATATTATATATTAAATATATGTATTTTTTTACGAAATTTCCAAGTACTCAAAAAATTACCTTTAGATATGGCCCCTGATATAAATGTAATTTACAAAATAATGAAGATTTTTTTACATATTTCTATTTTAGGATAACATATGTTTATTCCCTAAAAAAATTAGCCACTTCCTATTTCATTTGGGTACCCAAAAAAATTCATGAAATTTGGACAATTTTTTTTGGCCAAAAAAAGTTACCCTTTTTTTCTCATTTCAGATCTTCACCTCCATGGGTCTGACTTCATCCAAAATACATCAAGATGTGTCCTAAACATTCAAGAATCAATTCCTAAAAGGATTTGTGTATATATGTATAAACTTTTTTTTTATGAATTTTTATGTCAGGTCTTTTGTTTTTTCTACTTAATTTTTTAAAATATTTATAATAAATAGTTTTTCTGCAGATGAGTAGTATTTATCTTTACAGTTGTTTTAAGCATTCATTGAAGTTTTTTTTGGCAAAAGAAAAAAGGAGGTTACTGCAAAAACTGATTTTTCAAGAATTTTTTTTGGCGTCGGGGTCGTTCGCGTCCGAGTATACCCTTAAAGGGGTGTCCGAGGACCGTACCTATCCAGGGTTAACATTGAGCCCGTCATTTCGGTTTTACCTGTTAACATATTATGCTATTTTAATGTTTTTGAAAGAATTTCTTTGATAGGCTCGTACTGTTTTCAAAGTTGAACTAACGTTTTGTTTTGTCTCTGCAGTTGTTGACGTTCAGAACGTTCAACTTGCGCTCTATCGTTACGATAGAGAGAGATTTTTCACGGTGTCACGTTGCAGTAAGAGTAACCGTGTCTAGCGTTTTGTTCATTCTTTCTTAACTTAATGGTTTTAATTCTAATAAAGGAACTTTTCATTTTGGGAAATATTTCAGTTTTTTCCTTTAACAATAATATGTTTTAACGATATATATGATTGGGCTCTTCTCTCAGGTTCTAAGTCAAGAGAGAGAGAGAGAGAGAGAGAGATAGAGACGGAGGGAGAAAGAGGAGGATAAACGTTTCGTTCAAGCGAGTAACGTTGTTATCGTTTTTGCTCTTCTCCCTAGTCTCTTTAGGGGAAGAAGGTAAACGTTTCTAGAGTTTTTTCTTGTTCTCAAGCTTTATGCGGTGAGAGATTTTAAACGTAGTTTATTTGATCTAGTGTTTAGTCTCTTTCCAGCCACTGAATTATTTATCTTTCATTAGATTTTTCTGTTACATTGTAATTCTGTTTTCGCAATTACTAACTTTTGAGAAAGGATAGAATTGCGTGTTTCAGGTACAAACCACTTAGTTTCGAGTTCAGTGAAATAAGTGCAAACAGAAAATCAAAAGTGATAAGTGATTAGCGCAAAGTGTGTCAGTGTTGTGCGTGAGGGTACTTCTGTGCGTGCCAGTCGTCCTCCCACTCCGGGACCTCTTGCAAGCTCCCAAGCCCAGGGGAGAAGCAATGTCGAAGGGCAAAAGGGTTCGGCAGGCCTTGATCGGCGCACAGAAGTATCCTCGGTGGTTGCGGGCGTGTCTTACAGAGACCGTCACTCCCACCCGCAGACGATTGAGCCCTTATTTTGCTCGTCTGCAGAAGAAATTTCGGGGAAAAAACGATGGTCTCAGGTCTCAAGACCTCTTAAACGTAAAGTCCAGACCTATGCCAGACGTACGAAGTTAGAGTTCAACAACCCGGATGCAGTCATTGGGTTAGCTCTGACTCTCCTCAGTCATCAGGTGACTGCACACCTCCTTAGAGAGGTAAGGCGAAGCCTTAACAGACCTCATCTTCTATTAAGGCTTTGCCTCAACAGACCTTATCGTCTGTTGATCCCAAGACGACTTTGCTGCAGTCCATGCAGTCGCAGCTTGCGGTCTTAATGCGTGAGTTTCAGGCTGAGAAGGTTACACCTCCTCCTGCGAACGCTCCGCCTCTCCGCAGTCCAGTCTGCCAGGCGTACGAAGTTGAGGTTCCTCAGGCTACCTTACCGCGTTCTGAGTTGCCAGTTACCAGCGGTGTGCAGCAACCTCCGCCTCCTCCTGCTAGAGCTCCGCCTCACCGCAGTCCAGTCTGCCAGGCGTACGAAGTTGAGGTTCCTCAGGCTACCTTACCGCGTTCTGAGTTGCCAGTTACCAGCGTTGTGCAGCAACCTTAACCTTCCTTAAGGCAACCTCAGCAATGGGAGCAGGAGTCTTATGCCTTACTTCCTCCGCTTCCGCTTGCGGTTCCACCAGCGAGGCAACAATCTCTTGAGGTACGACAACCTCTTCCATCAATGAGGCAGCCACCTCAGCACTCGCTGCAGCGACCTCAACTCTCGCAGCTCACACCTCAGGAACCTTAACTCGTTCCTCAGGAACCTGCTACTGCGCATCCGCAACCCTTACAGCAAGCGCAACTCTTGAGGCAGCAACCTCATGCTATGAGTCAGCCACCTCAACGCATGCATCTGCCACTTTTTCCTCAACTTGAGCTTCTTCCCATTCAACTTGGGAATAACAAATGACAATAACACCTCATTACTTTCATAACTTGCATTTGTAATCATATACATGTATGCCTACACAAACATTATGATAATGGAGGTTATTTGTATTACTTATATAAAAATATATATGTATTCCTTGCAATATATTTTTAACAAATCGCAAAATATGGCAAAAATATCTTCTAAACAAAAATGAATCATGAGTTATGAATGTAAGGTAATATTATGTTGATATTAAACCCCATGCAAGCATGCATGTAGTAATGCAGTGTTGCCAACAGGGCGAGTTTCCCTTTCCTGAGGTGAAGTAGATTATAGTACATTTAGTGTAGCTTAATTCTACGATTATCATGCCGGCTATCAAATTCATCAACAAAACAGTCTAAATCAATTTCCTCGGCACGTGCACTTTCAATGGACGGTAATGCGATATTACTCACTCTAGCACTGGTCATGGAATTTCTGAGAAATGTTACACGCCATGCAACACGCTCTGCTTACCTTACAGCATGCTCTACATACAGCATGCTCTGCATACAGCATGCTCTGCATACAGCATGCTCTGCATACAACATGCTCTGCATACCTTACCGCATGCTTCTCAGTCACACATCTTTGGTTGTTGCCAACTCTCTAGACTGTCAAGCAGTTTCATAACGTTGCCTTCTAGTCTGCTGCTTTTGCACCAGTGAAACCCTAACTGAGAGAACTTAGCTTTTCTCGGATATGGTCCCTGTAGATGAGAAAGTGCTTTTCTCCCTCCTTCTGATATTCCCTTGAGGACTCTGTCATTTGGAGAGGAGCCTTTAGCTGCGTAGCCTCCTATGGACTTTTATTTAAGCATAACATGCTCCCAGGGAAGGTAATGGTTCCACTTCAGTCGCTAACCCCGTCTGTTACCACACCTGCTCCCATAGACCTTGAGCTGTGTTGCAAGACATGCAGTCCTAGCTTAGTCCTTGTTAGAGGATTTTTTTGTTTACGGAGTCAGTGTGTCACTGGGAAGACGTTCAACAACCAGCAGAAGTGACTTGTTGTGACGCAGTGCGGCAACCTCAGCAACCCGATAAGGAGTTGTCTGTACGACCCAGACAGTCTAGACAGCTTCGGGTTGTCACTGTACTTCCTCGCTTCCCCATGGTTGACAGTTCACAGACTGTGCAGCAGTACCATGATCTTGTGTTCGGCTCCGTCAGACGACTGGCTTTTAAGAGCTCCCACAAGTCGTCGCTGTCTGGAGATTCTCAGATGGACTATGGATCTGACCAAGGAACTGGGCCTCCTGGTCAATTTTGAGGAGTCTCAGCTCGTCCCATCCCAGACCATTGTCTCCCTGGGTATGGATCTTCAGAGTCGAGCTTTTCGGGCTTTTCCGTCGGCCCCAAGGATCTTCCAAGCCCTAGAATGCATCCAGAGCATGCTGAGAAGGAACCGATGCTCAGTCAGGTAGTGGATAAGTCTAACAGGGACACTTTCATCGCTGGCCCTGTTCATCGTGTTAGGGAGACTCCACCTCCCCCCCTTCAGTATCATCTAGCTGCTCACTGGATAAAGGACAAGACGCTAGAGACGGTCTCAGTTCCTGTTTCCGAAGAGAGGAGGTCTTCTCTCGCGTGGTGTAAGAACAGCTTTCTTCTCAAGGAAGTCTATCTTTGGCTGTTCAGAAACCCGACCGCCTTCTCCTCTCGGACGCATCAGACACGGGCTGGGGTGTGACTTTGGACGGACAGGAATGCTCGGGAACATGGAATCAGGAACAAAGGACACTTCACATCAATTGCAAGGAGTTGTTGGCGGTTCTTCTGGCCTTGATAAACTTCAAGTCCCTCTAGCTTAACAAAGTGGTGGAGGTGGACTCTGACAACACCACAGCCCTGGCTTACATCTTCAAGCAGGGAGGGACTCTTTCGTGAAGTTGTTCTAGATCGCAAGGGACCTCCTCATCTGGTCTAAAGATCGAAAGCTCACGCTGGTAACGAGGTTCATTCAGGGCGGTATGAATGTCATGGCAGATCACCTCAACCGGAAGGGTCAGGTCATCCCCACAGAGTGGACCCTTCACAAGAATGTTTGCAGCAGACTTTGGGCCCTGTGGGGTCAGCCAACCATAGATCTGTTCGCTACCTCGATAACCTAGAGACTCCTGTTGTATTGTTCTCCGATTCCAGACCCAGCAGCAGTTCACGTGGATGCTTTTCTGCTGGATTGGTTCCATCTCGACCTGTATGCATTCCCGCCGTTCAAGATTGTCAACAGGGTACTTCAGAAGTTCTCCTCTCGCAAAGGGACACGGCTGACGTTGGTTGGCTCCGCTCTGGCCCGCGAGAGAATGGTTCTTAGAGGTACTGCAATGGCTGGTCGACATTCCCAGGACTCTTCCTCTAGGAGTGAACCTTCTACGTCTACCTCGCGTAAAGAAGGTACACCCAAACCTCCACGCTCTTCGTCTGACTGCCTTCAGACTTTCGAAAGACTCTCAAGAGCTAGGGGCTTTTCGAAGGAGGCAGCCAGAGCGATTGCCAAAGCAAGGAGAACATCCACTCTCAGAATCTATCAGTCTCAAGGGGAAGTCTTCCGTAGCTGGTACAAGACCAATGCAGTTTCCTCAACCAGTACCACTGTAACCCAGATTGCTGACTTCCTGTTATATCTAAGGAAAGTAAGATCCCTTTCAGCTCCTACGATCAAGGGTTACAGAAGTATGTTGGCAGCGGTTTTCCGCCACAGAGGCTTGGATCTTTCCACCAACAATGATCTACAGGACCTCCCTAGGTCTTTTGAGACCTCAAAGGAACGTCGGTTGTCCACTCCAGGCTGGAATCTAGACGTGGTCCTAAGGTTCCTTATGTCATCAAGATTTGAACCTCTCCAATCAGCCTCTTTTTAGGACCTCACATTAAAAACTCTTTTCCTCGTGTGCTTGACAACAGCTAAAAGAGTAAGTGAGATCCACACCTTCAGCAGGATCATTGTTTTCACATCTGAAACGGCTACATGTTCCTTGCAGCTCGGGTTTTGCTAAACGAGCTTCCTTCACGTCCTTGGCCTAAGTCGTTCGAGATCCCAAGCCTGTCCAACTTGGTGGGGAATGAACTGGAGAGAGTACTTTGCCCAGTTAGAGCTCTTAGGTACTATCTAAAAAGGTCTTAACCTTTACGAGGACAATCAGAAGCCTTATGGTGTGCTATCAAGAAACCTTCTTTTCCAAGTTCTAAGAACTCAGTTTCTTACTATTCAGGCTTCTGATTAGAGAAGCACATTCTCATCTGAAGGAAGAAGACCTTGCTTTGCTGAAGGTAAGGACACATGAAGTGAGAGCTGTGGCTACTTCAGTGGCCTTCAAACAGAGCCATTCTCTGCAGAGTGTTATGGATGCAACCTATTGGAGAAGCAAGTCAGTGTTCGCATCATTCTATCTCAAAGATGTCCAGTCTCTTTACGAGTACTGCTACACCCTGGGACCATTCGTAGCAACGAATGCAGTAGTAGGCGAGGGCTCAGCCACTACATTCCCATAATCCCATAACCTTTTAACCTTTCTCTTGAATACTTTTTATGGGTTGTACGGTCGGCTAAGAAGCCTTCCACATCCTTGTTGATTTGGCGGGTGGTCAATTCTTTCTTGAGAAGCGCCGAGGTTAAAGGTTGTGATGAGGTCCTTTAGTATGGGTTGCAGCCCTTGATACTTCAGCACCTTAGAGTTGTTCAGCCTCCTAAGAGGAACGCTGCGCTCAGTAAGGAAGACGAACTTATTTAAGGCAGAGTAATGGCTCAAGTCGACTTCCTTACCAGGTACTTGTAATTTCATTGTTATTTTGAATAACTGATAATATGAAATACGGGATACTTAGCTTCTTGATATACATGTACACTGGTTTTCACCCACCTCCCTGGGTGTGAATCAGCTACATGATTATCGGGTAAGTTTAATATTGAAAAATGTTATTTTCATTAGTAAAATAAATTTTTGAATATACTTACCCGATACTCATGATTTAATTGACCCACCCTTCCTCCCCATAGAACCAGTGGACCGAGGAAAAATTGAAGTGGTGTCAACAAGAAGTACTGCAGTACCTGGCCACAGGTGGCGCTTGTGAGTACACCCCCCTCTTGTATAGCGATCGCTGGCGTATCCCTTCCGTAGAATTCTGTCGGGCAACGGAGTTGACAGCTACATGATTATCGGGTAAGTATATTCAAAAATTTATTTTACTAATGAAAATAACATTTTTTAGTGATGCAAGGAGTGTTCTTCAAGCTTTAGAAGTTTTTAATTCTAGTAATCCTCTAGTTTTAAAGATTTTAGAATGGCTTTTTATTATTGGACGGAAAGGTATAACTGTTCGATTTTGTTGTGTTCCAGCACATTTAGGTGTGTCTGGGAATGAGAAGGCAGATTTACTGGTGAAGAATGCGGCATCCGAGTTGCTACCAAGGAGGTATCCCATTCCATGTAACGATCTCCTACCTTACATCAAGAAATTGGTTTGTGATAAATGGCAACAGCACTGGGACAGTCAAGATGGCAATACAATGAGGGAAGTAACAAATATCATATCACCTTGGAGGTATAACATGATTCCCCGAAAATGGGAGACGTCTCTTTGTCGTCTCCGTATTGGTCACACACGGTTGACACACGAGTTTCTGCTGAAGGGCCAACACCAACCGTATTGCGAGGACTGCTTAGTACCTTTAACAGTGAGGCATTTGTTGACCGAATGCCCTAATTTTACTAACTTAAGAAATAGATATCTGTTTGAGGCTCGAGGTGAGGATGGCAGGTTTATCCTTGCCAAGATTCTTGGACATGATGTGTCTTACTATGCGAGCGGAATTTTTAGATTTATTTCAGAAGCAGGTCTTCTGAAAACTATTTAACTATTGTAATGACTTCTTAATTTTTATGGTTTTAATCAAATTCTCTTTTAATTTTCATATACAGTAAATGGTATCGGCGTCAATGACCTTAGATGTCAGGATGCCAGAAAACTTTCAATCAATCAATCAATCAATCATAATTATTGGGACCCCAGTAGGAAACCGTAGTTTTTAGGGTGGGAATGTCATAACAGTTATTTGCAGCAATAATAAAGGTCAGAAATGTAAAATAAGCCCAAGATAACCAGTTGGAAAAAAAAAATATGGTTAATGTAAATGGCTGAAAATAGGCCAAAACGTGATTATTTAACTTTTGACATTTGTAAAAGGGTACAGAACCTAACAAACCCACCTAACCTAACCAAGTAGTTACAAGGTCACAACCCCTAGCGGGGGTCAAGCCCCTTGTAGCCCCCTTCCCAGGTCACAGCCCCAAGGCGGGGCCAAGCCCTCCGGACCCCCCTTCCCAGGTCACACCTGCTAGCCGGACCCTCCTTCCCAGGTCACACCTGCTAGCCGGACCCTCCTTCCCAGGTCACACCTGCTAGCCGGACCCCCCTTCCCAGGTCCCAAACTAAAAGTAAATCACAAATAATTCCTTAGATGATAAATAAAATCACAAATAATTCCTTCCATCATGAAAAAGTAAGTCACAACTAATTCCTAACCTTATGATTGACATCATCGCCTTTTTTTTTCTTGGCAATCTTTACAAAAGCTTTGCAGTAGAAAATGTGCTGGCCTTCCCCAAAAATTAAGTCAGAATCGGACCTTTGAGGCCTTATTTCGCTGTTATTTTTTAATTTCACATGAGGAACAATAGCTTTACACTGAACGGAGAGTATTTCCATCATAATCAATTGCCGACATAAATTTCGAAATAGATTGATGTGCTTCCCTTAAGTTCACTGTTGGGGACGTCTTTACGAGATGGTGGTTAACTTTAAACTGAAAGCAAAGGTGGGAAAAAAATGGCTGTTGTAGAACAACATCTGGGAACTTATGAAGAAGTACTTTGAGCTGTTAATTGATTTAAAAAAAAAAAAAAAAAAAAAAACCTGACAAATACGTCATTGTAAATACACAGAAGCTCCCCAAATCATAGAGAAAAATGCATGCGCAATAAGGTCCCTTCAGTCTCTTGGATGTAAACAATGGACTAATAGTGAAAAACATACTTCACATTTTAATAGAGTCCTTTCAATGACGTCACTGGGAATCGCCGGCGGCCATGCTGGAGGACATACAAAGCGAAAGCATGGCGGCTGCTACAGCGAATATGGACAATGGGAGCGACTTTGTCAAAGAATTGTCGGGTGATGATAAGCGTTTTTGCAAGCAGAAACTTGATTTAATTGATGGCCTAGATCCATACCAGATGCAGAATTCATTCGGTCAAAATATTGAGGATTTTCCCAGTATTTCATACATTGATATGGTGAATTACTCGGTACTGTCGGCCAACCCAGTGTACACTAGCGAGCAGATGAATGCCTAACCATTGTGTTTGTGTTTGGTTCAAATGCTATAATTTCTTATATACATATAAACATATGATGGACAAACTCTATTTTAATGCTCTTGGATGATCGTTTTGCCTACTTGCAATTAAATGCACAAGTTTAATTATTTTTTCGATGTTTCATATATAAGCTGAAGACCCCTTTGGGTTAAACTAGCTTTCAGATATTATTATTATTATTTATTATTATTATTTATAATCAATGTTTATTCATCACATAGGCCTGTATGTCTGCACAATTTAATACACAAATTAAAATAAATATAAATATACACTTAATTATATATAGGCATGAGCACCTTGACGAATTAGAGACCTAAGTAAGTAGCCTTTGTTAATATAGCTAATATGGGCGCTTATAATTTTTGTTTTGAAAATCCGAGATGCCCCTTTTGATGTTTAAAAATTGAGATGCCCCCTCCCCCACACACACTACACACTACACACTGAACTGACGATGATACTTGTGAAGTCACCCATGCGATCGGATATAGCATGTTTACACAGAAATAATGATACTTTTAGGGCCTAGCCAAGACTGACCTAGTATGAAATGATCAGAACAGATACGTGCGTAGGGTAGTGAGGATTTACGTAGATCAGCCCGTGATATTCTGGTCAACCACAAGTCACGTCTCTGCGCTTGGATAATTCTTCTGTATCTTTGTCCTGATTCTGAATAACTGCCGGTATGCGTTAGAAACTCTTGTCATCTCTTTTTCCTCGATTCCCACAGTCAACAATAGCGCAAAAACTGGGCATCGTGTGAATGTGAATGTGATGAGATGGCTAACTATTCAACAGTTCAACCATAGCTATTCACTGAACACGTCTTTGTTTGTCCTCCAAGATGGCGGACCGAAAGTTTGATGACGTATAATGAAAGGACTCTATAGACATACGTAATTTATTATGCCCCAGCCCCTATTAAACATATAGAGAAAAATACCAAACTAACCACTCGTCCATTTTTTATAGCTGTAAGCTGATGATTATGTAAAAGAAAAAAAAAACCTGACATACGTCATTGTAAATACACAGAAAGCTCCCCAAACCATGGGAAAAAACGCATGCGCAATAAGCCCCCTTCAGTCTCTCAGATGTAAACAATGGACTAATAGTGAAAAACATACTTCGCATTTTATTATGCCCCAGCCCCTATTAAACATATAGAGAAAAATACCAAACTAACCAATCGTCCATTTCTTATAGCAAATTCCAGTTTCGCTAAAAATTAGAGTATCATATACAGTATTAACCTTTATTTGTGATTTACCTCAAGTTTGTGACCTGGGAAGGGTGTCCGCTAGGGGTTGTGACCCGTTTACTACTAGGTTAGATCCGTTTGTTTGGTTCTGTACCTTTTTACAAATATCAAGATTGTTTAATAATCATGTTACATTTTGTGACCTGGGAAGGGGGCTCCCAGGGCTTGCCCTCCGGCTAGGTTTTGTGACCTTGGAACTACTAGGTTAGGGTAGGCTATTTTGTTAATTTCTGTGCCCGTTACTAATCTCACGAGTGTTAAATAATCATGTTTTGGGACCTGGGGAGGGGCTCTGGTGGCTTGCCCCCAGGGCTAGGGGTTGTAACCTGGGAAGTACTTGGTTAGGTTAGGTTACGTAGGTTTGTTAGGTTCTGTACCATTTTACAAATCTCAAGAGTGTTAGATAATCATGTTTTGTGACCTGGAAAGGTGGCTCCTGGGCCTTGGCGCCCCCCCCCCCCCAGCTATGGGTTGTGACCTGGGTACTACTAAGTTAGGTTAGGTGGGTTTGTTAGGTTCTGTACCCTTTTGAAAATCTCAAA
The DNA here is from genome assembly GCF_036898095.1 of Palaemon carinicauda. NCBI lineage: Eukaryota > Metazoa > Arthropoda > Malacostraca > Decapoda > Palaemonidae > Palaemon > Palaemon carinicauda. The sequence continues at coordinate 103,867,351 of NC_090739.1, read as the reverse complement.
AGTCTTGAATAATCACGTTTTGTACTGTTTTTGCACACCTAAAATCCCAGGTCCCCACCTGTGTCCTTAGGGAAGGGGGAGACGGGTCCTTAATGGTAGAGCAGCCTGTTTGCTGTGGAAATGGTCAATTTTGTTGAAAGCACAATTTTAAATATTAAACTTAGCCGGCGAATATATAATAGCTGACGTCTCGGACGGCTCGACAGAAACACAAAAACTCACGAGCGATCGCCATGAAGGTTGCGGGTATGCCCACCAGCGCCAACTATCGGCCAGATACCGCATATACATGTAAACAGCTCCAGTTCTTCTCTGTCGGTCTTGTCGACAAGTTGATTCCATTACTCGCTGTTGACCTGGAGTTTTTCGTCATTCTTGGTAAAGTACTTCTTTTTGGTTTTGAGCTTTCACAGTGCAGGTGTTTTTATCTTCAATTAAAACTCTTGAACTCTTTTTTGGATAGATTTTACTGTTGATGACTTTGGATTGCTTTTGGATTTTCTTTGACTTTTCAAAATGGCTGACCCTTCTCCGATTCCTAAATTTCGTAAATGTAATGCTAGGGATTGTAACAAACATCTTCCAAAGGCCTCTCTCGACCCACATACCGTGTGTTCCAATTGCCGGGGTAAAACCTGCCAATTAGGAGATCGGTGTGATGAGTGCGTGGTACTTTCGGAATTCGACTGGCTAGAGTTTGATAAGTATTCTCGTAAGCTAGAGAGAGATAAGGTGAGGAGAAGTTCCTCTAGATCATTAGAATTTTCCTCCTCCCATGCCCCTGAACCTAATCCTTCCCCTGTAGTAGTTGTGCCTGAACCTTCTACTAGCACTCATCAATGCGGGATATGTTGCATGCCATTCAAGCGTTGGGCGAGAGAGTTGAATCTTTGGCTACGGACCGTAATCAACTCATGGCGGATGTAAAAGTGTTAGTGTCAGAGTGCCACATTAGAAAATCGTGGGGATAAAGTGATTAGTGCGCAAAGTGTTATAAGTGTTGCGACCGAGGGTTTGTCTGTTCGTGCTTGTCGTTTGCCTAGTCCGAGACCTCTTGCAAGCTCCCATGCACCAGGGAGAAGTAATGTCGTAGGACTTATGGGGACGAGAGGCTTTAACCAACGAACAGACGTTCCCTCTATGGTTTCGGGCGTGTCTCGTCAAGACCGCCCCTACCATAAGACGAGCGAGGCGGTTTTCTCCTCGTCATCCGAAGGCTTCTCGCGTAAGAAACCGTGGAGCAAGGTTTCTAGAACCTTAAAGCGGAAGTCAGTCCCTTCAGGACAGGTCCAGCGTCCTGGCTGTAGCCATTGGGACAGCTCTGACCCTGTGCAGTCATCGAAAGACTGCTCGCCGCCTAAACAAAAGCGTAACACGGGCTCCGAGAGTCTTAGTTTAGGCAATGTTTTGCCGTCACAGACGTTACCATCGTCTCGACCCGTACCAACTCCCGTTGATCCTAAATGGGTTGTCCTGCAGGATATGCAGAATAAGCTTGCCTCCCTTATGGAGGAGTATTCCGTTGAGCAGGTTCACGATGATCCTCGCCGTTACGCTGATCGAGATCCTGGCCGTCAGCCGCCCAAACGAGCCTTTGCTCGTCCTGTTGACGTTGACGTTACAAAGTCACGTCAGTCACGTGACTTGGAGCCTCACTCGATGCAGTCCCGTGTTGACTTTCAGCCGCTTGTTGACGTTCAGCCGCTGCCGCATGCTCGTGTTGACGTTCAGGACGTTCGCCAACCAGCTAAGTTGACTTGTTTTGACGTTGAGCGTCAAGCGCCGCAGTCAAGAGTTGTTTTGACTGCTCAATCTAGGCAGTCAAGGCAGTCTCGACTTGACGTCGAGCGTCCTCCCGCTCCTGTTGTTGTTGCTGGTCAGTCCTTTAAGCAGTTACATGACGTAGCGTCCTTGACTGCTACTGATGCTCCTTTGCGTGTGGACTCTGCTTGTCAAGCATTGCCACCAAGGCAGGTCTCTCCCTTGCTTGAGACTCATCAGTTGTCGGACGAGGTTCCTTCAGATGAGGATGTTGCTGATCTTCCTCCTACTGATAATCCTTTGGATGTTTTGTCAGACGTAGAAGAGCCTAAGGCGGCGCAACCTTCTATGGATTTTAAGAAAATCATGATGATTTTCAAGGATCTTTTCCCAGATAATTTTGTTACTGCTGCTCCTCATTCGCCTCCGTCTGAGTTTGCGCTAGGCTTAGCTGCTACCAAGCCTGCCTTTACTAAGCTAGTGCTCTCTCGCTCTTCTAAGAGGGCTTTACGTCTTCTAGGCGACTGGTTGGTTACCAGGAGGAGTTTGGGGAAGACGGCCTTTGCCTTCCCACCTTTTAAGCTAGCTTCTAGATCGAGCGTCTGGTATGACACGGGAGAAGTTCTCGGCTTGGGAGTCCTGCCTCTGCCCAGGGTGACTTCTCAAGCCTCGTAGACTCTCCCCGTCGCCTGGCCATGAGACGCTCTAAAATTTGTTGGTCCTCCTCGGACCTTGACCATCTCCTTAAAGGCGTATACAGGGCCTTCGAAGTTTTTAACTTTTTAGATTGGTCTCTAGGAGCATTAAGTAGGAAGATCTCGTCTGCTGACCAAGATGTGTCCTTACTTATTATGTCTTGTATGGACAAAGCCATCCGCGATGGCTCCAATGAGCTCGCCTCCACCTTTACGTCTGGAGTCTTGAAGAAGAGAGAAACCCTTTGCTCTTTCCTTTCAGCAGGAGTTACTCCCTGTCAAAGATCGGAACTTCTCTCTGCTCCCTTATCGGCTGCCTTGTTTTCTCAACAGCTAATTAAGGACATTGCTGCTTCGCTTGTACAGAAGGACACACGACCTGATGGCTTCTTCTGCTCGCAAGGGAGCTCCTTCTTCATCCTTTGTTGTGAGACCCAGAATCGAGACTCCTGCGTCTAGGTTTATCCCGCCTTTTCGTGGCAGAGCTCCCAGCAGGGGAGGCTCTCATGCCGACGGAATGAGAGGTAAGAGGAGAGGAGCCAAGTCCTCCCGTGGTAGAGTCTGACTGCCCACGTCCTCAGACAGCGGAGAAGATGGGTGCAGACCAAGAGTCTGTGTTGTTGCTCAAGGAGGGGTACAAAATACCTTTTGTACGCAGACCTCCTCTAGTAACAGTTCCTCTAGACCTCTCTCCCAGGTATTGAGAGGAGTCAAAGAGACAAGCTCTACATCACGAAGTGTGTCTGTTGCTAGAGAAGGGAGCGGTGGTGAAAGTCTCGGACCTTCAAGCACCGGGATTTTATAACCGTCTCTTCCTAGTCCCAAAGCATACAGGAGGTTGGAGGCCAGTGCTGGACGTCAGTGCGCTCAACGTTTTTGTTACGTAAACAAAATTTACGATGGAGACCACGAAATCCGTCCTAGCAGCGGTCAGAGAGGGAGACTGGATGGTCTCTCTCGACCTGCAAGTGTACCAGTTTCGAGCACTGTGCTTCGGCCTCAGTCCTGCTCCTCTCGTGTTTACGAGGCTCATGAGGAATGTGGCAAAATTCCTTCATTTATCGGGAATTCGAGCCTCCCTGTACTTGGACGACTGGCTTCTCAGAGCATCGTCCAGTCATTGCTGTCTGCAGGACCTACACTGGACGTTGGGTCTCGCAAAGGAGTTGGGACTTTTGGTCAACTTAGAAAAGTCTCAACTGATTCCATCCCAGACGATTCTCTATTTGGGGATGGAGATTCGCAGTCTAGTTTTTCGGGCTTTTCCGTCTGCCACCCGAGTAGAACAAGCCCTGCTCAAAGTCCGACTCATGCTGAAAAGAGAACGTTGTTCAGTAAGAAGTTGGATGAGTCTCGTAGGGACTCTGTCATCCCTGGACCAGTTTGTCTCGCTAGGGAGACTTCACCTTCGCCCTCTCCAGTTCCATCTAGACTCTCACTGGAACAAGAGCAAGACTTTAGAAGCTGTATCAATCCCGGTCTCCGAGCCAGTAAAAGCATGCCTGAACTGGTGGGACAGCAACATAAGTCTGAGAGAGGGTCTGTCCCTGGCAGTCAAGAACCCAAACCATGTGTTGTTCTCAGACGCGTCGGATTTGGGTTGGGGTGCGACTCTGGACGGTCGGGAATGTTCGGGTCTTTGGACGTCGGTTCAGAAGAGCATGCACATCAACGGCAAGAAGCTATTAGCAGTCCACTTGGCCTTGATGAGTTTCGAGAGCATCCTGCGAAACAAAGTGGTAGAGGTCAATTCAGACAACACCACAGCTTTGGCGTACATCTCCAAGCAAAGAGGCACTCACTCCCACACACTGTACGTGATCGCAAGGGACCTCCTCATATGGTCAAAAAATCGAGGCATCTCCCTGTTGACAAGATTCATCCACGGGGACTTGAACGTCTTGGCAGACTGTCTCAGTCGGAGAGGTCAGGTGATCCCCACGGAATGGACCCTCCACAAGGACGTGTGCAAGAGTCTTTGGGCGACTTGGGGTCAACCCTCCATAGACCTCTTTGCCATCTCGTTGACCAAAAGGCTCCCGCTCTATTGCTCGCCAGTCACAGATCCAGAGGTGACCCACATAGACGCGTTTCTGCTGGACTGGTCTCACCTGGACTTGTATGCATTCCCACCGTTCAAGATAGTCAACAAGGTACTGCAGAAGTTCGCCTCTCACGAAGGGACAAGGTTGACGTTGGTTGCTCCCCTCTGGCCCACGAGAGAGTGGTTCACAGAGGTACTTCAATGGCTGGTAGACATTCCAAAGAGTCTTCCTCTAAGGATAGATCTCTTACGGCAGCCCCACGTAAGGGATCTTCATCAAAGCCTCACCGCGCTTCGTCTGACTGCCTTCAGACTATCGAAAGACTCAAGAGCTCGAGGCTTTTCGAAGGAGGCAGCCAGAGCGATTGCGAGAGCTAGGAGAGCTTCTACCATCAAAGTATACCAGTCGAAGTGGGAAGTCTTTCGAGACTGGTGCAAGTCAGCATCTGTTTCCTCTTCCAGTACCTCTGTAGCCCAAATCGCAGACTTTCTCTTACATCTGAGAAACGTTTGCTCCCTCTCAGCACCCACTATTAAGGGCTACAGGAGCATGTTGGCTTCGGTCTTTAGACATAGAGGCTTAGATCTTTCCCATAATAAAGATCTCCAAGATCTTAAGTCTTTCGAGACCTCTAAGGAGCGTCGTATGGCAACTCCTGGATGGAACTTAGACGTGGTCCTAAGGTTCCTAATGTCAGACAGGTTTGAGCCATTACATTCAGCCTCCCTGAAGGATCTCACCCTCAAGACACTTTTCTTAGTGTGCTTGGCTTCGGCTAAAAGGGTCAGTGAGATCCATGCCTTCAGTAGGAACATCGGCTTTTCCACAGATAAAGCCACATGTTCACTTCAGCTTGGTTTTTTGGCCAAAAATGAACTGCCTTCTCGTCCTTGGCCTAAGTCATTTGATATACCTTGCCTGTCAGAGACCGTAGGCAACGAGCTTGAAAGAGTACTGTGTCCAGTTAGAGCTCTTAAGTTCTACTTAGCTCGTACTAAGTCCTTACGAGGTGGATCTGAGGCCTTGTGGTGCTCAGTTAAGAAGCCATCATTACCTATGTCAAAGAATGCTTTGTCATATTTTATAAGATTTTTAATCCGAGAGGCTCATTCTCACTTGAGTGAAAAAGACCGTTGCTTGCTTAAGGTTAAGACGCACGAAGTAAGAGCTATAGCAACTTCCGTGGCCTTTAAGCAAAATAGATCTCTGCGAAGTATTATGGACGCGACCTTTTGGAGAAGCAAGTCGGTATTCGCGTCATTTTACTTAAAAGATGTCCAGACTCTTTATGAGGACTGCTACACACTGGGTCCATTCGTTGCAGCGAGTGCAGTAGTGGGTGAGGGTTCTACCACTACATTCCCTTAATTCCAATATCCTTTTAATCTGTCTCTTGAAATGTTTTTAATCTTGTTTTGGGTTGTACGGAAGGCTAAGAAGCCTTTCGCATCCTGGTTGATTTGGCGGGTGGTCAAATGTCATTTCTTTAGAGCGCCCAGATTAAGGGTTTTGATGAGGTCCTGTTGTATGGGTTGCCGCCCTTGATACTTCAGCTCCTGGGAGTCTTTCAGCATCCTAAGAGGATGGCTGGGCTTCGTGAGGAAAGCAGACTAACAAGGCAGAGTAATCGTCAGAGTCAGCTTCCTTACCAGGTACCTATATTTATTTGGGTTTTGTTATAATATAACTGTCAAAAACTCTAAGCATATACGCCGTAAACTGTATTAATACTGGTCTCTACCCACCACCATGGGTGTGAATCAGCTATTATATATTCACCGGCTAAGTTTAATATTTAAAAATTATATTTTGATTATAAAATAAATTTTTGAATATACTTACCCGGTGAATATATAAATTAAAGGCCCCCCCTTCCTCCCCGATAGAGACCCAGCGGGATGAGAAGAACTGGAGCTGTTTACATGTATATGCGGTATCTGGCCGATAGTTGGCGCTGGTGGGCACACCCGCAACCTTCATGGCGATCGCTCGCGAGTTTTTGTGTTTCTGTCGAGCCGTCCGAGACGTCAGCTATTATATATTCACTGGGTAAGTATATTCAAAAATTTATTTTATAATCAAAATATCATATTTACTGTAGTTAATTTTTATTTTGTCTCTTAGAAATGTTGCCCTGTGTTTTCTCTTAATTTACTAGGTGTTGTAGGTCCAATCTTATTCTGTATCTACTGAATACTGTAGATGTATCAAAAGTGTTACCGAGACATGAAGTGAAGTTTAAACTATTTGCAGATGATACACTATTTTACTTCTCTATAAATGACATTGATGATATTGTTGAAACTTCTAACAAAATTCTTACCAGTGTTAATGAGTAAATGACAGTTAAGCAACTATTATTTTAAAACAACACAGGAAAGGCTTTACTATTATTTGTTACGTTCGGAGGATTTATCCAAAGAACGTACCAGGAAAGCTATGGAGCCCTTTTTACTCTCAGGCACTCGCACGATAGAGTTTCTGGCCCACCAAGTCTCGAACTTGTGGGCAAACACCATCCTGAAACGACGGGATGCAGTGTCTGAGAGGTTCCACCAGAAGGTCCCTTGCACAGAGATCAGCAGGCTCAGACATTCTTCCGTTATGGGAACGAACCTGTTTGAGCCTAAGGACGTGGAGCAGACTGCAGAGAGGTGGAGGAAGTCCCATCAAGACTCCCTCCTACATAGGGCTTTGGCATCCAAGCCCTATAAACCTCCAGCACCCCATCAGCCACGTCCTACTAAGACCACGAAACCGACAACGGCAGCGAAGACAGTGTTGTCTAAGCCCTTTTCCTGTCAAGGACAGGAAAGGCAAGAAGTCCTCCAGGGGAGGGAAGAATCCTAGAGGGAGCAGCTGAGGCCACAAACGCTAGGATTGGCAGTCCCCCTGCATGTCCACCAGGGGGGGGGATGCCTTCAAAGTTGCGCAAACAGGGGGCAGCAACTGGGGGCCGATTCCTGGACGATTTCCGTAATCAAGTCATCTCTACCTCCCCTGACGACGAATCCAGTGTCATTGAGCTCCCTTGCCATGGGATCAGCAAGGGGGCAGGCCCTTCGGGCTGAAGTCCAGACCATGTTCAAGAAGGGCGCTCTCCAAGAGGTCCTCGACGGGTCTCCAGGCTTCTTCAGTCGACACTTTCTTGTAAAGAAGGCGTCTGGAGGCTGGAGACCAGTCATCGACCTCTGCTCTGAATAAGTTTGTCAAGCAAACTCTGTTCAGCATGGAGACCGCAGACACGGTTAGACTTGCAGTGAGACCGCAGACACGGTTAGACTTGCAGTGAGACCGCAGACACGGTTAGACTTGCAGTGAGACCGCAGACACGGTCAGACTTGCAGTGAGACCGCAAGACTTCATGTGTACACTGGATCTGAAGGACGCATACTTCCAGATCCCAGTCCATCCGTCTTCAAGGAAGTACTTAAGATTCAGCCTAGACAACAAGGTTTACCAGTTCAAGGCGCTGTGTTTCGGTCTCTCCACAGCACCACAGGTTTTCACCAAAGTGTTCACCCTAATATCGTCATGGGCACACAGGATCGGCATCCGTCTCCTTCGTTATCTGGACGACTGGCTGATCCTGGCAGACTCGGAGTCATCCCTTCTTCGACACCGAGACAAACTTCTGGGACTTTGCCAGGATTTAGGGATCATGGTAAATCTCGAGAAGTCCTCTCTGCTTCCCACTCAAAGACTGATTTACATAGGTATGATTATAGACACCAATCTCCACGAAGCCTTCACATCAGACAACAGGATAGCAAGGCTGAGGAGGGTCGCAAGCCCTTTCCTCAGGCGAGAAGAGCTTCCAGCCCAATCGTGGTTACGTCTCCTCGGTCACCTCTCATCCTTGGCTCGTCTAGTTCCCAACTGTCGCCTCAGGATGAGATCCCTCCAATGCGACTCAAGTCCCGGTGGAATCCCCGGACGTCATGATCCCTATGGGACCTGCGGAACGGATGGACTTCCAGTGGTGGGTGACAGACGATAACCTACGAAGAGGATTTCTCGTCCTTCCCCCGGATTTGATGCTGTTTTCAGACGCCTCAAAGAAAGGGTGCGGGGCCCACGTTCTGCATCACAGGACCTCAGGTCTGTGGTCAGAATCAGAAAAGTGCCTCCATATAAATCTTCTAGAGATGAAGGCCGTTTTCTTGGCCCTTCAGCAGTTCCAACAATACCTGGCGGGTCACTCTGTGGTGGTGATGAGCGATAACACCACAGTAGTGGCTTACATCAACAAGCAAGGAGGTACCTTTTCGAAGCAGCTATCCCATCTTGCAGTAGAGATACTGAGGTGGACCGAAGTCCACTCGATTCCACTATCGGCACGTTTCATTCCAGGCAAGAGGAATGTGCTCGCCGACAATCTGAGCAGAGCGTCTCAGATAGTGAGTACCAAGTGGTCTTTGGATCATATAGTAGCCAACAAAGTCCTGACTTGTGTGGGGTTCCCCGACTGTGGATCTGTTCGCGACAGCGCTGAACTTCAAGCTTCTACTTACTGCTCCCCAGTCCTGAATCCCAAGGCACTCTGGCAAGATGCCTTCCAACAACGGTGGGACAACATCGATGTGTACGCCTTTCCCCCATTCTGTCAGATGAGGAGGGTGCTCAACAAGACCAGAATATCAGTCAATCTTTCAATGACCCTTATAGCTCCGCTATGGCATCACGCGGAATGGTTTCCGGACCTTCTGCAGCTCCTACGGAACTTCCGAGAGAACTCCCTCCACGACACGATCTACTCAGACAACCACATGCTGACATCTTCCACAAAGCCGTAGCTTCGCTACAACTTCACACCTGGAGACTATCCAGCATCTCCTTGAGAGAATTTTCGCAACAAGTTGCGATTAGGATTTCTGGACATCTGCGAAAATCATCCTCTTCTGTCTACCAAGCAAAGTGGAAAGTCTTCTGTGGTTGGTATCGTGGAAGGGGTCTCTCTCCACTCGATGCCACTATTCCAGCAATAGTGGAGTTCCTCGTGTATTTGCTGGAAGAAATGCGCCTTTTAGTCCCGGCGGTGAAAGGCTATCGCTCAGCCTTAAGTCTAGCCTTCAGGCTCAAAGGAATGGACATTTCTTCCTCGCTAGAACTTTCCCTACTCATACGAAGTTATGAACTTACATGCCCTCAGTCGGAAGTGAGACCACCTCCATGGAACGTGGTTCGAGTTCTCAGGTCTCTTAAGAGTCCTCCCTATGAACCATTTCGCCAGGCTTCAGATCGCCACCTAACTTGGAAGACGGTGTTCCTACTAGCATTGGCTTCGGCCAAGCGAGTCTATGAACTTCATGGTCTCTCATATGACATCGCCCATTCAAGGGGATGGAGTGAGGTAACGTTGAAATTCGTCCCTTTATTGGCGAGACTCAAAATCCGGGGGTACCGGACCGTGGTTCGACTCCTTCCAGATTTCAAGTCTTCGTTCTGTAACAGATGACCCAGACCATCTCCTAATGTGCCCAGTAAGGAGTCTGAGGCTATATCTCAAAAGAACGGCTGCAGTCCGTCCCCAGGTGCAAGCATTGTTTGTTAGTACTGGGAGACTAAGAGGAGGGTCACCAAGAACACCATCTTGGCATGGATTTGTAGAGTGATCCATCTGTCCCTGAATCTAGACCCTCCTCCGTCACGTCATCCTAGAGCACATGATGTCAGGGGCATAGCTACATCCCTGGCCGTCAAGAAAAAGTTCTCAGTGACGCAGGTTCTTCAAGCTGTGGTGTGGAAGCGTCGGATGACCTTCACAGCCCACTACCTGCAAGACGTGACCCACAGGAGGCTCGATACGTTTTCTATCGGCCCTGTGGTGGCTGCACAACAGCTGGTTTAAAACCTCAGGCTCCCTAGTGGACAAGTAGCAGAAGGTTGAGGGCATTATTACCCGGTCCTAGTCTGCATGAATGAAAAGGTTTGTCTGGCCCTTATTCTTTTCTTCATCTTCCCCTCTCCTGGGGAAAGCAGCATCCTGGGTTCTCTGCACAGCTGACCTCAAACCACTGCAGGTAAACCATGTTTCCTTGTGTTCCTAGTATTAAGATAATACTGTCACGTCCCCATACTCTAACGAGGTGGTATTGGGAGAGTCCTAGCCTAAAGTTTCCATCTAAAGGACTACAGGTCAACTTCCTAGGACGAGTCACACTTTATTATACCTTCACACACAGCTTGCGTAGGCCGCACTCCTTGCATAGTAAGGTTCTAGAGAGGTGCAGGGACTCCTTATTGCTGAGTGCGAACACACTCAAATATTGAGTCCCCGGGCAAAGCCAAAGGCCAGTACTGGCAGGGACTTTCCACACTTCCTAATGGGTGAGTCACCCCTATTAAGTAGCGCGGTTTGTATGTCAGTTACGAAACAAATGACAAATTTGTATTTTTCCTAACTATTCAAACCTTAGCTATTTAATCAAACTTGACCGCCAGCCCTATTCCCCTTAAAGGCCTACCTCCAAGCTAAGTGAGCTCAAGCACTAGTGTGTGTGAGGGGGGTGTTAGCAGGCTACCCTCCCTACCCCCCGCTAACTAGCGGTGAGGTAGTAAACCCTCGTTAAAATTCTAATGGCTCGTCATTTCAGTTACGCCGAAAGTAATAACCCCTATTAAATAGCCAAGGTTTGTATAGTTAGGAAAAATACAAATTATCTACGAATTGGTCATTTTTGTGCGATAGGTTATTTTCATAGTTTGTGATTAGTAAAATGGTGAAGATGAGTAGAATAAGCTGGTTCACTGATTGAAATTAAACCAGAAAATCCACTTAGATAAACTACCTGTAATTAATATGTTAGGATAGCTGTAGTTAGTTTATGGAGGATCCATGCAATATATAGTGAAAATTTAGTATGGCTTTTCAATTACAAGAATGATACATTCACTTGATAAATTTAAGAAGTTGCAGATCTTTTTTCTGTTTTGAGGAATGTGGAAGCACCATTCTTTATTCATGTTCAAAGCACTGTACACTTGTATACTAAGTAATATTTTACACCTGAAACACCGTGTCAGTGAATCCTATTTTTGCTCTGAATTTATACATAATTTTTTATAGACATTTTATGAGTGTTGTGCGTGTGACCAGGTATCCTCTGTGGTGTAAGGTAGAATATTGTATTCAAGGGATTATAATTTATTGCGTATTTCTAAGAAAATTGAAGGAACATGGTGAAATTCAGCTTATCTGTGGATTACCAGAGACCGGTCATTCGTCTATTGTAGTAATGTAATTCCTTGTTAGGATTTAGGGGCTAATACTTTTCCACTTTATAAATATGGATATGTCTAGTTGGGCATTAACTAAAGTTTTGTGTTTAATACACTAAAATATCTTATCTATAGTTTATCATGCAGACAGTTTTACTAAAACTATGATCTTGATATTGAAGTGCACAGTAAAATATTTGAATAAGACTGATATATATTTACTATTAACAACTTTATTTACTTTTCAGATTAGAATCATTAAACAGAAGAAAAATGTATCTACATGTACACCTTCCTGCTGAGAACAGGATATTAAACAACAAATAATCTTATTGTCATCAAGATGAGCAGCAGTAAATAATCAGGGATTTGCCGCAGAAAAAAAAAAAATCCAAAGTGATTCTGGAGAAGAAAAATGATCGATTCGATTAAGTTTTGATTCCTAAAGGAGCACCAGTAAATTGTCTCAATTGAAGCAGGCAATCTATCCTCCATCTAAGAGTATCATGATACTCTTACAGGAAACGATTACGCTATTACAGATCCAGTACAGTATCTTGAAATGCTCAGTTGACCGGTTATTAAGAATTTAAGGAGTTATTGTTAATCTCCATGTTAGGTTCAATAGAGTGAAGTGACAGTAATTAGGTAATATAAATTTTTACAACAATATTACCAGAAATTTGTTTATCAAAGTGTTTATTTCTGGAAGCCTTGACTTTAATTGTAAAAGCTATTAACTTTTATTCAATCTAGTAGAAAGTATTTTATTCACTCTTAATCACAACAAAGTTAGTTCATGTAAAGCAAATTTATTTCAGCTTTCAATTATATGCATCAATGTGACACTGAATTTTTCTAGTAATTTCTAAGCACCAAATTTAACTTGAAAATTGATCCAGGTCATCAGTAATGAGCTTTATACTTTATCAAAATTCAGATTGCAATTTCTTAATTACCTGATGTTCAGCAAGCACAATCATACGTTTAGTTGGCGAATACGAATATACCTAATGATAATGGATTCCTATTACAGTCTTGAAATAATTAGCCAGAATTATTATAGGTAATGTTAAATGGATTGTTTAAGTGTAGACTATTGTAATTTATTTTTGAAAAATGAGGACAATGAATATTAAAAAGCAATTAAGAAAAAAAAAATTAAATGAGGAAGGACTTTTGCCCCTAGAAGTTGCTGCTCATATTTAACTATCTGTTAAATCAAATGTCCATTTCCTCTGAACCTCTTAACAGATTTCTAGTTTATATCATTTGCAGAATTGTGTAAAGTTATCTAAAAGTGTGACTATATAGAGAAATTTTTATTAATTACTTTCTTTTAGCAATATGTTCCAATTCATGCTACAATCTGTATATTATAGTACATAAACTGCTTGCGAAAATAACCTACAATTAACTACTTTAACTATGAATATTATTTCCTTTTTTTTCAATGTACACTATTTTATATCTTTTGACACTGTCATGTAATTTTTAAATATTAAACTTAGCTGGTAAATATATAAATAGCTGACGTCTCCGACGGCCCGACAGATTCCAAAAAACTCGCTAGCGATCGCCATGAAGGTAGCGGGTGTGCCCACCAGCGCCGACTATCGGCCGGATACCGCATATACTTCTCAACCACTCCAGTTCTTCTTTGTCGGTGTCACCGACAACATTGGTTCCGCTCGCTCTAGACCTCGAGTTTTCTACCGAATTGCTGAAGTACTTGGTTTTGGTTTCATTGCTTTCGCCATGTTGGATTATTCAATACTATCTTCAAAAGAAATGCTTTTGAAAGGAGAGGAAAAGTTTTTTGCCCTTGCTTTTTTAATCTCACTCTGGTTTTTCCATAGAGAAAAGATGGCCGACCCTTCCCTCAGTGTACGGAAGTGTGTTAAAGGCTTTTAGTAATTATTTTATCACTTTATAAATTATTGTTGATATTTATAGATTTACCTCTATATATTTTATATCTCACCCGCCTTTATTAGGCCTCTTTGATTAGCTTTCCATTTATACTAAACATCGAGATAAATTTTGTTTTTGTTTATATGCGGCCTTTACCTATTCTTTGTAGGCGGTTCTAACTTGGAAAACGAAGTTAAACAACGTTGAGCCCATTCAACTTTTATTTTTGTTTAGATTAAAACAGTTGCTCTGTAAGAGTGATGAGATGAATATTTTTAGAAAATATTTTAAGAAATTTATTCTTTGAATAGTCTTCGTGCTGTTTTTCAAAGATGAACTAACGATTGGTTTATTTATGCTACGCAGTTTGCGCTCTATCGTTACGATAGAGAAAGAGAGAATCACGGTTTCACTTTGCAGAAAGAGTAAATCGATTTTGACGTGTTGTTCATTCTTCTTTCAAACTGAAGTTTTTAAGATACTAATTTAAAGGAACATGTTAATTTTCAATTTCTTAGTCCTTTCAGTTTTTTCCTTTATTCAAATAACCTGTTATTGACGAAGGGTGAGTAGGCCATTCTCTTGTGAGTGACAAGAGAGAGAGAGAAAGAGAGAATGATCCGATCTTTATTCTCGTCTCAAGTCTCTGTACAAGGAGTTTGGGAGCGAGTAACGTTGTTCTCGATTCAGTTTTTTACTCTCGTCCCAAGTCTCTCTACGGGGAGAGAGGATAAAACGTTTTAGTTTTTATTCTCGTCCCAAGGCACTGTACGGTGAGAGATTGAAAATGTAGTCCTTAGTGAACTAGTGTTTAGTCTCATCCCCAGTCACTAATCTTTTTAACTTTATATATTTCCGTTTTATTCAATATATATGTATATGTTTATTGATTTTTGCATGTGTTTCATTTTGTACTAATGTTCTTACATTATACGACTCTTTTCGCAATTCTAACCTTTTGATTTAAGGGAGAATTGCGTGCTTCAGGTAGGAATCAGTTTTATTCATGTCTAATGTGAAATTATTAAAAAATGCGATATCAGTGAAGTGCAAAAAACATGTTCTGTGTTGCGGAGGGTTCATTTGTTCGTGCTTGTCACTTGCCTAGTCCGAGACCTCTTTCAGGCTCCCCTGCACCAGGGAGAAGGAATGTCGTAGGACCTAAGGGAGTGAGGAGTGTAAACCAACGAACAGACGTTCCCTCAAAGGTATCAGACTTTGCTCGTCAAGCACGTCCTTGCCATAAGACAGGAGAGACGAAGTTTCTCCTCGTCTTCCGATGATTCGTCTCTTTAAAAGCCTGGGCGTAAAGTTTCGAGACGGTTGAAACGTTTATTAGTTCCTTCAGAACAAGTTCAATGTCCTAGCTGTAGTCATCATAAGAGTCCCGGTCATAGCGATGACGTTCATGGTCAGACGTTTCTGCCACAGACTCGACGTGACGTTGAGCGGTAGACACCGTAGACACAACGTGATGTCGAGTGTCAGTCACCGTAGTCACGATATACGTAGCATCGATCAGCAGTCACCGCTGTTACTACGTGACGTTTGAACGTCAGCCACCGCAGTCGCAGGTTGATCCGAAGTTAAGTGTTTTGCAAGATATGCTGTTAAAGCTTTCTTCTTTAATAGAAGCTTTCGATCCTGTTCCTGTGCGAAAGGATCCTTTGCTTTTTGTACGTCACAGTTCTGGGATACGTGATTCGGGTCTTCAACGTTCTAGACGAGCTTTGTTACGCCACGCTGACTTTATCCCTAGTGACAGCTTTTCTGTTAAACGAGATGAGGAGCATAAATCTCGATGTAACTTTGATCGCTTTGAACGTCAGCCACCGCAGTCACAGCGTGACGTTGAGCTGCAGACACCGCAGACACGCCGTGACGTTGAGCGGTAGACACCGTAGACATGACGTGACGTCGAGGGCCAGTCATTGTAGTCACGATATAGCGTCGAACAGCAGTCACCGCTGTTACTACGGGACGTTTGAACGTCAGTTACTTCTGGCACGACGTGTAGTAGAATAACATTCTCTGCAGTCACAACGTGACATCGACCCTCCAACTTTAACTTCTGTTCATATACAAGTTGATGTAGCCTGTCAGGCTTTTCCTTCACGTCATTCTGAATATAAATCTCCTTCTCGCAAGACTTTAGATTTATCAGATGATGTGCCTTCTGAAGAAGTTGATGACCCCCTTTCAACTAATGTACCTTTGGGGAGTCATTCAGAAGAGGAGTAACTTAGGGTGGTCCAACAATCCCTTGTTTTTTAATTATGAATTTCTTTAGTGAAATTTTGTCCTACTCGTTTTGTAACGGCTGCTCCGCCGTCTGAGTTTACTCTTGGCATGACTTTCTTCGACTCCTACATTTACGAAGTCAGTTCTCTCTTGTTCTTCCAAGAGGGCCATGCTCTTACTGGGAGACTGGTTGGAATCCAGGAGAAGTTTAGGAAAGTCTGCTTTTGCTTTTCCTCCTTCTTAATTAGCTTCTCGCTCGGGCGTCTGATGTGACACAGGAGAAGCTCAAGGAGAAGTTCTCGGCTTGGGAGTACCTGCCTCTGCCCAGGGAGACTTCTTAAGCCTAGTGGACTCTCCTCGTCGTCTAGCCATGAGACGCTCCAAGATTTTATGGTCTGCTTCAGAGCTAGACCATCTCCTGTTAGGAGTTTTTTCGAGCGTTTGAAGTTTTTATTTGTTGGATTGGTCCCTGGGAGCCTTAAGTAAGAAGGTCTCTCCAGCTGTCAATGTATTGCTGTACAATTATGTCATGCATGAACAAGGCTATCAGGGATGGCTCCAATGATCTGGCAGCCACGTTCACTGCAGGAACAAGGCTATCAGGGATGGCTCCAATGATCTGGCAGCCACGTTCACTGCAGGAGTACTTAAGATGTAAGTGCGCTCAATGTGTTCATTGTCAAGACAAAGTTCACGATGAAGACTACCAAATCTGTCTTGGCAGCAGTAAGGGAAGGCGACTGGATGGTCTCTCTCGACCTTCAGGATGCATACTTCCACATCCCGATTCATCCAAACTTTCAACAACATCTGAGGTTTGTGGACGGGAAAGTAATGTACCAATTTCGAGCACTGTGCTTCGGCCTCATTCCTGCTCCTCTTGTTTTTACAAGGCCCTTGCAAAATGTAGCAAGCTTTCTACATTTTTTGAGGATTCAGAGCCTCCCTTTATTTTGACGACTGGCTAATCAGGGCGTCGTCATTAAATCGCTGTCTGGAGAGCCTCTAATGGACATTAGACCTAACCAAGGAGCTAGGTCTCATAGGGAACGTAGAGAAGTCGTAACTTACAGTACTCCATCCCAGACTATTCTTTATTTGGGAATGGAGATACAGTGTCGGATTTTTCGGGCCTTTTCGTCTCCCACAAGAATGGAACAAGCTCTGTTAAAAGTCCTTCACTTGCAAGAGAAAAACAGTTGCTCTGTAAGAGTTTGAACGAACCTCGTGGGAACTCTTTCATCGCTGGAGTAGTTTATCTCTCTGGGGAGACTCAACCTTTGCCCTCTCCAATTTCACCTAAACCATTGGAACAAGCAGAAAGGCTTAGAGAGTATCTCTTTCCCAATCTCCAACTCAGTCTAGACATGTCTGACTTGGTGGGACAGCAACATCAGACTTCGAGAAGGTCTTTCACTTGCGATCAAGAACCCAAACCATGTGTTGTATTCAGATGCATCGGATTTGGGTTAGGGAGCTCCACTGGACAGTCTGGAATTCTCGGGTCTTTGGTCCACGGATCAGAAGGAACTCCATTTAAGGCAAGTAACATCTCTCCTTTGGCAAGATTTGTGCAAGGAAAAATGAATGTCTTGGCGGACTGCCTCAGCAGAAGAGGACAAGTCATCTCCATGGAGTGGATGTTGCACAAGACTGTGTGCGAGAAGCTATGGATGACATGGGGTCAACCCACCATAGATCTTTTTGCGACTTCACTGACAAAGAGGCTCTCGACTTACTGCTTTCCAGTTCCAGATCCAGAGGCAGCCCACATAGACGCTTTCCTGCTGGACTGGTCTCACCTGGACTTTTATGCCTTTCCACCTTTCAAGAACCTAAACAAGGTGCTGCAGAAGTTCACTTCTCACGAAGGGACCAGGTTGACTTTGGTTGCTCCATTCTGGCCCGCGAGAGAGTGGTTCACAGAGGTACTTCTATGGCTGGTAGACGTTCCAAGAAGTCTGCTGTTGCGGATGGATCTCTTGCGACAGCCTCACGTAAAGAGATTTCATCAAAGCCTCCCCACGCTTCGTCTAACTGCCTTCAGACTATCGAAAGACACTCTTGAGCTCGAGGGTTTTCGAAGGAGGCAGCTAGAGCGATCGCGAGGGCTAGAAGATCCTCTACTATCAGGATCTATCAGTCGAAATGGGAGGTATTTAGAGACTGGTGCAAGTCCTCCTCTATTTCCTCTTCCAAGTGCCTCTGTAGCGCAGATTGCGGATTTTCTGCTTTATCTGAAAAACGGTCGCTCCCTTTCTGCATCCACCATTAAAGGCTACAGAAGCATGTTAGCTTCTGTTTTCAGGCATAGGGGTTTGGATCTTTCTAATAACAAAATCTCCAAGACCTGCTTAAGTCTTTCGAGACTTCCAAGGAGCGTCATATTTCGACTCCTGCTTGGAACTTAGACGTGGTCCTACAGTTCCTTATGTCAGACAGGTTTGAACCATTAAATTTAGCCTCCCTGAAGGATCTTACCCTCAAGACACTTTTTTTTTTTTTTGGTGAGCTTGGCTTCGGCTAAAAGGGTTAGTGAGATACATGCTTTTAGCAAGAACATCGGCTTCTCCACTAATAAAGCAGTATGCGCTCTTCAACTTGGTGTTTTGGCCAAGAATGAACTAAATCATTTGAAATCCCCAGTCTTTCTGAGATTGTGGGGATTGAAGTTGAAAGAGTGCTGTGCCCCGTTAGAGCTCTTAAATTTTATTTATCCAGAGCTAAACCGCTACGAGGTTGTTCAGAGGCTTTATGGTGCTCCATTAAAAAGCCCTCTTTGCCCATGTCTAAGAATGCGTGGTCTTATTTTATTAGACTTTTGATTCGGGAGGCACACTCTCATTTAAGTAAGAAGGATCGTAATTTACTTTAAAGTCAAGGCTCATGAAGTCAGAGCGATAGCAACTTCAGTAGCGTTTAAGCAAAATAGATCCATTAAAAGTATTATGGACGCGACCTTTTGGAGAGGCAAGTCGGTATTCGCTTCATATTACTTGAATGATGTCCAGACTCTTTATGAGGACTGCTACACACTGGGACCATTCGTAGCAGCGAGTGCAGTAGTGGGTGAAGGCTCTACCACTGCATTCCCTTAATCCCAATATCCTTTTAATCTACTCTTGAAATTTTTAATCTTATTTTGGGTTTTACGGGAGACTAAGAAGTCTTTCGCAATCTTTTTGATTTGGCGGGTGGTCAAAATGTTGTTTCTTGAGAGCGCCCAGATTAAGGGTATTGATGAGGTTCTGTTATAGGGGTGTTCGCCCTGGATATAACAGCTCCTGGGAATCTTTCAGCATCCTGAGAGGATGGCTGGGCTTCGTGAGGAAAGTGGACTAATAAGGCAAAGTAATCATCAGAGTCAGCTTCCTTACCAGGTACCTATACTTGAGTTTGTTTTTATGAAATATTTGTCAAAAACTCTAGAGCATATACGCCTTTATTGTTATAATACTGGTCTCTACCCACCACCACGGGTGTGAATCAGTTATTTATATATTCACCGGCTAAGTTTAATATTTAAAAATGATATTTTCATTATAAAATAAATTTTTGAATATACTTACCCGGTGAATATATAATATTAAAGGCCCTCCCTTCCTCCTCGATAGAGACCCTGCGGACTGAGAAGAACTGGAGTGGTTGAGAAGTATATGCGGTATCTGGCCGATAGTCGGCGCTGGTAGGCACACCCGCTACCTTCATGGCGATCGCTCGCGAGTTTTTTGGAATCTGTCGGGCCGTCGGAGACGTCAGCTATTTATATATTCACCGGGTAAGTATATTCAAAAATTTATTTTATAATGAAAATATCATTATTAGCAACTGTCATTGAATTTTTAGCTTATCATATTCTAGCAGTTTACAGGTGTACAGGTTCTGTTATCATAAATATACTAGACGTAAAAAATATTAATTGAGGATTTTGGCTTGTATGTTTCTAAACAACCGTCATTTCTTCCTGCACATTTAAATACAAACCTTCGTTCCTTATGTAGGAGAGGTGATTCAGCACAAGCTGATTTAGCCGTAAAAACTTTTAACTTAAGGTGTCAATGACCCTCCACTAGTTAGCCGAGGTTAGACCAACTCCCCTTCTCACACACTTGCCCAGTACCTGAGTGATTTTGCTACGGTTGAGTGTAGATATTCATGTGTCTCTCCCGGTTTATTTATCTATGAAGTGGGTGTATTAACTTATCTTTTTCTTTACAGGTGTGCTTGTAGTTTGAGGACTACAATCATTCTGGTTTGGCCTGGCATAACAGGCTGCTCTTGCAGCACCTTTTATGTCACTAGGAGATGAATCCTCTTCAATTTTGCCCTTCGTGCAGACGGCACGCCCACATGGAGGCTTCTCCTTGCTCTGTCGGGAGGGGCCATCTTCCCAGCGGGACTGGTGCAATGGATGCAGGAAGGTAGTAGTTTAAAAGGTATCTTCGGATTCCTCAAAGTCAAAGATCTCCTGACATTTTTCTCCTGGGGCTAGTACTCTCCTACTTGCCTCTCCCCCATTCAGCTTCCTTTAGAGGTCAATTGGACAAGAGCGATGGCTGTTTAAACCCCTGACAACCTTCTGATCAGGAAGACCCTGTAGTGAAGCAGCAGCGGCCTCCCCTCAAAGGGAGTCGAATAAATCTTTTCACGCCTTGCATCAGATGTGGCCTTTCTTGGGGGTTTCAGGTTCCTCCACTAAGGGAAAGTTGTTCCGTCACTGGAATACAAACCACGCTATTCAATAGGGGTATTACTTTCGGCGTAGCTGAAATGACGAGCCATTAATTTTTAACGAGGGTTAACTACCCATACTGCTAGTTTGCGGCGGTAGGGGAGGGTAGCTTGCTACCGTCCCCCCCCCCACACACACACCTGTGATTGAGCTCACTTTGCTTTCGGCTCGGATGGTGAATGGACGTTGCCGTTCTTCATTCTCGTAGAATATTGGCAGCCATTAGTGACTTGCTTTTTCTTTTTCTCTTAGTGTGTGTTTGTGAAGTTGACTTGTGCGACCATGCGCACCTGCCCTGGACTCTCCGGCCGTCCTTGTGGGACATTAATGTCGGCGGTGGAGACTGATCCTCGCACCCTTTGTCTTTTAAGCAGAGGTCAACGGTGTGATAGCGTAAATAAATGAAATGAGTGTAGGGAGAGGTCTTCCTCCCAGTGGGAGAGGTATGCGCGACGGCGGAAGAAAAAGTCCAAGCTGGATATTTCTCCTTTGAAGGATGAAAAACCCAAGGACTCTTCTCTTTTTCCATCTCCCGACCCTCCTCCGAAGCGCCTACTCGTCTTGACATATACCATCGAGTAGTAGCATAGACCAAGTTAATGACGGCCAACCCCGGTTCTCGAGAGATGATGTTGCTTCCCCCTAGCGAAGCAGCCCAACCTCTCCCCCCGGGTGAGGCCTTGTCACTAACCCATCTTTTACAGATTTGGTCGTCTTTGGGGCTTAATGGTCTGCCCTCCAAGGAAGCTTTGCTACAGTTCATCCGCATGGGTGCTTCTGTTGAGCTATCATCGTCGCCGTCAGAGGTAGATCCTCTGACCCTCGTCAATGTTATTGTGTCAGAGGTGTCTTATGCAGTATCATCCAACTCCTCTGCCCCTCAAGACTCTCCAGCGGTTGCTGCCGACTTATTTTTCCCCGTTCCTGAACATCCTTCGAGGGGAAACTAAGTTCAACGTCTGTCTCTCCTGTAAGTGTTTCTCCACCTCGTGGGAGTTCACTTATAGAGACTCCTCTTTGGAGGACTGCTGCGGTGCACGGTCAGCTTGCTGATCCAAAGGACCCCAGAGGGCGCATTCGTCGGAAAGCATGCATCTCCACTTCGCTTTAGAGGCTGGTGAAGAGACGCCTCTTTGGTTCATCGTCGTCGCAGCCATTCCCTGCAGAGGAGCCTCCGCTGCAGTCATCTGACCTTCATTCATTGATCGTTACTGCTCCTACTACTAGTCTTGTGACCTCGGTCCTGGACCTCTCTGCTGATCGTTCGCGATCCCCTTCGATGGATGGTTGCCCTTACAAAGGGCACGTCGACCATCCACCCTCCAGACCTGCCATCACCGTTCCTGTCACCGGTAAACCTATTGTAGCTCTACCAAAGTGCGTAGCTGCGCGCCATCGCCTTGTAGCTCACCAACCTACAGGACTTTAGCGCCTACCAGCAGCTCGTCAGCACTCTACAGCGCTTCGGCGTGCCCCTTCTCTTGCTTGCCCTCATAGAAGGCAGCAAAATCATGCGTTCTCCTGCGCGCGCTGCGTCCACGCGCTCACACGCCCAGGGTCGCCCATGCTCCAGTGCACTACAGCACGCTTGCGCTCTCCTGCGCCTTCGCGCCCACGATCTCCTACGCGCCAGCGCTCTCCTGCGCGCCATTACTCTCCTGCACGCCCTTACTCTCTGCGCCAGCGCTCTCCAGCGCGCCTTTACTCTCCTGCACGCCCTTACTCTCTGCGCCAGCGCGCCTTTACTCTCCTGCGCGCCAGCTTGTGCGCCAATTATCTCCCGCGCTCCACCCTGCGCACCAATTGTCTAATGTACACCAGCGCGCTCCCGCACGCCAGTACTCGCATGCGCGTCAACAAATGCCTGCGCGCCATTATTCTCCTGCACACAAACACACTGTAGGTGAGACAGCAGGCACAATGCAGCTTTCACCTGTGCTCCGGCACTTTCCTGGACATTTGCGCTCTCCTGTGCGCCAAATCTCTCCCGCGTGCACGCACAAACACATGCGCACGCCTCACCATGTGCCCGCACGCCAGCTTTCACTTGCGCACGCGCACCAAATTTCTCCTGCGCGGGCCAATATTCTCCTGCGCGTGTGCAGGCACGGGCGCAGGATCTACACCTGGCAAGGTCACCATCGCCTCATTCCTCTCCCCACAAACGCATTCCAGTGCGCCCTTCGGGAAAAGGAAAACAGGCTCAAGCAGTGGAATTCAGGATCTCTAAACTGCCTTCAAAGGCAGACCCACCTCTTACGGTGACTCCTCGTATGGAGCCATCTGTCCCTTTCCCTTCAAGGGACTTGTCTGACAGTGCATCAGTCAGTCAGCAACCTTGATTCAGTGCCTTAGTCAGAGCTGTAACACAGGCATTCAAGCCCGTCTTGTCCGACCGCTCATCAAAGCAACTTATAGCTCTGGACCCAAGACACAGAACCATAGCTTCCTCTACCCCTTTGAAGAGGGAAAGAGGAGTTTCCGACGTGGTCACTTCCCAGAGGGTGAAGCTGACTCCATGCAGACCATCAAGGCTAGTCCCTCCAGTTTCTCCCCTGGGATACTCTCCCTCCCTTTGGGATGAAGACCATCCTTCACCAAGGGAATTGCACGAGGAGAGACACTCCCATCACACCAGTGGAGGAAACCTCCCTTCACGCGGAGAGTTCCCCCTCAATCTGAGACTAGGAGGGACATGACACTCAGGCCTTCGATGTTGGAGTCTTACCTCCTCCCTCGGAAGGAGTCCAAAGACTCCAAGACTGCCAAAGTCCTCCATCAGGCCTAGAACAGAGACAGCCAGCCACTCGAGGAATATCCACGACTCACCCCAAGAAGAGCTCTTGGGGATAGAAGGAAACCTCTCTGCGAGTCCAACATCAGGAGGAGACCAACAAGAATCAGAACATGCATTCTGGCAGGTTGACTCTAATGAGGGATCTCAATGGGTTTTCTAACCCAGAAATACCCCCTCGAGAGGGCAAAGACACTGTCTTTGACTGCGTCTTCGGCACTCAGAAACCTTCAAAGATCAGTGCACCCCTGACCTGGTCTCAAGGGTTGAAGAGTACCAGGGACAAGATCACCCAATAGCTCTCCGGGTTTGCCTCCTCCAGCCGTGCCGGTTCTACGAATAAGCTCCTCCCACCTCCTCGCTTACAGCAAAGAAGGTACTTTGAGATCCTGGAGGAACCCAGTTCAGCTCTTCCACTTCACCATTCTCTGGAAGAGCTAACCAGGGGAGTCCCTCTTGAGAGAGACTCCAGCCGGAAGGTCTCTTTCTCGGCGGCCGAAGTCCTTAACCAGGAAAAGGTCACTAAGTATGCGATGCAAGCGACTTCGTGGATGGACATCTGGTTAGAGACCGAAGGTATCCTGATACTATCTGAGGATTTTTCCAAGGAGCGTACCAAGAAGGCAATGGAGACCTTTTTACTCTCGGGCACTCGCACGATCGAGTTTCTTGCCCACCAAGTTGCGAACTTGAGGGCAAACACTATCTTGAAACTTTGAGATGCAGTGTTTGAGAGGTTCCACCAACAGGTCCCAAGCGTCGAAATAAATAGGCTCAGATATTCCTCCCTAGAGGGGGTCCATCTATTTGAGCCTAAGGATGTGGAACTTGCTGGTGAGAGGTGGAGGAAGTCTCATCGAGACTCCCTCTTCCATAGGGCTTTATCAACTAAGCCCTATAAATCTCCAGAACCTCAGCAGTCCCGACCAACCAAGACCGTAACGACAAAACTAGCAACGAAGACAGTGGTGTCTAATAAGCCCTTTTCTGTCAAGGACAGGAAAGGCAAAAAGTCCTCCGGGGGAGGAAAGAATCCTAGAGGGAGCGGCTGAGGCCGCACGCTAGGATAGGCAGTCCCCCTGTGTTTCCACCAGTGGGGGGATGCCTTCAAAGTTGCTCAGACAGGTAGAAGCAACTCGTGCCGATTCCTGAACAATCTCAGTGATCCGTCCAGGATATCAGGTCCCGTTCATAACATCTCTACCTCCCCTGACCAGGAATCCAGTGTCAATAGATTCCCTTGCCATGGGATTGGCAAGGGGCCAGGCCCTTCAGGCAGAAGTCCAGACCCTGTTGAAGAAGGGCGCTCTCCAAAGGTCCTCGAAGGGTCCCCAGGCTTCTTCGGTCGACTCTTTCTTGTAAGAAAGGCGTCTGGAGGCTGGAGACCAGTCATCGACCTCTCAGCCCTGAATAAGTTTGTCAAACAAACTCCGTTCAGCATGCAGACGGTAGACACGGTCAGACTAGCAGTAAGACCTCAGGACTTCATGTGTACACTGGACCTAAAGGACGCGTACTTCCAGATCCCAGTCCATCCGTCTTCAAGGAAGTTCTTAAGACTCAGCCTTGACAACAGAAAGTACTAGTTCAAGGTGCTGTGCTTTGGTCTTTCCACAGCACCTCAAGTTTTCACCAGAGTGTTTGCCCTTGTGTCATTTTGGGCACACAGGATTGGCATCCGTCTCCTCCGTTATCTGGACAACGGCTAATCCTAGCAGACTCGGTATCAACCCTTCTTCAACACCGAGACAAACTTCTGAGACTTTGCCAGGATCTGAGGATCATGGTAAATCTTGAGAAGTCTTCTCTGCTTCCTACACAGAGACTGGTACACTTAGGCATGATCATAGACACCAATCTCCAAAAAGCCTTACCATCAGACGACAAGATAACAAGGCTGAGAAAGGTCGCAAGACCCTTTCTCAGATGAGAACTTCCAGCCCAAACGTGGTTACGTCTCCTTGGTCACCTTTCATCACTGGCCCGTCTAGTTCCCAATGGTCGCCTCAGGATGAGATCCCTCCAGTGGCAACTCAATTCCCGGTGGAATCAGACTCGCGATTCCCCGGACATCCAGATCTCCGTGGGATCAGGGGAACTTGACAGACCTCCAGTGGTGGGTGACAGATGAGAACCTACGAAAGGGAGTGGACTTTCTCGTCATCCCCCCGGATTTGATGCTGTTCTCAGACGCTTCAAAAAAAAAGGAGGGGGGGGGGGGTGGCCAACGTGCTGCACCACACGACCTCAGGCCTCTGGTCAGAGTCAGAAGAGTACCACCACATGAATCTCCTAGAGATGAAGGCCGTCTTTCTGGCCCCTATACAATTCCAACAGTTCCTGGCGGGCCACTCAGTGGTGGTGATGAGCGACAACACCACAGTCGTGGCTTATATCACCAAGCAAGGAGGTACTTTTTTGCAGCAGCTATCCCAGCTAGCAGTAGAGATACTGAGATGGGCCGAAATCCACTCGATACCACTATCGGCATGCTTCATTCCGGGCAAAAGGAATGTGCTCGCCAACAACCTGAGCAGAGTATCTCAGATAGTGAGTACCGAGTGGTCTTTGGATCAGTCAGAAGTGAAACCTCCCCCATAGAACGTGGTTCGAGTTCTCAGGTCTCTCAAGAGACCTCCCTATGAACCATTACGCCAGACAACCGATCGCCACCTGACTTGGAAGACGGTGTTTTTGCTAGCTTTCGCTTCAGCCAAGAGAGTCTGGGAACTTCATGGTCTCTCATACAACATCGCCCATTCAAGGGGATGGGGAGAAGTAATGTTTAGCTTCGTCCCTGAGTTTATTGTTAAGACTCAGAACCCGGGAGTAGCGGATTCACGATTCGACTCTTTCCTGATTTCTAGTTTCCATACTGTAACAGATGACCCAGACCATCTCTTACTATGCCCAGTGAGGAGTTTGAGGCTGTATCTTAAGAGGACAGCCGCAGCCTGTCCTCATGTGCCTGCGCTATTCGTCAGCACAGGAAGGACAAAGAGGAGGTCACCAAGAACACCATCTCAGCATGGATTTGCATGGTCATAGACAATGCACCGAATCCAGACCCTCCTTCACGTCGCCCCAGAGCTCATGATGTCGGGTGTAGCTACGTCCCTGGCATTCAAGAGAAACTTCTCATTGATGCAGGTTCTTCAAGCTGGGGTGTGAAATCGTCAGACCACACTCACATCCCACTACCTGCAAGACGTGACCCACAGGATATTCGATAAGTTCTCTATCGGTCCTGTGGTGGCTGCACAATATCTGGTTTAAAACCTCAAGCTCTTTATTGGACAAATAGCAGAAGGTTGAGGGCATTGTTACCCGGTTATAGTCTGCGTGAATGAAAGAAAGGTTTGACTGGCTCTTATTCTTTTCTTCATCCTCCCCTCTCTTAGGGAAAGCACCATCCTGGGTTCTCTGTATTGCTGACCTCAATCCACTGCAGGTAAACCATGCTCCCTTGTGTACCTAGTACTGTTGCGTCCCCATACCCTGGCGAGGTGGTATTGGGAAAGTCTTGGTTACAACAGTTTTTCCTACAAAAAGACAAGAAATAACTTTACCTAGACAGTCACACTTCTAAATATCTCAACACACAGCTTGCGTAGGGCGCGAACCTTGCATAGCAAGGTTTTAGCGAGGTGCAGGTACTCCTTCTTTTTTGAGTACTGATACACTCAGATAAGGAGCCCCCGGGTAAAGCCAAAAGCCAGATTGGCTGGGACGTCCACCCTTCCTAATCTGTGAGTCACCCCTATTAAATAGCGTGGTGTGTGTTAACTTAATTCAGGAGCCAAATAAATACCGATCATGATAAATCAACTATTTATTCCCTAATCGATTTATTTATAATACCAAGTGTTACCTTCTCGGCTGACAAATACCAACTTCCTATACAAGAAAAGGCGGGAGGCGAAAACGATTACAGTAGACAGATGTAAACAACGTAAGTGGTAATTACTATATGTAAACAACTGGTCGTTTGACCATACAACTGTTGAACAACAATCATAACAAGATGTGGATAGATCTCTAGTATACTTCAGTTTGTATTCCAGTTACGGAACAAATGACAAATTTGTAGATAATTTGTATTTTTTGTAAGTATACAAACCTTAGCTATTTAAGCAAACTTACCCATCAGCCCTATCCCTCTTGAAATCCTACCTCCAAGCAATGTGAGCTCAATCACAGGTGTGTAAGGGCGGGTGGTAGCAAGCTACCCTCCTCTACCCCCCCTAACTAGCGGTATGGGCAGTTAACCCTCGTTAGGAATTAATCGCTCGTCATTTCAGCTACGCCGAAAGTAATACACCTTTTAAATACCTAAGGTTTGTATACAGTAGTTAGGAAAAATGCAAATTATCTACGAATTTGTCATACTTCAGGTAGTCTTCCATCTCCATCTATCAGGCTAAGTGGGAAATCCTTTGTGGTTGGTTTTGTGGAATGAGTCTCTCTCCATTCAGAGTCACTGTACCCCTGATTTCCGATCTTTTGTTATACCTTTAAGGAGGAAGAACTCTGCTCTGTCGGCAGTGAAAGTGTATTTCTCGGCTTTAAGCCAAATCTTAAGACAAAGTGGTATATATTTCCTCATCAATGGAATTGTCCATGCTCATAAGGAGATTTGAGCTAACTTTCCCTCATTCAGAAGTGAGACTACCACCATAGTCAGGGCTCCATTCCTTGAAAGGAACCCCCCTACAAGCCATTAAGGACTACTCCTAAAATGGTTTTCCATCTCACCCTGGCCTCTGCAAAGATGGTCAGTGAGTTATATGGCCTTTATGACATTGCCCATTCAAGGTAATGGGGTCTGGTTACACTCGGCTTCATCCCTGAATTTTATTGCTAAGACTCTGAATCTAGTGCTAGAAGACCTTAGGTTCAGGCCCTTCCAGATTTTGAGTCTTCGGGAAGAAACTGATGATCCTGAGCAGCTGTTACTAGTCCTGCGAGAGGATTGAGGCAATATCTCAAGTGCACGAGAGGAACTTGCCCTCACATTAAGCATCTACTTGTCCGTACAGACAGGGTCAAGAGGAGAGTTATGAAGAATGCCGTGTCTTCTTGGATTTGGCAGGTCATCGATCGTGCATTCAATCCTCCCCCTGCTAAGAAGGGCAGATGTCACGGACATAGGTTCATCCTTGTGTTGAAAAGTAATATCTCTGTGGTGCAGGTGCTCCATTTAAGAGTGCAGAAAAGCAAACCCACCTTCACCTCTCTCAACCCATAGGATTCTAGATAAGTTTATTGTAAGTCCTGTGGTGGACTAGTAAAAGTCGGTCGAGGGCAGGTGTCACTGCGATCTTAGTCTTCATCTTCATCTTCCCCTCTCTTAGGGCACAGCATCTGTAGACTGAAAACTGCCCGACTGCGGGTAAACCTAATTTTCGTTTAGGGGTCTCAATACGTCTATTGTGTATTTTGTTACGTCCCTAACCTCCTTGCAAGGGGGAGTTAGGCTATATCTGGGTTTCAGTATGCACGAGTGTCAACCGACTCTTTATACAGTGCTTACTAGCTAAAGTTACAGTGCAAGTTTTCACTCACCATGGCTGCACAGGCAGTTAACCCTTTGGCACTGATGGGCCAATGGTTCAGGTGGTGTCAGGATGCTCTTCCCATGCTCTATTGAGCTCAGATGTGTATCCCAGGCAATGTTCTTCAGCCTGTTGAAATAAGACTTCCACCAACCTTAGGGTGAGTTTTCTATATAAAAAGATATTTGTATTTGTTCAGGAGCAAATGACAAATTAGTAAGTAATTTGAATTTTTTAAACTATATAAACCTCAGTTACACTAACCTGTCCCGCCATCACCTTCCAGCTAGAAGTCCTACCTGTGATCAGAAGTGAGCTCAATTATTGGGTGAGTGTGAGCCGGTGGGTTGGTCTACCCTGCGCTACCCTCGCTAACTAACAGAGGGTTATTGACACCTCACGTTAATGTTTTTATGGCTAAACCAGCTTGCACTGTATCATCTCTGTGTAAAGAACTCAGGTCTGTATAGTTAGGTAAAGTACAAAATACTTTGAAATTTGTCATATTTACTCCCTTCTTATAATAATGACTGATAATTCTGCTTAAATGAAAATTTCATGCAACATATTTCAGTTGAACAAAGGGAGAAGTAGTATGCTCTGTAAAGATTTTGTTTATTAATTTATTAAATCGGTTTAAATTTTTTTTTGCTAGCTGCTAATCCATTTTTTTTGTGTAACTGGAGGTAAGGAAAGCCATAAATAGAAAATTTAGAATATTTGTGAAGAGAATCAATGTATTTAAGGTTTTAAAAGCATTGCCAAGCATTAGAAAGCTAATACGGTTCTCTCTCTCTCTCTCTCTCTCTCTCTCTCTCTCTCTCTCTCTCTCTCTCTCTCTCTCTCTCTCTCGTCCGTCTGTCTGTCTGTCTGTCTGTGTGGAATTAAGGTTATTATCCACGATAAAACCACTATACTTGGTTCAAACTAATGATGAATTGCTTTGAAAGTTTTTCCCGAAGGAGTTTGTAAGCTGCTTCTCAAAACTTCATATAAAGCTTGTTTGAGTAATTTTCATTAAATTAATCCTGTTTTTCCAAAATGTCAATATTTTAATTATTCTGGTCACGTATAGCATTCCAAATGCTTGTTTGTAGTTGAAGATCCTATTTATTTTTCCTCAATCTAGTGAACAGAAATTTGTTTCAAAACACTGAAATGACAAAGTTTCTATTAAAAGGCAAAAATCTCCTGCTACTGGTTTTAATCTTTATATATTCATTATACAAAAGGCGCAATTAACTGGTTACATTTGGTGTAGTATATAGACTATATAGTTAATAACGGTTGTAATTTGGAGCATTTTAAGAGCTAAATTTATATGAAAAGGTTTTATGATAGGAATAGTAATAAATTGAGTTATGGTAGTCTTTAAAGTAAGAAATTATCAGTAAAATAATTTTAAATCACCATTCACGAAATATTTCTCAAAGGAGATATTCTAAGAGTAGTTTTGATGTAAAACATAAAGATTATTTTCGAAAGACTGAAAGGGGTAGGCTGGTTATATTTAATGAAAGGATTAAGATTAATATTTTGTAATGAGAGTGCCTAAACACTGCTTGTTATTGACACATAGGTTAAACTTTAAGGGAATTAGGGTTTTAACCTAAGGCACTAATTAAGAAAAAGTAATCTGGCCGTGATCAATTATTTAGGACCATGAGAGGAATTATTAACTATTGGGAAGCTCATAGTAAAAAGAAAAGTTTTTGGTTTAAGATAATTTAATGAATGAGTGAGATTATTGTCTAAAGGGAAGATCCAAGTAAAAAGAAAAATTTAGTGAATACCTGTGAGATTCCTTTCAACGTTGTGTTTTGAAGTTGTATTTCAAAGGTTAGTACTTTTAAAGTTATATTTACCAATTTAGTATGTTAGGTAATGTTCTGGTTGAGATTTCTAATTGTAATAGAAATGTAGATTGTATATTTCAAACCTATCTAAGGTGGTTTTGTAGGTAGAATTATTTTGCAAATCTAAAATATAATGTTTTATAGATAGGATGTGAATTGAAAATGGTTAAGCAAATAATCCTTAAAGCCAGTTGCTTTTTATAAACAAAATCTTGTTTTGTCATTTATGATTTAATTGAATAGAAATAATAATTAAAATAGACTTCATATGCTTGTATCACTCATAAATGTACATTGGTTTTACTGTAATGAATTCAGATATATATTTTCAAATAATAGGCACTACTCAATAATGTCAACTGTGTAAGAAAATTTATATGGACGAAAATACTTGAAAATATGAAAGTTAAGGTCCTGAATGATAATTTATGGCTAAAAAGTAACATGCCAGTAACATAATGGTATAACTACATACATTAAATAAGTAAAGTAAATGGCCCGTCATTCGGATGTTAGTAGTAAGTATGGACATTATGAACTACTAAAAGTCATTATCCAAGGTTCATTATAGTCAGAATGCTGGAAAGGGTTCATACCTTGATATTTAAGTACAAAATATTTGACTAGTTAATTAGAATCCACTTCTTTCATGCATAAAGGAAATGATACGTCTTAAGCGATCTTCGGGTTTGGTGAGAGGAGGCTATTTCTTAATATCCTCTATAAGAAATGTTAAAATCCTGAGGTTTGTTCATTTCTCAGAATTCTAAGACGAGTCTTACATTTTCTTCTTTGCCTTCAACTTTAACAATTTTTATATGCTGTTTGTATTTAGCCTTCTCCCAGTCTTATATCTTCTTTGCATTCAACTTTTCCCATTTATATATGTAGTAGCTGTTTCTAGCCAGCTTTCTTCATATTTCTCTTTCCTGAACATTTTGTTCTCTTGGACCCTTTTCCTTCATATCATCCAATAGTTTCTTTCCACCTGAACTTTGGCCTTCTCATCCTTCTTCCCTCCACCACCATGTTCATAACCTTTTTACATGTGTTCATCTCTCCTCATGACATTACAAAACCATTCCAGTTTTCTTACCTAGATTTTTTTTAAACCTCCAATACTTTGATTGTCCCCCTGATTAATTAATTCCAGATCTTATCCTTTTATATGGCACCACACATCCACCTCAGCGTTCTGGCCTTGCACCGTTCCAGTTTCTTTTTTGCTCTTTCTCTATTGGCCAAGTCTCCCCATAGAGCATTGCTGGTCTAACAATGCTTTTATAAAATTTTCCTTTGACCTTTGCACTGATCTTGCTATCACAAAGTATCCCTGATGACTTTCTCCAAATCATCCATGCGCAATGAATTCTGCATCAAGGCTTCCATTATTTGCTCATTACAGAACCAAGACTTTTGAAGGAGCTAACCCTCTTTATGGCTTCTGGGCCCAATTTCACTGCTCCCTGCCATTCCTGTCTACATATATTGTCTTTGTTTTGCTAATTTCTAAGCCTCTTCTCTCCATCTTTCTAGCTTAAGTTGGACACCTTCTCATGTTAGATCAGTCAGCGCAATGTCATGATCAAACAATGCACTCCAAGGCACAAGAAGACTAAGGGCTGAGCCCTGGTGCAGACCAACTTTCACCTAGAATTTCTCTGTAGTTCCAACAGTGCTTCTTACTGGTGTGATTGGCTCTGCAGACATCTTTCATTATTCTGACATACTTTTCAGAAACTTTTTTTTCTCGAGCACCTCCACACTAGCTGCCTAGGTACTCTATCACGGTTTTTCCAAATCAATAATCACAAGATGTAGTCCTTTCTGATTCCCGCTATACTTCTTTACTGTCTGCCGAATGCAAATATTGCATCAACTGTGCTCTTTCCTGGCATAAAACCAAATTGTTCTTCACAAATTGTGGTTACCATTCTCTGTCTTACTTCTATAATCCTCAAATATATTTTCATTGCATGTGAGTTTAATTCCTCTGTAGTTCCCTCACTCCTGGACATTACCCTTCCCTTTGTAGATCGGGACCATTTGGTCAGTTATCTACATGTCTGGCATTCTTTCATAGCCATACATCTTAGTTTTGAAATCCTACAGGATGTCTATGCCTTTATCTCCTACTAAATACTTTCACACTTCAGCTGGTATTCCATCAGGTCCCACCATTTTTCCCTTCTTCATTTTATCCAGTGCCTTCTTACCCTCTTCTCTGCTTATATCCTGGACTATTCTTTCATGAGGTTTCCATCTCTTATTATTGTTCTGGAGTTTTCATCATGTAGTAACTTGAAAGTACTCCTTCTATCTAGCTATTATGCTTTCCTCTTGATAAAACTTGTCCTTGATCTGTATGCAATGTTAGATCATTTGATGATTCATCTCTTTTTGCTCACTTGTGTATTCTCTTTTGGCCTAAAGCTGTCTCTTAAGTTCTCATGGAGCATATCCATTGGAATTGCTTTTGCCTGTGCTACTGCTCTTTTAGCTTCTTTATTTGCAGTTTTCCAATCTATCCTATTTTCTTCAGATAGATTCCTGTCATAGGCTGCTACTGCTTCGGGTTTCTTTTTTTTTTTCCTGCACATTAAAAGAATCTATTTATATATTCCTCCACTACTATATGTCATTTGTTGTTGTCGGCTACCCCCCAAAATTGGGGGAAGTGCCTTGGTATATGTATGTATGTACTATATGTCACATAGTCGTCATTTATGAAAAAGGTGTTGCTAATTGCCATGTCAAATCCCAGTGCAAAGTCTGTTATCAATTCTCCTTCTCATTCATTTCTCCCATGTCATATCTTCATATTCTATTGATGTTTTCTCGGTTGCATCCGTTGTGTCCATTCAAGTCTCCTCCTACAACTAGCATTTCTTCTATTTCTGTTGCTGTCATATCCATATCTCTACAGAACTTATTTTTCACCTCTTCACTGCACCCGGTCTGTGGTGCATATGGTCCACCATATCTAGTCTTATATATTTGATTGATTCTCTGAACAACATTTGTTCAGTAGTCTATTTCCTAAAGAGCATAATTTGATTTTTATAGACTCAACATTGTTAGCAATATTGATACTAAGGTCAATGGTAGACAGGATTTGCGAGCCTGTTTAGGTCAAATGAGGCATTTCCAGGGATAGTTTACTAAGCAGAAGATTTTCAGAGTCGAGCTCAAACTTAAAAGAATAATCTTGCCTATCTATTTCGGTTTTGAAAATGAACAAACTTTTATGCGTCATAATTAGTTATGCGGAATATTCAGAAATATTGCCCTTAATTAGCCAATTTAAGATACCTCCTTTCCGATATGAGTAAAGATGATTCTAATTAACAATTCAAATATCTAGTACTTTATATCATGAATGAACTTTAAAGTGTTCTGACTATAAGGAATCTGGGATATTACTGAAATATTCAGTAATGGCTATATTACTGTTATCACATTGTTGGGTCGTGTACGTTCCTTTATTCCTGTAAATTCTCAAACCCTTAGCTCCTATCCAAAAAGAAAAAAAATATTTTCGTCTATACCAATTATTCTTTTGCAATAGACCATATATAAAGTATCAACTATTATTTATAAATAAATATTTCAAAAACTCAATTCATTATTTCTAAATGTTATTTTCATTTATACTGTGTAATGTGATAAATCAGTTTGTAATAATTCACTTTTTTCGGAGCTTTACTGCTACGTTTCTTGTATAACATGTAACAAACCTTTTAAGTGACAATATTTTAGTATACTTTACAGAGGTATGAAACTTCATTAAACTGTTCAAAATAGTTTTGCTATACACAAAGATTGTAAAATATAATGACCATACTTCCTTAAACTGTTCAAAATATTTTTTTACACAGAAAATATTATAAAATGTAATTACCATACTCAAAAAACTTTGTAACAGCATAAGGAGTTCCAAAATAAAATGAATATTATTATTACACTTTAATTTAGTATCCCCTGGTACACAAAGAAAACTGAATGAAAAAAAAAATGGCAACTACTGTCGGGTTTAGTCTCACTATAGTAAACTTCATATGACAGTGTTCTCCTAAACAGGCCCCTTCCCCTTCTAGAACCAGTAAATGCCTTATTCCCCACGAAAATTGGGCCAAAAAGCTCATGAAATATTCATATCTCCTAACTAGCCACTTCATTTAGACTTGTTGGAGAATCTACAGAGTTCAATACTGGGTGATGAGAGCAGCGGTACCTATGTCTTATGATATATTTAAAGTCATGAATGCCGAACTGTCATATTTCATTTTGGGCCAAAGTCCGCTTCTTAATCCTGCTCTCTGATATGTAGATTTTATCTTGACCAAAGTCATGATAATAATGGTCTTGTCATTTCCATTAATATTCCTCAAAAGCCTCCGAATCTTGTAGCTATTATACTTAAATAAGTAATTAAAGCTTTCCATTAATACAATATGGCTGGAGAAGCACTTAGAAATTCGCTAAAGACTTTTATTGTAGAAGATTGAATGACAAACATAAAACAGGTTTCAGTTTAGTTACAATGAAAATATAAACACTATAAACACTATGAAGTCAATGACATAAATGTATCAAATTTATGAAATTCCATTTTCTGAACGCTTTAAACGCCCTGGATTCAAAGAAAACTTAACGTTTGTCATACATTTGGCTCATGTTAGGACGAAGAAAGGCTCTTAGGCAAGTCACCCTTCATCCAATACTTCGCAGTTTATGACAAAACGTTCCGTTTTCTTTATTTCTGGTCAATGTCCGATTTCTTTTTTTAATCGTTCAAAGCTCAGCATTTTGAGATTACATAATTCATGACTGTGTAAGTAAGCAGTAATTTCTCTAATAAAAACAAAATTATTAATAAAAAAGGAGGAAAAGGAAAGCCCACCAAGGCCATCCCCTTTCCCACCTAGTAAACAGAAACTTAGTGCAGAGTTTTCTTTTGAGAAAGCAATGTTACTAGGCCCTTGATTGCTTTCCTTTTCCTCCGTTTTTTCTTTATTATTTTATTAATAATTTTACAAAATAATACCTGGATTGTAATTTAAAGACTTCAGGAATAGTTTAGAGCTCTCCTGATGTTAAACAGTAAAAGACTTGCG
Organism: Palaemon carinicauda; assembly: GCF_036898095.1. Classification (NCBI taxonomy): domain Eukaryota; kingdom Metazoa; phylum Arthropoda; class Malacostraca; order Decapoda; family Palaemonidae; genus Palaemon; species Palaemon carinicauda. The sequence goes on along the minus strand of NC_090739.1, from coordinate 103,831,420 downwards.
TCATTATTTACATCACTATAAGGCAGATTCCAACAATTACAGTTACGTTAATTCTTCAATGAAACATTAAATTATACATTTTGAAAATATCATTAATATTTCTAGATTGGAAAACAAAGTAAAATCTAAAAAAAAAAAAAAAAGTAATTTTCAGGCCTTTGTGCAATTTCAGAACGATCCATTACTGCAGACACCTGAAGCTCACTCAAAAGCAGACAAGATTCACGAATGCCAAGTTGCCTCCCTGTCTCGCCCCATTTAATGCACATGATTGAGTCAGGTAAAAGAGAAGAGACGTGCAAGGCTATTGCCCTGACCATCCTTGCTACTTCCCCCAGCAGACAGTCAGATCGGACCGAAGTACGCATTCACCTTACACATGGACACCTGAACCACTTTAGCTGTGTAATAAAGTTCTCAAATGCAAACCCAAGAAAAACCTGGAAAGCTAGTTTAACCCAAAACACATCTAACGACACTATTCTTTAAAACATAACCTTATGGAAATGGCTTTTGTTTAACATGCCAATAGAGTTAAGAAACATATGATCCAAACAGAATATTTATCTACAGTACTCTGAGAAACAAGTTTATGTCTTACACCTATAGAATTAAATAAATTTAACCACAGTAGATACTATCATAACCTTCAATATACTATCTTTAGCTTGTATTCCCTTATTGCAGTAAACTATCCTCAGTATATAAGCCCATAATATATGATAATCTTATAATTATCTATAATACTCTCCCTACCTTTTAATATCTTCCCACTCTATTCTTTGCTCACAATTCCTTTACTATACTATGACTAGCACATATTCCCTGTTTAAAGTATATTCAGCCAATAATCATAGGAGATGATCCTATATAATTCATTACATATTTTCGCAGGTCCTGTGTAACTTCATATATCGCAACAAGTTACGGTCAATATAGTATATGGTCAAGCTATTTTTAGCAATTGAAATAACTTGACTTTCTGGATATTTGTCCTTAAAAGACTTTAGATTAACCCAACCTGTAATGAAGATTATAACGCCTTTTTAAAGTTACCAGAAGGAGCAAAGACACAAGACAGATGGAGATCATGTTAGTGGAGTACGATATTCTCTATTGAAAATCGGAACAATATAAATATTGAATAACCAGTATGATTTTAAGCGTTGTTCGGAACACGAACGTCTCTGAGCTGCCAAATACCTTTCAATATAAGCGGCTTGAACAAATATACTAACGATGGCAAATATATTTTTAAATCATCACATACTTAATTATCTATAGTATCCATCAATTCATCACCTTGATAACATTTAAAATAATGATGAATTCATTTCGTGTTTTAATTCAAAATAAAAGAAAGCTAGAATAATTTTCTTAATAAAGAAACACAGGACCAGTAATAATAACTTCTATACAAGTTAACTATTATTAGAATATATGCTTATGAGGAGTGAAGCATCAAACTCGACTCTCCCTTAACAAAAAGGTAAATCATATTCTTCTATCTACTTATGGGTGATTTTATGTAGACAAATTTTCTCCTTTAGTTCAACAAATCACATAATTAATACGTCCAAGCTTTAAATTCGAGAAAATAATCTTATCTTTTAAAAAATATATTTACAGAAATTCAAGTTAAACACAAAGTTATGCCAGAATTATAATATTTGGGCATATACTAAAACTTCGTTCTTTTTTAATCTAACAGGCTACATTGATAAGAATATAAGACGGGTTATTTCAAAATTTTGAAATACCTAATTTTCTTTATATGCTCTGCTTAATATATCTGACGATTGTACTCTCTTGGTAAATACTTTTTTGAAGAAACTCGAGTTTGAAGCTTGTCTATGGGCTGAATTACTGAGTATTATACTTGCTAATTGGAGAGAGGATATTTTTCCACTTTTCACATAGTTAAATAAAAATTGCTTAGAAACTACGCTAGGTAAATTACGATGCAAAACCTTCCATATTTCTACATGAAATTCTAACTCGTACTACTCTACAAAAAGCTGTAACTAAAATCTTTTCTGCTAAAAATAAAAACTTACTTTTTTTTCCATTTTGGGACAAACTCTACTGAAAAGAATTAGGCAAAAGAACGACCTAACTTCTCCATAAGAATCTCAAACCAATCACTCAATACTAGCACAACAATCACTCATTCCTTACAATGGAATTCTTAACATTTGCATAGCACTGAGTCCCAAAAATAAATATTTGTAGATTTTCATCAAAATTAAATCATTGATATCAAGTATGACAATTTTCTGGGTTTTAAATGCTATTGCTACACCAATATGCTATAAATGAGAATAAATGTTGCATAAAAAACACTTGATCTTCTTACCAATAGGAAAAAAATTTATAGGAACCCTGTGTTTGGCAATTTTTTTAAAAGGCAGAGTTTATTAGATTTAGGAATGTAGCTAAGCATTTGGGCTTGTGAGACTATTCAACACCCAAGCGCAACCGGGGGATGCACTTTGAAGTAATAGTTATAAACAGCTTGGAGGGAAGACGGAAGAGTGAAGGCAGGGAAGGAGGTAAAGTTGAAGGCTATAAAGATAGTGCAGTTAGAGTAGGGCCTGAAGAAATGCTGCCAAGATCCTCAAGTGTAATGCCTATAGAGAATACTGTGAGGTGCACTGATGACACTAAACTATTCTACTTTCTGAGAGATAGAGAGGAGAAGAGAGGGTGAGGTGTGAGTTACCATATTTCATTGCGTCGTGGAATAAGAAAAGTAACATTAAGGTAGCTAGGTTATGCAATATCCAATTTCCCATACTTTATTTTTTTAATTTTGTAACTCCATCATTTATTTTCAATCTAATCTTATAATCCTCAATTTAATACTAAAACTACTCTAGCTTCACTGAGCTCTTGTGATCTCTTAATGGCAAGCAACTAAACAAAAGGGCGTGAGGACAGAAATAATTATTTGCAAGGTCAGTAGTGAGTACTTTGTTTTTTGGCAAGATTAAAACCTTATGGCATCGAAAGACATAACATTTAATATTGTACTGTGATATTTTAAATTTTACCCTCCTTCAATAAAGCGATTTGTCAATGTCTCATAACTATCCATGTTCTAATTGTGAAGTATTTTAATCATTATAAAGATAATCAAAATTGACGCCAGTTTCATATAGGATAAGTTGATAAAAGTTATCTAATGAATTAAGAGAAACACTGGCCAAAATGTCAGGCAATCTAAAAGACGAACACAAAATCGCTACACAAAAATGTCGGATATGAACCTACCCACTATTCAGTGTATAATCTAATAATCTTACAATTTCAATACATTGGCAAGATATCTAACCATATAGTTAGTTAAGGGATCTATAAAAGGAGTAAATTGAATTATGAATGATTTATATTTAGGGCATTAACGATATTCTAATTATTGAGAATTTTGCAAGTGTAAAAAACTAATACGTCTCTTACAATGTTATGAATTTTCCTCAAGGAATGATGCTGTTTAAAGACAGGACTCTGTTCTGCACATCAGTATTACATTAACCATAAAAGCTACCCAGAACTCATGCATCTTTAAAATACATGTAATGAGGATATGCAAATGAAGCAATTTTATGAAAATGGAACTTTCATACTTGATCAATGTAAGGAAATAGAAAAATCTTTGCCATAAATAGAAAAAAAATGCACTTAAAACACACAAACCTGACAAAATTCTTTGTCATACCAAATCAGTCTTCCCACTCTTTAAACAATACAAACACTCGCAAACACACACCTGGACAGCTTTCTCGTCAACGACAACATATTCAAAAACTTATTACACAATTTCTAAAAATGATTAAAGTGTTATTTATCCCTCCTTTATGTCATGGGCACAAATGACACAAGACAAGAAACAAAATGGAATCTATGAACCGAGCTGTGCACCTTTTCAGAGAGCCCAGGTATCTCGCCATAATAAAAAGCAAGACTTGAAAATGACCCTCTTATCTAATTCCTTGAAACACTTATGTTAAGTACACTCATCATTAATATTTAATAAAGTAATTCAATTATACTCGAACTATAAGTTTTCATGAAAAATTTAGTGATAAAAATTACCATCAATCACCTATTAACTGAAAAAAAAAAGCCTAAACATGTCTGAAGCACATTGAATCACAATCCATTTACATTAGATAGACTTTCCATTACTTACATCACACAGTTCAAATTTGATATTTTTGTCATTGACACAAGTGCAAACAATTTTGCTAGAGATGAAAATTTAGTAAAAATACCTGTGCATTTGACATTATAAACTTCTACAATGCAACCTTCTTAAAGATTCTGAAATATTTGATTCAAATAAGATAATTTATACCAAACTCTTAAATCTGATAAACCATTACAAACTTAAAGAATTTGAGGCTTTTGAGCAAGGTAACAATGGCATAACACAGCCATAATTTTTCTATGACTTTAGCTGTCAGAATAAAACCTTCACTGACAAGACAGCTGGATCAATAAGCAGACTAAAGTCCAACACGTTTACCAGTACAGATTGTAGGCCTTTGACAAGTAAAATATTTTCAAGTTAAGACATTGATATGCAGCTCTCAAGACACCAGTAAAAGAATGAACAAGTTCTGCACATAGGAAATAGAATAAGTCTAAAAGAACAAGTGATTACTCTAGTTAAGATCAGGATCTACCTCATGGACTCTTTAGCCCTTTTTGTGGCGAGGAACAAATTGGCCAATGCTGATACCCAAGAGGAGGGGGCCAACGAGAGACTCATCAGCCATATGAGGAGTCTTTTTTTTTTTTCTTTCTTTTTTTTAAATTTCCAAATTTTGGGATAAGGGAAGGATCAAGGATAGGGAGTGAGAGATCTGAAACTGCAGGTGAGCATCAGGTTAAAATAAAAGAGAACTTCATAATTCAGCCTTATTTGAAAATGTGGATAAAATATTCTCTTACCTTTAACAATTATCATATTATTCTTCAAGGTTTATTCATGTAGCCACAGAGAGAGAGAGAGAGAGAGAGAGAGAGAGAGAGAGAGAGAGAGAGAGAGAGAGAGAGAGAGAGAGAGAGAGATATTACTTAATTACTTAAAATACCTGGAAATTACAAAGGCTTCCTTAGATTTGGAGTGCCCATTAAAATGCATCTAGTTTATATCCCATATATTTTGTACATATTCACAAATGCCCTTTTATCTACACAATATAATTCCAAACTCTCCTCCCTCCCTTTAGTTAAACAGAAACACTTTACACAAAGTCTTTCTTGACCCAAGAAATTAAAATGTTCTTCTATCTATGCAATTCACTGCATAAGTTTATCAATAATCCGCTGCTTGCTGAGGTAGCCTTCTAAAATTCTTAATTAACGAAAGATCCTTTCTAATATCAGTTAGCAGTCACACCATTTAGATTAATTTATTGTATGCCCTGGGTCAACAGTAGCGACATAAATAAACAAAACTTTAGGAATCGGTTTACAATAGCTTATTTCTTCTTTGTCTGCATCCCTTATTTCTCTTTACTAAAACATTACGCACACCTTATCTAAAATACTTATTTACGTTAAATCCCCAATATCAACTTGAACCTATAGGCTTTAATATCATCAATATTTACTCTGTGCTTTTTAATTAAAAATGTCTTATGAGCTGGACTCTATTTCATTTCACCAATATTTCCTGACATTCTTTATTTCTCTTATACTTACATATTTCATCCTTCCACTAATCAATAAATCATAGCTTATTCTTTCATTCACCAACATTCGTTTACACTATCAATCATCCATAGTTCATAATATATTCAGGACTGGATTTGATTTAGGAACTTTGGCTTTAAAACTCATCTCTGGGGACTGTTGGGCCATTTCGTGCTCAACTCCGACTGGGGGATACCCCCTGCAGTTGCACTGTAGTTAGAAGTAAGAGAATGGACAGAAAATGGAAAAAAGGAAGCTGGAAAGGAGTTCAAGTAAAAGAATACAAAGCGAGTGTAAGTTGGGCCAGAAGGAATGTGCAAGTGCAGTTAGGTGACAGAAGGACTGGACAAGTGCAGGTAGGTTTAGAAGGAATGGACAAGTGCAGGTAGGTTTAGAAGGAATGGACAAGTGCAGGTAGGTTTAGAAGGAATGGACAAGTGCAGGTAGGTTTAGAAGGAATGGGCAAGTGCAAGTAGGTTGAGAAGGAAGGTGCAAGTGCAGATAAGGTCAGAAGGAATGGGCAAGTGCAAGTAGGATCAGAAGGAACAATAAAGTGCAAGTAGGATCAGAAGGAACAATAAAGTGCCAGTAGGATCAGAAGGAACATGGATGTGCACGTAGGGTCAGGATGAACGTGCAAGTAAATGTAGGGTCAGAAGGAACAGGAAAGTTCCGGTAGGATCAGAAGGAATGTGTAAGTGCAGATAGGTCCAGAAGGAACGTGTAAGTGCTGGTAGGGTCAGGAGGAATGTGAAAGTGCAGGTAGGATCAGGAAGAACTGGGAGGTGCAAGTAAGATCAGAAGGAATAGGAAAGTGCTGGTAGGATGAGAAGGAATGTGCAAGTGCAGGTAGAGTCAGAAGGAACAGGAAAGTGCCTGTAGGATCAGAAGGAACAGGCAAATGCATATAGGGTCAGAAGCATTTTGTAAGTGCATATAGGGTCAGAAGGAACGTGCTAGTGCATGTTGGGTCAGAAGGAACATGCAAGTGCATTTAGGGTCAAAACGAATGTGTAAGAGCATGTACGGTCAGAAGGAACGTGCATGTACAAGTAGAATCAGAAGGAAAAGGCAGGTGCAAGTAGAATAAGAGGTAACGGGAAAGTGCAGGTAGGATCAGAAGAAACATGCAAGTCCAGGTAGGATTAGAAGAAACAGGAAAGTGCAGGTAGGATCAGAAGGAACATGCAAGCACAGTTAGGATAAAAAGGAACGTGTAAGTTTAGGTAGGCTCAGAAGGAACGTGTAAGTACATCTAGGGTCAGAAGGTAAGTGTAAATGCAGGTAGGATCAGGAGGAATGTCCAAGTGCTGCAAGAGTCAGAAGGAACGTGCAAGTGCAGGTAGGATCAGAAGGAACGTGCAAGTGCAGGTAGGATCAGAAGGAATGTGCAAGTGCAGGTAGGCTTAAACGGAACTTGTAAGTGCACCTAGGGTCAGAAGGTAGGTGTAAATGCAGGTAGGGTAAGAAGGAATGTCCAAGTGCTGCTCGAGTCAGAAGGAACGCACGAGTGCAGGTAGAATCAGAAGGAACATGTAGGTTAGGTAGGCTCAGAAGGAACGTGTAAGTGCATCTAGGGTCAGAAGGTAAGTGTAAATGCAGGTAGGATCAGGAGGAATGTCCAAGTGCTGCTAGAGTCAGAAGGAACGTGCAAGTGCAGGTAGGATCAGAAGGACCGTGCAAGTGCAGGTAGGCTTAAACGGAACGTTTAAGAGCACCTAGGGCCAGAAAGTAGGTGTAAATGCAGGTAGAGTAAGAAGGAATGTGCAAGTGCTGCTAGAGTCAGAAGGAACACACAAGTGCAGGTAGAATCAGAAGGAACATGTAAGTTTAGGTAGGCTCAGAAGGAACGTGTAAGTGCATCTTGGGTCAGAAGGTAAGTGTAAATGCAGGTAGGATCAGGAGGAATGTCCAAGTTCTGCTAAAGTCAGAAGGAACGTGCAAGTGCAGGTAGGATCAGAAGGAACGTGCAAGTGCAGGTAGGCTTAAACGGAACTTGTAAGTGCACCTAGGGTCAGAAGGTAGGTGTAAATGCAGGTAGGGTCAGAAGGAATGTGCAAATGTTGCTAGAGTCAGAAGGAACGTGCAAGTGTAAGTAGGATAAGAAGGAACATGTAAGTTCAGGTCGGCTCAGAAGGAACGTGTAAGTGCACCTAGGGTCACAAGGTAAGTGTAAATGCAGGTAGGGTCAGAAGGAATGTGCAAGTGCTGCTAGGGTCAGTAGGAACGTTGCAAAGACAATTAAGCAATGTTTACAATAGACAACTGGAGGTACACAAATGGCACCAAGCCCCTACGGAGATATATTTCATTTCATATCTTGCTTTTCAAAAACTTGAATCCAAATACCTTTATACTCCCCAACTGATGTTTCATTATGATACTGTTAAATGTACGTTCATTGGCCTATATTTCATTACCCACCATTTGATCTATTGAGTTTAATTATCTACACTCTTTATTACTTCACTCACTTTATGTTCCTCAAATTCTCGATAAAGAAATGTAGAGAGAGAGAGAGAGAGAGAGAGAGAGAGAGAGAGAGAGAGAGAGAGAGAGAGAGAGAGAGAGAGAACGCCATCTGTTGCAAAATAATACAAAATGTTAAAGGGAGGATAGGTAATGGGATGAAATTGGACTAATACTTAAGAATTATTCACACACAATAATGGAACAAAATATGTCTAATATTTAAGAATTGTTCACGCATGATAATAGGACGAAATTTGACTAATATTAAAGAATTGTTCACACAAGGTATTAGGACGAACTTTGACTAGTACTGAAAAAAAAAATGTACACAAATGATATTGGGACGAATTTTTACTAATATTTAAGAATTATTTAAACATCATTATTCTCTATCTTGAACATGTAAATCAAAAGAAGGATTTTAGTTTGTTTCCATCCTTATAAAAAACAGAATTGTAAAGGGGAATACATTTTTTAATAAAAGGAAAACAAAGGTTAATCAATGTACATGGGTTTCCCTTAGCAATATAAAAAAAAATCACAGAATATTGTTTTTAATATTTTCTTATTCTGGACACAAAAGGGGAAGAAGCAAATTTCTCATCAGTTTTATGATCGTTTGACAGATAGCTTAGGAAGCAAAACTTAAGGTGCTACATGTGAGCAACATACCTTGAATTCCATTGAAACAGAAGTTCTCTTTTAAATAACCCTCCTCAAGAGATAAAATCAAAATTATTAGAAACATGCATAAATCTTAAATCCAACAATTACATAACTCTGGAGCCTAAGGATTGTCAAAAAGTCTGGAACTCTTGAAAACAAGATTGAAAAAGACGAAACTAGGACTTACTTGAACAGAAACAAGGAAATAATGGTTGACATGGAATAACCAATCCGATGGAGCAGATTATTCCATATACAAGAATTTGCTCTAAATAATTCCATAGGCAATATAGTGCTCCAAATAACTTATAGATCACTTCATTTTCCAATGAGTACCTAAGAGAACTCCCTAGAAGTATTTTAAATTACACTAAAGACAAAAGTGTCCATAAATACTTCCAAGACCAAAACGGGTCATGAATAATTGAATGAACAAGGAATAAGGTCCAAATAACTCCATAGACAAAGTGGTGTCCTGAATAAACCAGAGCATGCTACCGAAATATTCTGAAAACGAGGAAATAATCAAAACTGGAACAGTGAATAAAATAGATTCTCTGGATAGCATATTGAATCAAGAAACACCCCGAATAACTCCATAGATAAAGTATTCGAATAATACTGTAGAGACTAATCAGCCTCACAAATAATCTCAACAAAAACACGTAGAGCCTGTATTTATTCCTCCACAATCAATGGCTAAGATCCTCAAATAACTCTACAGATCAAGAAATGCTACAAAAGAAGTTTTAAGCAAATTGGAACTAAGGAATATAACCACCAAAGATTGGCAAATCAAGACATTACCAAGTAGCCAATCTTTGCCCGGAAAAAAATAGAAAAAATAAGGGTAACTCTACAATACATTTTTAAACAGAAAGTGCCCCAAAAAACACCTGAATACTAAAGTAAGACCTTTATACTATAAAGTGACCAAAATTATATTTCTAAAACGGACTTATCTGGAAAAACACTGTAAACAAGGATTGTCCACAATAGACTCTATGAGTAAGGGATGACCAAAGTAACTCAACAGACTAAAGAACAAACACACAGGATATCAATTTACTTACTGATGTCCTTAAGGTGAATATCTCTGAAAACCAATATGAGAAATTGTTGTCATTAAGAACTAGTTATTGGTTACTAAATATTTTACCAGCCATTTAATTCTTCAGATATCTTTAAATAATCTAAATCCAAATTCAACTCCAATATTTTCTCCCAGTAACCATTAGAGCAAAAAGATTATGCTATTCCCTAAAGAGGAGACCAACAGGAAACCTTCAGTAAAACTGATATTAAAAGGAAACTAATCTGAGAAATCATCATTACATCTCCGAACGAGATCCATATTTTCCATATAAAAACACAATAAACCTGTCATGAAAAGGGAAATAAATTTTGAAAAAGTCTTAGTTACTATGTTTCAGGACTTGATTACGAATAAATTTTCAAGTTAGATATCCTTTCAGTTTTGTAGAAAACCTCCACTCCTTAAAAATTTTACACTAGCATTTCCAACACATAAAACCATAAACAACTAATCAATGATAAAATATCCACCTACAGCAAGCTCCATGAAAGAGGACTCCATAAGACTTTTGTTAAAGTATCAGACTATAGATTCTCCAAAATAATAACTTTCTGGACAGAACCTTTACATATAATCAGTTACTAACAACACAAACTAGATAGTTTAGCAAAGTTTACCACTGCGCGTTCAAACCAATCATTCAACATAAGGTAAGAATCATGATCTAACCAGACAAAGTATATCATGAGCAATTCTCCAGAATATTCAACATCATGAGCAGGCTTCACATCAAACAGAGCAGGAAAAGTGGAACTAAATTACCGCTACGGTAACATGGTTATTCACAGGAAAGGAGCATCTAAGCAGACAACTCCACAAGACAAAACAATTGTCGTTATGCCACCAAGGTGCATAAGATGTGTTCCAAAGGCAAAGCTTAACAACCAACAAATATTTCCAGATTAGGAAGGCCTGATGGAAAGTAAGGATAGAAACAAAACCTTACACCATAAGCTAAAAAAAGGGATAAAAATCGCAAAATTGTTCATTACCTTCCCAATCTATCACCCTTAGTCCAATATCCACAAGTGCCACCAAGAGCACGGTATCATAAGAATACCATGAAGAATAGACATTACTGTATAAAAAGATCTCACCTAGAAGGACCTCACCAGACTGAGAAACTGGTCAAAAGATGAACTTAAATATCTGGGCTTGAGATAATACATCGATTTAAAGACATACATTACACCATATAATCATATTGAAAATTTTCTACGTTATTATCATAAAAAGAGAACATTTACCCAATTTTTTTTTGTGAAAAGCTAGCTATTTAACATTAGTACCAAAAGTTTTAGCTGATTCTAATTCATAAGTGTGCTTATCACTTCAAATACTATATAGAAATTATGGCAGACATACAAAGATTGTGGTTAAATTAAATTTGAATTAAGTGGCAATCAACTGAAAATTGGATGAATTTTTTCTAGTTTTGATAAAACAATGTATTACAAATGTTCTTTTATCTTGTATAAATACGAAAAAATTGTAAATGTAAATTTTCAATTGATGACAATACATTAGTAATAGTAAGATCTACTGTTGAGACTTCTAGTAAATTTGGTATGACACAAGATAGCTAAAGACTTACATGGTGACCAAAGTTATTGAAGAGAATTCAGTGATATTTCAAGCTGCGAAATGAGTGGAAGTACAACTTAACTTACGCTTTGTTCTTTGTTAAAATTTTCAAATGAAAAACTAACAGTAGCATCTACAATAGTTAAGACTTAATCAGTATAATGTAAAATGAAAGCAGTGAGCCCTCGCTACGGGGTTCGACCATCGCGGATTCACGACTTCGCAGACTTTTTTCATTAAATACGGCATACGATTTCATCAGCAAACCACTATTTTTGGGGGAAACATCATTTTATTCTAGAAAATTTCTACTCTTTAAATAGTTAATTGCACATTAAGAAAGCGTGTACTTTTGTTTTTAAATTTCGGGTGTGTTTTAAAAATCGAGTATTGTTGACTTCTTTTTGTTTTACTTTTGGCTGCGATCAGATCAGCTGACGTCTAGCTGCAGGTCTCAAGAATATGCGCGTACGAAGTATTGTTTATACCATTTCTTAAATTATTGAAACCATCTATACAGTTGATATTACATAAGCACCAATGTGTTATAACCTATCATATTTTTTTGTTTATTACATTTAAAACAACTCTCTCTCTCTCTCTCTCTCTCTCTCTCTCTCTCTCTCTCTCTCTCTCTCTCTCTCTCTCTCTCGTGTAATACAATAATTACAAATAGATGAAGAAACCAAAATCGGTTTTCTTAGTGTCAATTAAATACAAAACGAAAAAATTATACCGTGTATACATCCATTTCAATCATAGCTTAAAATAAGGTATCCGATTTTGTCAGCAAACTACTATTTTTTTAGGAAACACCATTCTATTCCAGAAAACTTTTACTCTTTAAATAGTCAATTGAGCTATAATAAAACATTTACTTACGTTTTTAAATTTCGGGTGTGTTTTAAAAATCGAGTATTTTTGACTTCTTTTTGTTTTACTTTTGGCTGTGATCACATCAGCTGATGTCTAGCTTCCGCTCTCAAGAATATGTACGGTACAAATACATCAACAAAGAATTGTTTAGTGTACACCATTTCTATACAGTTAATATTACATAAGCACCAATGTGTTGTAACCTATCATATTTATTATTTAGTACATTTAAAACCATTATCTCTCTCTCTCTCTCTCTCTCTCTCTCTCTCTCTCTCTCTCTCTCTCTGTCACATCGAACGTAATAGCGGTAACATGACAAATTCGAAGATAATTTGTATTTTTCCTAACCATATAAACCTTAGGTATTTACATTGGGTTTACCTTTTAGCGTAGCTGAAATGGCGAGCCATGAGAATTTTTCGAGGGTGTATTACCCCCGCGCTAGTTAGCGGGGGGGGGGGGGGGGGTAGGGGAGTGGTAGCTAGCTACCCCTTCCCCCTCTCACACACCGGTGAAGCTCACTTTCACTTAGAGGTAGGACTTGTCTTGGGGGACAGGGCTGGCGGACAAATATGTGTAAATAGCTAAGGTTTGTATGGTTAGGAAAAATACAAAATTATCTTCGACTTTGTCATTTGTTCCGTAACCGAAATACAAACCACGCTATTTACAATGGGTGACTTACCCCTTAGGTAGTGTGGAAAGTCCCCAGCCATACTGGCTTTGGCTTTACCCGGGGACTCAGAATCCGAGTGAGTCGCACTCGAGAAAAGGAGTCCCTGCACCTCCCAAGTTCCTTGCTCTGCAAGGAACCGTGTGGACTACATAAGCTTGTGTGTGAAGGAAGAAGTGTGACCCGTCCTAGGCAGTTGACCTGGAGTTCCAGAAGGAACTCTGGGTTAGGACGTTCCGAATACCACCTAGTCAGGGTATGGGGCACGCGACAGTATTGACTCAATACTCGGAACACAAGGAAGCATGGTTTACCTGCAGAGGTTCGAGGTCAGCTATGCAGAGACCAGGATGCTGCTTCCCAGTAGAGGGGATGATGAAGAAAGAAGTAAGGGCCAGACATACTTCTTTCGTTCATGCAGACTAAAACCTGATAACAATGCCCTCAACCTTCTGCTACCTGTCCAAAAAGGAGCCTGAGGTTAGACCAGCTGTTGTGTAGCCACCACAGAGCGATAGAAAACGTATCGAAACTCCTGTGGGTCACGCCCTGCAGGAAGCGGGCTGCTAAGGTCATTAGACGCTTCCAGACTCCAGCTTGTAGCACCTGCGTCACAGAGTAGTATTACTCGAAGGCGAGGGACATTGCGATGTATCCGACATCGTGCTGTAGGGCAACGTGACGGGGGATGGTCTGGAGTCAGGTCGAGATGAATGTCCTTGAGTCCGAGCTGAAGAGGTATACTGGTGACTCACCCCCGTGTCCTTCTTGTGCTCCCAAACCGGCTGCAACTGAGGACAAACTGCAGCTCTTCCCAAAGCTAACCTCTCGATTCCTTTACTGGCAAGAAGGAGAAGGTTTTGGGACATCAAATACAGAATGGTGACTCGAAATCTTGAAGGAATTGGACCGAAGGGCCGGGACCCCAAGATTCTGAGTCTAGCCAACAACTCAGGAGCAAACCTGAATGTTGCCTTCCCCCATTTCTTAGAAAGGGCGGCCAGAGTGAGCAGTAGCCCCAAGACGGAATACGATCAGAGGCCTGATGTAAAGGGTCTTGAGAAGATCTCTTAATGGACTAAAAGCCCGAGCCATGCTCCAAGTTGGAGGTCTCACTCCGACTAGGGCAGGGACGTTCGCAGCTTCGCATGAGCGAGGAAAGGTCCAGCGGGAAGGAAAAAGTTATTCCTTTAAGCCTGAAGGTCAGGGAAAGGCTGAGCGACAGGCTTCATTGCCGAGAGCGGAGAGGAGTTTCCTCCCGCCGAAAGGCAATAAGATCGTTATTGCTGGAGAAAAGGCCTCAAGGGAAGAGGTATATCTCCCACGACACCAACCAACGAAGACTCTCTACTTCGCCTGGAAGACCCCTGCGGATGACTATCGCAGATGACGCGACCTCCGTCCCGCGACTGTAGCGGGTTGTCTCTTCTTGAGGAGGAGGCGTAGTGTCTCCAGGCATGAAGCCGAAGCGACGCCCCGGCTCCTGAAAGATGTTGCAGTGTGGTTGTTTGAGTAGCCTATGCCGTGGGAGAAGCTCTCCCGGGAGTTCCGTCAGGGGAAACAGAGGTTCCGGAAACCGTTCTGCGCATAGTCCCAGGGGAGCTCTCAGGGCCATTGAAAGGTTGACAGACAACCTGGTCTTGTTGAGACCCATTCTCAACAGACAACAAAGGAGGGAAGACACAGGCGTCAATGTTGTCCCACCATCACTGGAATGCATCTTGCCAGAGTCTCGGGGTCTGAGACTGGGGGGAAGAACATCGGAAGCCTGAGGTTCCAAGCTGTCGCGATCAGGTCCCCCAGACCAGGACTTGCTGGTTACTCAAGGCTACGAGGCTCTGCTCGGATAGTCGGAGAGAACATTCCTCTGCCCGGAATGAGAGAGCCGATGGTGGTATTGAGAGTATCTCAGTATCGCTACTGCAAGATGCGAAGGTGTGAAAATGCGTCCCCTGCTGGTTAGAACACGCCAGAACCATGAAATCGATGCTCACGTAGCGACTCGGCAGGAGCTGTAGGATCTGTAGAGGGGCCAGACTACGGCCCCTAAGCCTGCCTGAATGATGGAGAGGTATCCTTCAGGTCCTGACCATAGGCCTGGACTGGAACATGCACCCCCCCCCCTTTTCTTTGACGAGTCCGAGAAAAGCATAAAAAATGTGAGGAAGAGATGAGAATATCCACTCCCATCAAGAGCTTCCATAGGTCAACACCCATTGCAGGTCTATTCGTTCCGCTGGTCCCATAGGGGCCAGAAAGTCCGGTTAATCGTTGCTTTGAAACCACCGGAACTTGGGCTGCCCCACAGGGAACTTATCCTGAGGCGACCGTTCGGAACTTTAGACGGGTCAATGAGGAAAAGAGAACTAGGAAACGTTCCAAGGTAGGGCTGAAAACTCTGCTTGACTGAGAACAGGTACTGCGACTCTCCACAGCCTTGCCACAGTCAACTGAGGGGAAGGCTCGGAGGAGGTGGCAACAGAATCTGGCGTCCCAAGGCGGTCACCCATCCAAGTACCGACCAGAACCGACGTTGCTTAACCTCGCTGGACGGACGAGAAGCGGGGTTTCCAACGTGGTAAGGCCGTTGACTCAATATCATGGCTAGATACTCCAGATGTTGAGCCAGAAGAAGAGAAGGCTCCTAGCAAAATACCATGAACCCCCACTCATGGTAAGCATCAGGAAGCTTGTCCCGGCGCTGAAGAAGGTCGAACCCGAGCCTACCAGAGTTGACCAGACCTCCAAAAGGCAAAGGAGGCGGAAGCCTGCACCTGAGTGACCATGAGGAAAGCAGGGAGAGTTCTCTGGGGAAAAAAACCTGCGATGCCACGGCGGGATCGCCACACTGCATCTTAAGCAGGAATACCTTTAGTCTAGGCTGAACCCGTCCTTCCGATCCAGGGCCTAAGGAGTCCTGTCACCTCTTTACCAGTCTGATCAACTCTGCTGTTCCACGCTGGACGAAGTTTGTTCGACAAACTTGATCAGGGATGAGAGGTCGATTACGGAACTTCCGTCTCAGATACTTCCTTACAAGAAAGGATCGACTGAAGAAGCCGGGGGTGAAGCCGTCGACGATCCTAAGTAGGACCTTCTCCTAAGGCATGGATCCTTCTGCCCAAACGGGCAAACTCTTGCCGACCCTATGGTATAGAGGTTCAGAGACACTGAACTCGCTGACAGAGACAGCAGGCGCGATATCCTTGGTTGATCACAGAGATCGTGCAAGAATGGGCATCGGGAAGCTGTCATCCGGATGAGTAACCTTAGGCATCCTCCCAGCGTGAAACTTGCAAGGGGGGGGGGGGTGACAATCCTAGAGTTCGTGAACTCTGCCGCTCCCTCTAGGACTATGCCTCCCCGAGGGAGCCTCCTGTGCCACCTGTTCCTGACAGGAGGGATCTGCAATTGGACACCTTGTCTCAGTTGTCGTAGCCGGTCCGATAACTTAGGCCGACGTAGCTGAAAGAAAGAGGCGCTGGAGCCCTGCAGGGTCTGGAAGAAAGCGCCTTGGAGGAGTGAAAACGGAAGTCTACTTCCTCCGCACAGCCGCTGTCTATGTCTCTGTCCTTGGGCACAAACAAACTCTTCTCAAGGATGGAAGGGTGTCTGAGGTTGTCGACATCCACGGATGAGACACCCGAAAGGAAGCCCTCGGTCATTGCGTCCAGATGGTCCAACATCGAGCTTGCCCGCAAGTTCGATACTTGACGACGAAACGCCAAGGTGTTTGAGCCCGAGAGGAGGAAAGTACCCATGACCTTCCTGTAGCTTCCTTGAACAAAACCTCAGGTTGCAACCGAGGAAGGAAAGGACCTGGTAAGCCCCTTTCACGAGATGGAGAAGAGGAAGGGGTAAACCAGTCACCCCTTGGCCGATGGAGAAATCTCGAACGGAAAGCCCCCTGCCAAAAACCCTTCCAGGGAATGACGGGGAAGGGCTAATCCAGGTTCTGGAAAGAAAAAGGTTGCTCAGACCTCCCTGAAGATTCTTCCTATTCTTGCATGTGCCATGCTCTGCGTTAACAGGGTGAGGCCGTGTTCTGGAAATACGCTCCAGAAGACTCGCCAGGCTGGCCATGCTGTGAAACCCCAATGGAAATCGCGGTCGCAATCGCCCCTGGCGCTCGCGCGATGGTAAATCAATGGTTTGCGCGTGGGAGACGTGGAAGCGCCCATGAGCGGGCACGCAAGAATGCAAACGAAGGTGACCGAAGGAGCGCAGAAGGAGGGCGAGTGTGGTAGGAAGGGCGAGAGCTGGTGGTCGGCGAGAGATAACCCATAGGCGAGCAATGGATACTGCACGAATTAAGCCGACGTTCGCGCTAACAGAAGGCGCGCAGGAGCATCAGGAAGGTGACCGCTGAAGCAAGTAGTTAATCAGGCGATCCTAGACGGTCAGAAAACCGTTGGCGCCCATTGGTGCGTGGCAAAGAAGGGCGCGCAGATGTGCGCTGGCAATTGAAGAAAGCTGGCGCACAGAAGGACAGAAGTAAAGGTGAGCGCTGGCGAGCAGGAGGAAGATCTACGGCAAAACTCAGCTACCGTAGATCGTGGTCCACAGCAGGCGAGCGCTAGATCGCTACTGATGGTGTTCAGGGGAACTGACACGCGTGGCAGATCGATGGCGATCGTTGACGCGTAGGAGATTGTTGACGAGCAGGTGAACGTTGACGCGTCTAAGGTCGCTGGCGAGCAGAAGGCAACGCGTGGAAGCCTGTGCGTAGAAGAAGAGTCCTTGACCCAGACCTAAACCAAAGTTCTAGATCGCGAGGGCCAACGTGGGCGCACAGGGCGCGTAACAGGAACCAACAGGAACAGCAGAGATGATCATCATGAGAGCGCTGACGAACAGGAGAGCGCTGGCGAACAGGAGAGCGCTGGCAAACAGGAGAGCGCTGGCGATCAGGAAAGCGCTGATGAGCAGGAGAGCGCCTGTGCGCTAACACTGAGCAGGAGCAGAAGAGCGCCTGTGCGCTAACACTGAGCAGAAGAGAACACAGCAGAAGGGCGCGCAGGGGAACCCTGACATGCAAGGGAAAAATCCCCGTGGGAGGCAACCCTTTGCCCTGAAGGGATGGTTGTCCGTCGGGAGACTGATGTCCGTAAGAAGACCGTTGTCTGTCTGCCGGGAGACTGATGTCCGTCGGAAGACCGTTGTCCGCCGAGAAGACCGTTGTCCGTCGGGAAGACCGTTGCCCGTTGGAAGACGAGGTCAGACTACTGTCCATCTGCACCAGGGGCGGAAGATCAAGAAGAAGGAGTTGTAGGCTGCATACGGAGATTCAAAAAGGCGCCTCTTAACACCCTTATAGAGAGATGGGAGGCCCATATGACGAGGCGGACGGTGAGCCTCACGGCGAAGGAGGCCAACAGCAACAACAGCAGAAGAATCCGCCGAAGAGGAGTCTCTATGAGTGTACTCTCTCGCGAACGAAAGAGAAACACTTCGTAGAAGAGACTGGTCAGCCAGTGACCTAAAAGGATCAATCCTCCGAAGAGGGGCTCCTGCAGTTGCCCAGCCCCTTGAGCGAAACTGAAGGTGCGACCGCTCAGCACCAAGAGCATAGTCGCACGAAAAAAAGGCAAGAGAAGAACCCCCAAAAGGGGAAAAACTCAAGCCTGGACAGGAAAAACTTCCCTCGGAAGGAAAGTTACCCACCCAAGGAGGCGAGCCTCCTGAGAGTTCTAAAATGAACTGGAGAGCTGTCAATCGTCACGGGAGTACTTCCAGTAGAAGGAGACACGCCCCTGACGAAAATCCAAAGGGGAGGCAGCAACAGCCGAATCCCAGGCCTCAACAAGACAGCTCACACCGTTGCCATATTACAGAAACGAACCAGATCGGTGACTGTAAAAAAAAAAAAAAAAAAAAAAACATTAGTACACATTCATTCCCCCAGGAAGGCTCCGAAGAGGAATCCCGAGGGAAAGGAAAACAAGAATTACAAAACAGGTACATGCCCTCACAACCACTTACACTCACGGAAGGAGAGCTGTAACCAAAACAGAATTATAACAATTATAATTATGTAACTATGTAATTATGTAATTTAAAAATGAATGAAAACTAAAGAAAGAATGAAAACCCCGAAAGGAATCGTTCTACAAAGCAGAAAAATTAACAAATACAATTAGATTCATAAAACTAATTGAGACAAAACGTACGGCGTAGCAATCCCCCCCCCCCCCCCCCCCCACACACACACGGGAAGGAAGCTACAAAAGGCGTAGTAATGTAGTAAAAGGGTGAACGACCTCAAGAGAGAGAGAGAGAAAGACCGAAGTCAAACTCGATCGCGACCCAAAAAATTACACCATGGTGGCCTAAACTGCCGAGGGCTCCATGGAGATATCGTACACTACACACACAAGCACAAATCTCTGAAAAGGAAACTTACTGACTTCTATACTGAAATATATATACAAACATGAAAAAATGTTTACATATATATTGAGTAAAAGATAAGTAAGTGATTAAGTAAAGACAAAACAAACAATGGCTGCCAAGCGAGGACAAAGACAGAGACGTCTGTCCCAGTCCGAGCCAAAAGTGAAAGTGAGCTTCACCGGTGTGTGAGGGAGGGAGGGGTAGCTAGCTACCACTCCCCTACCACCCCCCCCCCCCCCCCCCCGTAACTAGCGCGGGGGTTATACACCCTCGTTAAATTCTAATGGCTCGCCATTTCACCTACACTAAAAGGTAAACCCAATGTAAATAGCGTGGTTTGTATTTCAGTTACGGAACAATTACTTTTTCGATGACTTTAAAAATGTCCTAATACTTTCTTCATCTTTTACCTTTTTTGCATATGGTGAGGTAGGTACAAGTTGACTTATAACTGAAGTTAGGAAAAGTATTTTGGATATGGAAAGAACAATTATCTTTCGTAACAGTTTAAAATTATCGTAAATTATCATTATGTCATTAGCGGCAGTTTGCTATTGTGGATTAAACGCATAAGGAAAAAAAGGTTTCTAGCTTTGCTACGAATTTAGGAATTTATATGGATACGATAAGTAAAATATTTGTAATAACATAATGTTTACTAAATGTTTGTTATATCATTAGTTATCACTTTGAGCATGTGCGTTTAATGCGTTCGTTTGTTTATTATGATCGAAGATGGAGCATAAACATATGGAAGGTTTCCGTTTCAGGCGGCGTCATAAAGAAAAACATTATATAAATGGCATTCATTTCATTTATTTGGAAGTTCTAAGAAAAATTAAGTAAAACATTGGTAATAAGAAAGTCAACATATAATCAATACTTGGTAAGATTGCTGTCGATGCAAAAACTAACCTATACACAGATGTGTAGATGCGTCTGTTTCTTCGTTATGATCAGAGATAAACGTAAACAAAACATTGGTTGTCATTTTTTATCGTGCTTTTTGGCGTGTTTAGGAAACGCATGATATAAAATCGCCTTTAATATTTGTGCCTGTTTTAGTTCAGGGTACTGTAGTACAAGCATTAAGTGTTCTGTACATTAAAGGGTAGTTTGTTAACAGTACTACGTAAAGGGAAGGTTTTAAAAGTCTGAATATACATCTTAAATAAATACGTAAATATGATGTCCCTACTTCGCGGATTTTCAGCTATTGCAGTCGGGTTTGAAACCTATCTACCGCGATAAACGAGAGTTCACTGTATATGGCACAGACCACAACATATTTTAGGATTTATCGAGAAATAGTTTTGTCGTTGAATTCTAACACCTGAGTAACAGATTAATAACATTAAGCAATATCAGGGTACTTAGAGCCTCACTGTAAACAGATATACACAAGAAGTTTGAAAATTATCAATTCTCCCCACACATAAAAACCAGATCTTGTTTTTTTTTTACTTGAAGTCACAGATCCAGTAGATCAGAAGTTTTCTTGTGGTTAATATTATTAATGGACATCACCATTATATCTGCCTTCAATCATCTATTAATCTCAAGCAAACAACCAACTGCATCCTGAAAAAAATATTCTAATAATCACTCCTCTTAGAATTTCGGACAAATGTAACGCTTCAATAGGCAAACTAAAACAAACAATAAAATATCACATAAAAACTGTTATTAGATTAGCAAAAAGATAATTTAGTTTTTTCACAGCTATTCTTTAATGAAAATCAATAGAAACAAAAAGAAATGCATTCAATAGATTCATTTTATAAAATATGTTTTGACGTGATCTAAATGAATAATATAGATTTTATATAAATAAAACTGATTTGATTCCTTTGTTTGTTAACAAGGGTATTCTTGGATGGAAACTAGCTTGAAGTAATGGAAATTGGGGTATCAATTGGTATACAGAAAATTGTCTAGAAATTATAAGGAACGTTTCAAGTAATTGAAGGAGTTACATTTAGAATATTAGAACACTCAAGACTTCTCAATATGGAAGTAATTGATTTATTAATATTAATCAATGAATTATTATACCATCTATTGTTCTTTTTTTAAACCGACTAACATAAATTAGTAAAATGCTCAATTTACAAAAGATCTAAGTTATAGAAATGTTCAATTTCAACATTCAACTGATTTTTTATGTAATCATTATGTACATAAAAATGTTCACTTAAAATTCCTAATCAGCTGCAAGAAAAGATATCGTGAATAAATAAACGCACTATCTGGAATGATTCTTCACTTCTACTATCAACATTTTGAAAGAAACTTGTCTACAACCCGTATAGATTTGCCTTTTTTCGTATATACAACTGATGGCTGAATTAT